>NW_022900915.1:30779115-30810031 GCF_012274545.1 Fukomys damarensis | reverse complement strand
AAAAAAAAAAAAAAAAAAAAAAAAAAAAAAAAAAAAAAAAAAAAGAAGAAGAAGATTAAAAAATCTTAGAAATGTGGAAGTTGAACTAAATGGTTTTTTAGTTGCTTTACCTCCAATATCCTAAGATTTGAACATTTTTTACATTATTGAATTATAGGAATTGTATAAGTAAAAATATATTTTCTCAAAGTGTATTATTTGCTTCAATGACACTTGTGAGCCTTGTTGACATAGTATGATTTCCCTATTTCTCGCTCACCCCCATCCCTATTACAGCCCTGCCGGGAGAATGCTTATCGCTGGGCAGTAAAGAAGGCAGAACTCATTTGACCAAAACTCTGGGTTCTGAAGATTCCACATAGAGTCATCGCCTTTTTCGCTGATTCTTTCTTCGGATCACCTTGGCACTTTGCCTTCTAATTTTCTAACTGTGCAAGTTTTCCCAAGTGGGCATGATTCACATAAAAGAGCACGGAAGATGTCCTCTGCTCCCTTTGAAATAGCATCATCTATAATGTTCAACATTCACAAGTGGTGCATTAACAGATATTTTAAAAGAACACCTGAAAATCTAAAATAGTAGGTTACTCTCTTGCTGCGTCAAGACAGAGAAATTGCCTTCACACCCCAGGGAGCAATTATTAATGACTCAGAGATGAGTGGAAGATGTCTCTAAATATTGAGTCCCATAGATAGTATGGTTCCTCCAATGTCCTGAGTTGCTGCAAGCCTTTCAGCTCAGTAGGGTTTCCCACCTTATCTCACATCAGCGTTTTCAATACAACACCAGTGTAGAGTGGACCTTCCCTCTTCCAAGTAAAAGGATGTACAGGTAAACCTTATAATATTTTTCTGGGCATTCTTAGCCCTCCCCAAGACTCAAAGGATTGAAAAATAGGGGATATTTGAGCAGTCTCTGCAGTAGTAAAATAGAAGAATTTAGCAGTGGTAGCAGCATAAATATAACCTCATAAACTTTAGAAAAGGAGTCATTGGGTTGATGGTTGGGCAGCCAGACAATGAATAGAAAATGCTTGGGTCTTCATCAGCCAGGGGCTGAGTGAGTCTTGAGACAAAAATCCTACGAGATGTGATGGGCTTTGGCGAATTGCGTGAGATAAGAGGATGCACTGAGTGGATTTAGAAAGCAGGTTAGTCAGATATAGAAAATAGCCAACGTAATATTAAGAAAAAAATGTAAAAATTTCTTCCACAAACTCTAAAAATGTGTCATCAAACACCAGACTCTTTTAAACTATTAAAAGTGAATTGGAAATCAATCACTGAGGGAAAGGAAATAAGATTATGGACTTTAATATAGCTATCAGGAAATTGTTTTTTTATTATCTCAAGACTGAGTTCTGAGTGACACAAACTTAGAATGAATGAATATCTATCAAATGCACAATCAAATGAAAATGCTACAGCTTCGCAGAATATTCTTTTTGGCACTTATCTTTCCCGACCAGCATTTAATCAAATGGACTTATTTTTTCAAGGAAATAACATCATGATGAATGGGTTCCTTGTGAGTTTATATTTCAAGGTTGGTCAGTGGTGCTCCTTCTGGACAGTCCAGAGTGGCCTTTTCCACCTCACTTGGAGCTACCAGTGCTGCTGCACAGCCTTCATCCTCCTTCCACACTTCCGGCTCTCCTTCCTGACTTCCCCTTTTTAGAAGCTATTTCTAAACCACTTCATTGGCCTTCTTTAAGGCAAGCCACAATCCCCTTCACATTTTGCAGATATTTCTTAAAGTGCAAAGCAAAAAAAAAGTAGAAATGAAGATAAGCCATGCTCCAGCTTGTGTGTAGATGTCCCCTCGAAGCCTCATGGGGTCCTAGGTTGGACTCGCGCAGAGATGGACGGATCTAGAGTGTATGATGCTGGCATTAATTCACAGTGCAATGCGAGGCTCAAGGGCACTAAGGTTAAGAGTGTGAGTGATACCCACCCTAAGTAGTCTGGATAAGTTAAAGGGGGCAGGGGCCGGGAATTTAGCTCAGCGATTCAGCCACCTGTCTTGCAAGCACAAGGACCCGAGTTTGATTCCTGGTACCCAAAATAAAACAAACAAACAAACAAACAAAATGACCTAAGATGAGGATAAAACTGGCAGAAAGAAGCCCTTGAGTCCCCTTGTTGCTTTTGCTACCTTGTGCCTGCCATGAACTGTTTCTCCCCTGCCTTGCAGCCAACTGATTATGGACTGAAATCTCTATGAACTGTGAACTAAATAAACCTCTCTATGACCAGGGATTTAGCTCAGTGGTTCTGCCACCTGCCTTACAAGCACAAGGTCCCGAGTTTGATCCCCAGTACCCAAAATAAATAAGTAAATAAATAAATCTCTCCTTTAACTTTGGGCATCTGATATTTTGTCTGAGCAACAAGAATAATAACTAAGACAAGCAACAAGTAAAGTAGGTGTTTTAACAAATCTTTAATGACCCAGTAGTGAGGGGTCCTGGTTTCCATGGGAATGGGAATGGGGTCTGATGAACTCACTCCTTACCATTTACTGCATTTCTTTGTAGACTTTGCTAATAAGAAGTCAACTCAATCCAGAGGAACAAGCTTAAGGCACTTACTCCACTGTGGAGTTCTGGTCTCTTTTCATAGCCTCGGTCCAAGAATGCCTCCTCTAAGATAATCTTAGCTCCTGCTTTACTTCCTTAAAAGAAGAAAAGTATCTCCATATCAACCAAAAATTTCTGCATTGATTGTGAAGCAACAACCTTTGTTCTTTCCTGGGAGTCAATGACCTTCTGGAAATCCTAGCTTCTCCCTTGGATGAATGTATTCTACCCCACTCAGTTTGCTTGACTGCCTAGTCAATTATTAAAATTGCAAATTTGCAAATTTAGGATTTGAATTTGTTGTATGTAATCATTTAGAGCTATTTACAGGTGCCATGCACTACTCTAGACATAGACCACATTATGGTAAAAAAAAAAAAAGTGCTTGTCCAGATGGTGCCCAATAAGAAAAAGGTATAATGATGCTAAACGAATGAGTGTAATGGGCGATAAGAAAAATAAATGAGATCTACTTCAAATTGTGTGCCTAGTGGGAACCTACCTAAGAACTGAGATACTAAGGACAAGAAGAGCCACTGTGGATCTGAGGGGTAAGTGACAGCATCAAAAGTACAGTGCTGCTCTGCAATGGTCCTCAAGTAGCCTGGGAAGCCTCCAGTTGCTCCAGGTACATAGTAGCACAAGTTGCTGTGGGCTACATGGAGATCTTGACTGACCCCACTGGATCTGGGGTCCTATGCTGGGGCCCAATCTCTGCTCTCAGTTGGGGCTGTGCCTGTCACATGCTAGGGCCTGGGGCCTGCTGTCCCCAGGTAGACTTTTAAAATGCCAGTCTACTAAGCAACCTTTCTCTTTTAAGGTTTATACTTCCTATGGTCCTTCAGCCATGCTTGGTTTCTAAACAAGGTAATTCTGGGCTTCAGCTTATTTTGAAAACAGAAATTTTCAAGTTTTCCTTGCTCAGGAAATAGCATTGCCCGGTCTTTGAGGCACTTGTAGGGAACTATTTACAGTTTCAGGCACACATTGCAAGTTCTTGACAATAACATCACAAATTTGAAAGAGAAAATGTCATTTTACTAAGAATGAGCAATACTTTTAAAGGACAATTTTTATTGAGAAATAAATTTGCTTGTTACATCATAAGGGTTAATTTTCATGCTGCTTTTGGAGAAGATACTTTTAATAAAATGTATTTATAACAGAGAAAAATTTAAAAGCATAACAGCTACATTTCAGGGACAAGAATTCAAGGACAATTTTAAATATATTCAAATATAATTGTCTTTCCTCAGAACATGAAAGTCATAATAAAAATTTTGAGTGTCACAAAAGAGAATTTCAAATTGATAGGTTGGCTTAGGAAAAAATGTCAAATGAGTCATTAATAAAATTAGAGTTGTTGCTTCAATTTGAAAACAGAGAATAACAAAAGTGTTAGACAATGATAATCTCAATGTATTCTTGCCTGTTGCTGAAAACTTCGGGAATATTTTAAATATAGGAAAGTGAACATCTGAAATTAGAAACTTATAACTTTGTACTGGAAGTAGAAGTAAATCTTATATCTGGAACTATTGGCAAATTCCTTAAACATCCTGCTCATCATGATGTCAATAATGTTAGCATATTTTTAATTAGCAGTGACACTTCTCAATATAGAAGCATAAATTTTCACATTAATGCTATGGCTATTAATTTAACTATTTTCTCCAGGCCTAAACTATGATGAAACAGTAATGCTGTTCACCCCATCAATTAAAACCCACAGGAGGCTATTGATTAATTAGTTTCTTCAGACTGTCCCATGACAATAGATTATTTCCAAGAGAAAATCAGACTGTGTTTGCTACATCTCCAAAGATGAAGAAATGTGATTAGTAAAGTATATACCATTCTATGCATCTTTATTTTTAAAATGACTCATTCTTGAAACAGTTATTCCTATGAAAGCTGGACAAAGAAGGTATTTTCCAACTTAAATGAGATAATCTCTTTTTTAATTAAATATAGTTCTAACTCATCAAAGCTGGATAGTTCCTTTAAATTGGCTAGCAATAGAAATGTAACAAGTTAGGAAAGGGTGTTGTTTAGCACTGGATGATAGAACACAGAAACTATAATCAGAAAATTTTCTAGACATGCGGGCCAGGTAGGCACCCATGTACCATGTGCATTTAAGCTTCAGTTTTTCTTTTGCTGTTCTGGAAGCCTGAGTCTTGAAACCAGATCCTTTGCCTGGACTTCAGAAGCTCCTTGACTACCATAAGTGCTCATTCTAGCTGGGAATTACATCAGAGGCGATTCCTATCTCTGTGTTTGACTGTCTGAGCTTTAGCATCATTTTCGGCTGCTTTCTCTTGTGGTTTTTATCCATTTTCGTTTCCCTCACCCTACATATTAACTTTTTAAATTATTTTTTAATCTCAATGGCCCGGACCGAAAATGGAAAGATGTGAGGCAGCACATTAAGACCTCTGATTTTACTCAAATAAAATATGGACATGGGAAACAAGGAGGAAGTGAACAAGATACCACCCGCACCCTTCTTCCCTTCCAAAGCCTTGACCCCATGTCTTGATTTTGTTCACATCCCTTCAGCCAACAGACCCTGCTTCCTGAAGAGCTTTCTACCCCGAGGACTTCACAGGGAAAGGCCAAGGCATTACAGCCCATCTGGTCACCTCATGGCATCGGCCATGAGATTCCTGAGGAACTGGACGGTGTCTCACAATTGTTCTCACTGTGCAGGTCACCATTCGTGCCATCTATTCATGGAACGAAATTTCTGAAAAGAAGACTAGGACCGAGTAATGAAGGCCCCGATGTGAAATCTTCCATATTAACTGTGGGGCTGATCAGCCAAATGAACACTGCTTAGAAGAGCGAGTCACATCTTAAAGGCTAAAGGACTCTATTCCTTGTTAATTTCCGGGGTAGTGAAAGGACTGCACCAGTGAGCTGCAGCATAACAGTGCCTAGGCCATGACAGAGCTAGATCTGCCTGTGCAGAAGTATCAGAACACTGGTTCTGCCCCATAACCTCCCGAAATCCTCACCTGCTCGGTTTCACAGCTACACTGCATTCATGCCTGACCCCAACATTTTTCAGCCTTCTCACTTTCCTGAGCATTAACTGTTTTTTTACTAATTATATCACCATCGCACAAGTGTAAAGTCACAGCTTCTTACATTTAACAGTCCAACACACAATTTGGAGAGTTAAAAATAATTATGACAATTCTAGAGGTGAAATTCCAGATTTTATACTGCTTCATTTGTAAAAAATGTTCTTAAAATGTAAAAGACAATTCTGAGGCTTGAATCAGTGGAAAGTCTGCATGTGAGCATTGATACTCTAATTCTAAACCTGTTGTATTTTGATATCACTATAATCGAAACTACTTCTAATGATATAAATTTCAAAGGCTTATAATCAAAATGAGCTAATTTAATTAATTATAGAATCTGTCATGCTACCTTTTGCTTTAGTTTGCTTCTTTGAGAGGAGAGAATAAATATTTGTGGAGTCTGAAGGTTACTCTTCTAGGCTGGGCTGCTCCAGAGCCAGATCGCCTGTGTAAAAAACACAACCTTCTCATTTGTTAGCTGAGTAGCTGCAGTTATTTACTGAGTGTCTACATTCTTTGGATTTCTCATTTGTAATAAGAACAATAATAATGTTTGTGTCACAAAGTTTGTAGAGGATTAAATGAATTAATGTATGAGGAGAACCTAGAAAAATGCTAGGCTCGTATCGTGTTCTCCACAAATGCTAAGTATTCTTAGCATCAGTGTTGGAAATAAAGAGCGCTGTGTTTTACCTTTTGAACTTGCAAGTTAAAGTGAAAAGCATGTAAATGAAAGAATGGGAAATGTTATTGCCATCAGTAAGAATAAATTAAAGAGGAAGTTCGGGAACTTCAAACTTTAAACAAACATTCAAAATAACGTGGTACTGGCACAAAAACAGACGGGTCCATGTTAATTTCTAATTAATAGAAAAATAGTATGTGATTGAGCAAACAGAAGCCATGTTTTGTTAAGGAAAAGAGCATTTTGTAAATACCCAAACTTAGTATCCCCCAAGGTAAGACATTTTGACTTCCAAGTTATAGTCTCACTCAAAAGAAACCTGGTGGGCTTCTGCCCAAAGCAACCCCACTGTCTAAGAAGCCTGCTGCATCTCCCACCAGGGTGCTTTCACCGCCTACCCCACCCCCACCCTTGGTCCTGCATTCTGTTTCTCTCTCTCCTAAACTGACCTTTCTCAGCAAAGCATAAGCTCTGGATGACCAGCAAGTCTTTCACATTTTAGGCTCAGGATCTTTATGTATTCTTAGAAATTACCAAAGACTCCAAAGAACTCTAGTTGATATAGAGTATTTCTATCCATATAAACTATTGTCTTAATCAAAATTAAGAAAATAGAAACTATGCACTTACACATTCATTTTAAAACAACCATAGTAAATCCATATGGATCACTGTTAATAGCATTATTTTATGAGAAATTACTCAAAACCAAATATTTCATGTATATTTTTACCAATCTCTTGAAGTAGTTAGCTCATAGAAAAAGGACATTTGAATTCTTATATCTGCTTTTGCATTTGAACAGCTATAACCTTTTAAAACATAAATAGTATTTTAAGATAGTTCCTTTTCTTTTTTCTTCTGTTGTACTGTGCTGAGAAGCTCATATGCATTATTTCCCAGAAGAGAGAATAGGTGAACAAAATAGGCAGAAAACCTTAATAGTTCAAAGCAGAAAAGAATAACTGGAGCCTGAGATTTTAAGAATGGAAAAGGGATTTGAATTGCACCTGGAATATTCATTAAGACACCACTGGGAAGTTAAATATTGGGAAGGACATTCCAAATAACGTGAACATAAAGTGTCTTATTCCGCATATTTCCAAAAGAACATGAGTGGAGAGGAAACCATACACAAAGGCAAAGTAAAAATAAAATTAGTCTTATTTTTCAATGTGGAAAATTTTGAATTTTACACTGAAGATGAGGACATGGTTCCTTAAGTAGATAATGTGAATCAAAAGTGCTATTCAGTGCTGGAATAACTTGAAACAAATAAGTATTTAGTGAATAGAAATAAGATAGGGAGAGACAGGATTGGCCAATGGGAGAACGAGTTGGGAAGAGAAGCAATAACATAGTCACTGCATGACCATGGGAGAACATTATAAGCAATTTCAGCTATTATAGATTAAAACCAGATGACACATCCCACTACTAACTCAGCCCACTGTACCAACACTAACCAAGCCCTCTTACCATACAAAGTTGAGAAAGATGGGAAAGCATGTACCATTAGTATCAACATAAAGTCTGGGGAGCAATAGTTTGCGAAGTCTATAGACTGCCCTATAATTCATTCCTTAGGGTTTCACCTCTGTCTAAAAAAATCTCATGACATTCATGGCTTTAGTCCTTGCCATGAAATACCTGTCCCTGAGTCATACCTGCCAGTCTCTTGGGGATTTGCAGTGTGATCAGCTTCCATCGGCACTTTCTGCCATTTCTAGAAATTCTGCCATTAGGAAGATTTAACTGATGACATCGGTTTTAGGCCAGTCAATATTTGTTGAATATAAGGAATAAGCAGAAAGTGGGAAATTAATATTAGCAATCAATGATTTAGTCTATGTACAGCGACCTTCGCAAAAATAAAATATGTGTTACTGTTTCCTGTCATGTATTGAGTTCTTAGTATGATTCAAGTATTTTCCAGGGCAAGTGAAACAGAACTGTGCTTTCTTTTTCAGGACCCTTTTCCATATATACTATGTAGTGACTTTTTTTAATCCCCTTAGCTGGAAGTGAATACAAGCCATTCCTAACTACAAGAGAATCTGAGAAGGTGAATCATCCAATCTTGTAGACTTTCATTTTTTTTTCAGCTTTAATTGAGTCTATTGGTACATTTTAGGGATACAGTACAGTTATATTCATTGTTGGGATCCTGTACCTCTATGTCACAGGTCTTGGCTCTCATTTTTTCCCCTTGTCCCTGCTCTCCCTTCACCCCCTCCTCCCCATCTACAAGCACTTTGTTTCCATCTTTTCTTTATCTCACATTTTTCTTTTCCCTTATTACCCTTCCCCTATCCATCCCACCTTCCCTACACCTTTAGCCCTTTTCTTCCCATTTTAGCCCCTTTCTTCCCATTTTGTAGCCTTTCAACTAGAGAAAACAGACAAAAAGTGTTTGTAAATGATTACAGTGCTTATAGTCACAGTTTGTCATCATGCCAAGGTAGAAAAGCACTATGATTTTCATTGTCTTTGTGGGGTTCTTCACTTATAAAAAAGGAAAATATTTAGAGAGATTATAAATGCAGAAATACAGAATATACAAAAGAAATATAAAAAGAAAAATATTTAGAGAGATTGTACATGCAGAAATACAGAATATACAAAAGAATTATAGTGTATAGGCAGAGAATATAGTGACAAAATGACATTATATGACTATGTTTGAATGAATAAAAATATATTAATTTTCAACCTATAAGTTTACTTTTCTCATTTTAAATTAAATTAAAATTTTCTGTGGTATCCTAAAAATATTATTGGTTATAAATCTCTGGGCTTAATGAATAAATAGATTAACCCTTCCTATACACTATGTGGTAAATACATTTGTATTCCAGCCTTTTCCTTCTTCTACTCTGTATTAACTGCTTGTCTGTTCTCTCATCCTAAATTTATGTTTTCCCTATGGCAAGAATTTTTTACCTGAAACTGTGTTTTTTATTTAAAGCTATGGTTTGGAACAATCCAAATCTAGCTAAAAAGAACTATAGCTCAGAAATCATGTGGTTTTCCTCCCTAATTTTATTTGTTTCAATGCTAGCTTCATTCATTATAAATAGGGTTATTTCCTAGTACTTAGAAAAATGTCTAATCTGGGCACCAGTTGTGTTTCTTTTATGACTAACTAGATGATTTTTTGTCACCAAAAAAAATCATTTATCTAATATTTCTGGACTAGGCCCTGCTTTTTTCACTCTTTTATTGACAAACTTAATCTTCCTGCCCCTAGTTCACTGATCGTTACTGAGAGATGTTCATTCTTCCTAATTCTGTCTCAACAGGACTTCAAACATTGCCTCACTCCAGAATAGTCTGCCTTGTACTTGGTGGGAAAGCTGGTAAGACAGAATTCTTAGTTGCATGGGTGAATTGCATGGGTACCTGTTTCTGCCTGCTTAGATTTCGTTTTGTACTTAGAGGTCTATTTTGGACCCTAGGATTTTCTTTCCCCAAAAGGAACTGATTTTGTTCCCCTCAAGTCCTTACAATGCTATGTTGAAACTTACTTCCATTGTGTTATGAGAGGGAATACCTATAAATCTCCCCAGTGTTGATCAGTACAGAAACCATCTCTAGGAAAGCCACATTCATGGCAAAATTCTGTGTGGTAATTCAGCTCAGTAGCCAGTAAGTAAGTTATAAGGATAAATTATCAAAATGAATGATAAAGATCAATGTGAAGACCAACACTTGAAAACTTAAAAGCGTGAAAAGCTTGTCACTAGCACCAACTCCAGAGCCCAATCAGGATAGTAACAAATGTGTACATTTTCCAGAGCATGAAAAGCTGAACTGTAAAGGAAGGTAGGGATTTGTGTCTATAACCTAGGTGCTGTCATTTCTGCAACAGTAGAATAACAAAAATGAAACTGGAAATTCATGCATTTAATAGGTTTATGAAAAGTTACATTGCAATTCTATGGAAAATTTCAAAACAGGCGCTTATTTGTTTTTTGTTTTTGTTTTTAATAGACTGCAATGAGTTTACGTTGTTTTCTGCAAATAAATCTAGGTCTTATGACTCCAGAATGCGAACCATGGAGTGTTGCTGTTGTTGTTGTTGTTTGCTTTTGGAACTGGGCATTGAACCCAGGGTCTTTGTACTGAACTATATGCCTGACCCTTTATTATGTGGTTTTTGTTTTGTTTTTCCCTTTGGAACAGGATCTTTCTAAATTCCTGAGTTGCCTTGAGCCAAGGCTCACTCAAATTTAAGGTCTTCCTACCATAGCCTCCCAGAGTGTTGAGATTACAGGTGTGCTCAACCCTGCCCAGGAAGAAAAATGGTTTTGTATGTTCGCGAGCCATGCCCTTCACCTTCAAGGCTACAGGGAGTCTACAAAGCTGATCCAGAACCCGTCATCTAGGGTTCAGGAGCCATAGCATCCTTCCACCAGGGCCCCATGCAGCACAGAAAAAGGAGTATTTCAGCGTGGCATTGCGTCCTGTACAGAACTGCACTGAGAAGAGTTAAAATAAAATGAATAATCTCAGTGCTGTAGCGATGGAAGATCTCTTCACAAACATTCATTTCTTCACACATTGTCATTCAGAGAGAAACAGGGAACTAAAACCCAGAATAGCGCCGAGACTCAATTTAACCTCTAGATTTTCAAATCAGATGAAGCTGTGATAATGAAAATTAAGGAAAATCTAACAATTTGTCCTTTCTAGTTTTATTGCAATAATTTTATTTCTGTCATTAAGAGAATAAAGAATTTCTCATAATTAGCAAAAATACTAAAAATCAAGAAATATAATCGCATTGTATTTTTAAATATAATATGATCTCATTGTATTTTTAAAGATTCAAGCTTACGGTCCAACTAATCATGAATTTGAATTTTTTCACCCAAAACTATTTCCTGTAGGCTTCCTGACTCGCCAGAAAGTGTGAAGACTCAAAGCTAACATAAATATCCACTTATAAAACATTTTTTAATTTGTTGGTACTTTTGAAAATCTAAAGATGAAAAGCTACAAAAGCTAAAAATCATCCAGACTTGTAGCTCTTTATAAAAATTTGTAACACAAAGCTTAAAATTAAAATAAGCATAAAATATTTATCCTTTACTCACCTGATTATGGATGAATGAGGAATGAGGCTGTGGAATCAGTGGAGGTTTTATTACAATCAGAGAAATAATTCTCAGGCCCTGTCTGGGAGACCAAGTGACAAATGAAAAGACTCACTTGTCTTTCTTTGTTTTCATACCACAAACCCTCATAGTTTTCACAAGTGAGAACTAATCTAGGATTTTCAATTGAGATGGGAGATTTACAGACTTTATCTCTGATCCTCATAACAATTTTGTGAGTGGATATTTTTACTGATGAAATAGCAGAGGTTCAGGCAGGGTGACTACCACCTGGCTTGAGTTTAGCACAGCTATGAAATGGAAGAAGCAAGTCAACCCCAAGTTTGGAGTCTGTGTGCTTACCCTCCTCTTAGGGTACCTCATTATTGCCCTGGACCCACTCACTTTCTGAAATCTCTTCACCGTGTTTGGCAACACCTGTTCAAGGACGGCGCTGAGAAAGGTCTGGGGTAGATATCGTATAGTACAAGTGAGTCATCACACATGCCAGTTTAGGCAAAAGAGACCCTACATTCCAGTCTTAATATCACAAATACAGAGGCAATTAGACAGCATAGGTCTCCAGTTATGATGCAGAAAAAAAGCACATAACAACTTCCAGGAAATCTGCCAAAAACTTACTTCATGGTCTTCCTATCAAAATACACAAGGACATTTTCTCATATGAGAAAATGAAAAAATGGAAACAAAGTTTTTGTAAATAGGAAAAGGAGGAGGGGGTGAGGGGAGGGCAGGGGTATGGGGAAAAAATGAGAACCAACACCTGTCATGTAAAGGTACAAGATCCCAATGATGAATGTAACTGTAGTGTATACCTAAAAAGTATCAATAAACTCAATGAAAAAAAAGCACACACACACAAGGACAGAGGAATGCACTAAATGGCACCATATGATGTACAGCAAAATTCAGAATGCAAGACTGTACAATGCAAAGGAGAAAAATCACTCGAACAAATAATTGTCAAGGAAACCAAAAAAGAAAGCTAGACTATACATTAATATGAAGTGTGGAACAATGAATTATAATAAAAAGAGAGAAAATTGGGGGTAATTGATCACTGAATAGCGGTAATATTAAAGAATTACTATTATTTTTAAATCGAATATTTTGCCTACATTAGAAAGGACAGGAAGGAAACAAAAAAAGATGGGTTGTGTACATGTAACAACTCACGATGAACGTAATCATTATGTACTGCAAACATAGACTCAAAATTTTTGAAAGAGAGTCTCTTATCTCAGAGATACATACTGGAGAATTTGCACATAGAATTGCACTCTGTCTTGAACTCAATAAAATTAATGCAGTGGGTTAGAAGAACCCATCTGGAGGTAGAGCATAACTTAGATAAGTGATGTGTTATTCATTATTGAAGTAGTTTGGTCTTAAGAGATGCTTTATACTTTTATTTCTATTAAAATGTTTGATAATTTTAAAAAATAATTCACTAAATATAAAGTTCCACATACCCTATCTAGCACAAAGTAAGTACTTAATGTTACTTAAGATAATTTGTAAAAAGAAAATGAAAAAACACTATGTGGGTAACATTTACATGTATCTATTTATGTATATACATCTAAAATGCACTTTAATTTTTTTTAATTTATGATTTTCTCTGGTAATCACAAAATGGCTTATATTAAGCTATCAGATCATTAATATACATTGCAAGCAAAATAGTAAAACAAAAAATAATTTGAGTATACTGCAGGAAAGCCAAAAGAAGAGAGAAGATAATATATTAGAGATGATATATTATTACTTGGAAAACATGAAGCAAACAGACAAGCACCACATTTAATCACCTGAGGGCCCTGCCTTCTTTTCCACGGAGTCCATTGAAATATCTCTCAGCTGGAAAGCAAAGGCTCTAGCAGTTTAAGGAGAAATCTTTTGGGCTGTCAGAAAATCCTGGGAAAGAGAATTACACTTATGGAGAAGAACAAAATTTTCATAAAATTTTCTTCAAAGTTGTCTAACAGTTGAACTATGTATGTATAAGAATAACTCAGAATCCAGAAGAAAGCAACAGCCTCCTGAAAAATATTTCATCACCAATCCAGTTCTGGTGATGCACAATTTGGATTTTAGTCCTACCCAGTTAAAGCAGCTTGGTAAAGACCTCAGGTTTCCATTAAAGCCCCAGAAAGACAATATTTTAATAGGGCTAATAATAAAATATAAATCCTATTACTAAGAAGAAAACCAAGAGAGCTTCACACTTAACAAGCCTATGTTCAGTTATCAAGAGATCACAATGCTTATTCAACAGTTTAACTGTGCAACAGAACAGAATTCAGCACCTTCACAGAAAGAAACAAAACCTGTGCAATGCATCAGTCACATTCAGTGTGCAGTCAAATAATACTAACCAAGCAGAGAAGCAAGAAAATCCAAAGCAAATTTGAGAAAAAGGGGAAGTGAAGCAAAGAGACTACCCTACAAATGTCTCACTGTTTGTATTAGCAAACAAAGGCTTTAAAACAGCTGTTACAGAAACTAATAAAGTATTCTCTAAATAATGAAAAAGGAATAAGATAAGACTATAAGAGCAAGAAGCAATTTAAATATGTTCAGGGACCATTTTCATCTCCAGAATTAAGGATTATTTTGATGTTACATCATTGCCTTTTCTCTTTTACTTTCCTTTTTATTTTTATTTTAGGATTCCCTATTTTTAATGTTCATACAGAGATTTCTTTAACTGAAATACCGAATAGTTTCTTTAGTGTGAAAAACTATAATAGTACATAGAATCCTAATGAGATAATTAATAATGTGAAATAGAAAGTAAAGGGCTAAAGGTGTAGGGAAAGTGGGAAGGGTGGGGAAAAGGCAATAAGGGAGAGGAAAAAAATATGAGAAACTGAAAAAATGGAAATAAAGTGTTTGCAAATGGGGAGGGGAGGAGGGGGTGAAGGGAGGGCAGGGACAAGGGGAAAAAATGAGAATCAAGACCTATTATGTAAAGGTACAGAGTTCCAATGATGAATGCAATTGTATTGTATACCTAGATTGTACCAATAAACTCAATAAAAATTAAAAATAAAAATAAAAAAATAAAACAGCTGTTACAAATATGTAGAGATTTATCGGAAATGATGTCAGAATGGGGAATCTTATCAGAGAAATGGAAAGTATAAAAATCAAAAGTTTATTTTAAAACAAAGATACTGGCAGATAAATCAATCAGTAAATAAGTAAAAGCACAATGTATGTGAGCCCTGAGGTGGCACATCCCTGCTTAGAAGAAGAGAGAGAAGTTTCACTGTTGCTCTATATGCCATGCAGGCCAAGCCTTGGGACAAATCCAGGTAGCTAATAGCTCATGGGCTGTAAACCAAGCAGGTGGCTTCCATGCTTCCAGAAATGGCTAAAATTAAATATTAACCACAGAGCTATCAAACTGTAACAATAGATCTTTGCCCCTTTATGCTTCTTTATATTTACCAAAGACTACAACATATATTGTCCCAATGTTCTTTGCAAAAACTAGTCAGTCTGACTGCTATGAGCGCCAGGGTTCCAGGGTACCATAACTGTATTTCTCAGATGTCTTTCAAATGATGTCCATGTCTTCAGTATTCTATAAGAACTGCTAGACAGTTAACTGGTAAAAAGCCCATACTTCATTAGAAAGAATGGCATCGCTTCTGAGCTAGGGGACTATGAGCATATGTGGGTACCAGGTGATCCATTTACTTTGCAATCATCCAAAAGTGCATGACTAAAAGGTAATTGTCAGTCCCCCTGGTACTAGATGCTGACTTGGATCACAGCTTCAATTTCAGGATTATTCTCATCTCTGATCTCAGAAATCATTTTAAGAATGATCATTAACTGATTTATAAATCCTCACCCATCTGAATCTAAATTCTACTATTGTGCAGAATTTCTAGACCCCCGTTGATATATATTAAAAAGTTAAATATCACTTATCAAGCCAGCCTTTAAAGTTCAAGTTTTCTTTTACAAAATAATATACAGTTCAAATGACAGCACCCAGACTGGCCTTAACCTGCCTCTATGACTCTGGAGATCACTCCGAATCAGACATCTGATAATAGAGACAGCAGGTGAGAAGGTCCAAGAGTAGAAAGTCACATAAGCTGATCCGGTAATTTAGATCAAATCCAGAGGCAAAGTTAAATGTTCTCCAAAAGGCACTTAAATTTATCCCAGGAAGATACATTTAGATTCCATGTCAAGAGTCAGGTCACAAGAAGCTGAGTTTATTTGAGTCTGCACAAAAATTCTCAAATCAGTTGCTCTAACTAAAAGAACTGTGTATTGTCATTTCTCCAAAAAAATATTAAGCAAAAAGGATATTTTATCTATCACTTCCTTATCAAGAGAGAGCTTTATTTTTAGGATGTTTATAAAATATCAGACACGAATATCCTGAGGATAACTGTATAATTTATTAAAAGATATTCTAACTTGTCATTTGAAAAAAATATTAAAGTGCTTAACCCTCTTTATAGATGATGTTCCGATTTTATAGGAAACCAATTTTAATTAAAAATCCAATTTTATTGTTCAAGCTCACAGAGAGCAAATCATACATGCTTGGGGATAATGATGAGGAAATCTGGGGAAAACTCACTGAAATTTTATCTAACCTCACAGCAGATTCATTGATTTAAGACGAAGTCTACAAAGTTATTAGGAATTTGTCATCTTTTTTATTTTTTGTCTTTTTAAAAAATAATTGTTAGTTAAAGGCATAAGAGGGCAAAGCCCTGCTTAATGCTGACACTGAAGTATAAAACCACAATTTATTGCTTTGTTTAAATAATAATAATTTGTTGATTTAATTTCTAAATATTAATCAATAGGTAACATTCCCTGATTATCATCCTTGTATTTAGGGTAACTTTCCATGCCTCTACTCTGACTTCTTAGAAAGCTCTAACTTTAATTACTTCCTAAAACAAAGATCAAGAAAGCATTTCCCTTGAGATCCAGGAAAGTTATTGACCCTTCAGCCTGGTAGTTCTGGTGGTCATAAATTCAATGGGCACAAAAATCTAGTAGTTGCAAATAAGACTCCTAAACTACTCAAGAAAGAAGTATTTACCCTTTGCAAAGCCTTTGCTGTTAGAAATTCATTAGGTCCACTGCCTAGGTGATTGTTCTTGGCCAACTCAGCTGCTACACTGCAAACTTCCAGACCAATCTGTAGGCAAGTTGACAATAATTTTAAATACACAGCCAGAAAATTTATTAGGTAATGTCAGGATAGCAACAATTAACTGAATCAATTTCAAAGTTGAATTATGAAAAAGTAATGTGTTCTGAAACAGAGAAATGATTTGCAATGTATAAGAAGAGTAAAATAGTGGCTTTTCTTTGTTCCAAGTTTCAATGCAGAAATTTAGCATTCCTGAGGTTTTTTTCTTCTTCACATGCCACTGTTAAAAAAAAAAAATTGCATGCCATGACAGTTGATCTTCTCATAGTAGGAAAGGCTAAAATGAATTACAACTGTGGAAAATAGTGTGCAATAAATTAGAGAATGACAAAAAAAAAAGCATTGCCTAAGAAAGATCTTTGGGATGGTATTTATAACTGGCTAGATGAAGTTTATTTGTTTTCTCTGTAATGGGGCCAGATGTCACTCAGAATGTATCTTTCATTTCAAGGGTAGGATCCAGATTGGAAAAAAGTAAAGTTTGTCCAGGCTGGACAAAGAATGCAGAAAAAGTAAGACAGGATCTATATAAAAACAACGATGGCCAAATTATTGATCCCATTTGCTAAGGTCTGCGTCGTTAACAGAAATGAAGGTACATAACCAAGTACAGGAGACGGGAGTGTTAACAAGACCTAGACATGGCTGATTGCATCTGCATTGAGTCAGCTGGAAAGGGTTAAATCCAGGAAAGAATAAGTCACACGTTGAAAGCAATAGAAGAGAAGAAAATATTGACTGAATATTGGTCCTGAAATTTAACAAGCATTTGGAAGCTTATAAATTTTCCTATATCTTCTAGAAAACTGGAATTCAAAAGAAAGGATAATAACTGGTAACAGTACATCAATAATCATATCTGATGTGTAAGTAGCTCCGCAGGAATTTAATTTACCCTTTTTATGGTTCAATATGGTACTGAAAAGATGAGGAAATTGAGCTCAGAGTGATTAAATGTTAGAGGTATGAATGAAAGGCTCACAACCAGAGCTTGTGTTTCTAAACTTTTGTTCTATATACCATAGCATAGCTGCCTCTCCAGCAGGGATAAAGAAAAGACTAAAAAAGAAAATCTCTTTTTCCTTTTTGTCAATTGAGTTCAATTCCATGCACCAACTATAAATTGAGCCCTGCTACATTTTAAAACACTATGCCATGCACTCTGGGAATATATTAATTAAACAGAGTCTCCTCCCACTTTTGAAACTTTCAAGCCAATTCTAGGAAGGGATAATTTTTAGATTTTTAAAAATTTAGAAATAAATACTAAGATTAGAATGTCTATGTGAAATACTGTACATAAATATTAAATGCGGTTTTGTTTGTTATTTGGTTTTTGTGATTTTTCTTTCTCTGATGGGGATTGATTGTAGAGCTTTGCACAGTGCTAAGCAAGTGCTCTGAGCGGTGAGGTGAGAGACATGTGAGAGAGGAGACGAAGAGAGGCAGAGAAAAGGCAAACAGCATGGAGACTATGAGAGAAGAGGAGGGGACATTCAAAAGGAGTGGGGAGGGAAGGGCAAGGGAGTTAGGGAGGAGGAGAAAATGACCAAAGTAGGTTATTTCAAATATTCTCAAATTTACCTACTGCTAATCATCAT
The DNA here is from genome assembly GCF_012274545.1 of Fukomys damarensis. Taxonomy (NCBI): domain Eukaryota; kingdom Metazoa; phylum Chordata; class Mammalia; order Rodentia; family Bathyergidae; genus Fukomys; species Fukomys damarensis. The sequence continues at coordinate 30,791,754 of NW_022900915.1, read as the reverse complement.
CATCATCATAAACATCAAACATTGTTAATATTCATCAAATGCTAACATGAGCTCAGCCTTCTCCTGGATATATTCATCTTATGTATCATTTGATCTTCACAATTCCTGAATATAGCATATCAAATCTGATTTGTGAGTATGCAGGTAAAGTAATCTGACCAAGGTCATATTGCCAATAAAATAGAGTCAGGATTTAAACCCTGACAGAAAAATGCCTCATATATCGAGCTGTTTTATAAAATACTAAGCACAAATATGCATGAGCCTCAGTTTTATTGTTTTCCTTCTCTTACTAAATCAGCAGTGAAAGTAGACAGTTGTACTTTCATATGTAAGAAAATATGAATGCCTGCCAGACCCTAGTGTGCACTTGAGAAAATTGGTCACCTTTCATTACAGAAATTATCTTTATGTGCATAATTGAACAAATGTCTGCAAAAGATCTCAGTTGTATCATGAGGCTGAGTCAAGAAAAGACTTCTAGTTTGTTTGTCTTAACATAGACGAAATTACAAAGATTTATGTTTACAAAACAAGGAACTATTGAGGTCAACTTCCAGCTTCCACCTAAGGGTAAAGAGCCCGGTTCTTGTTCCTCAGCCACCCTCTCCATAATCAAAATCCTGCTGTTTGAGGATGGGCTGTGTATCTACAGGTTAATATCATTACCCTAGTACTTAGGAAACATAAACATGACTCACTAAGCTCAAAATTACAAACATTTCCCCAACAAAAAGAAATTCAGAATGTCGTTTACTTCCAAGTCCTACCATGACGTGCTAACAGAGACCGAGTTTTCCCGGTCATATGAAATAGTTATACACCTGGACAGTTACACAAACCAGTGATTTCAAGACACAGACATCAGGCTATAGAGAACAATGCTCTCTGAGAGATGGAAAATGAGGGAAGCAGTCACTAATACTGCTCCGGATTCTTGCTTTGGTGAAAGAACTTACAGACCTGAGCACAGAGAGCAGGGTGACCAGAGTTGGGACCGAGGAGCTCCCTGAGATGAGGAGGTGAGGCCAAGAATCTGGAGAGACAAAGAATATCCCCGAGTACCAGAGGACAGAGAGCCTTTGAGAAAGTGCCATGGATCTCTGTTTTTCTCTGACTCATTGTGTTTCATTTCTATTGTTTTGCTACTAGCAAATCTACTCATACTTTCTTCTTCAATAATCTATTTTTCGAATATGCTTACTTTTCCTCAAACAGCTTCACCGGGGTGTAATATATATGTGATGGAATTCAATTTAAAGTACAGTCCAAAGAGTTTTGGTTTTGTACAGAGTTGTGCAAATATTCCACGATTTTAGAACATTTCCACCATTTAAAGAAAGAAATTTACTGACCCTTAGTAGTCATCCCCCTTTCTCCTCTCTCTGCACCTGTCCTCTGTCTTACCCCCGGCCCCAGTCATAAAGCTTGCTGTCATTGGGAGAAACATGAGGGAGCCTGGGAGACACTGCAGTAAGTGACACAAGCAAGGCACAGAAAAAACAGAAACTGCATAACGTCTCCACGTGTGGAAAATATAAACTTTGACCTCATACAAATAGAGAGTAGAATGGAGATTAGCAGAGGCTGTACAAGGCAAGTGCGCTACCACTGAGCTATACCCCTAACTCTGTGCTCCTCTTACTAACAGTAACTACGCAGCCTTTGACTAACATTTCACTTCTCTCTCTCCTGTAAGGCTCAGGCTCACTCACGTTGTCACCCATGACAGAATTTCCTTCTTATGGCTGAAGAAGAGTATTCCATGTATGTGGACGACACTTCCTTTACTCATTCATGAATATCTATATTCTTTGGGTAGTTTATATATGACGATGATGTTTATATATAAACTACCCAAAGAATATAGTTTTTAGAGTATAAGTCTGTTATGTCCTTGTTTAGGTTTATTCCTAAGTAAATATATTTTGGTATTTTGGTAGCTATTATAAATTGGATTATTTTCTTTATTTCTTTTTTGGGGTTCCCTTATGTACTGTAATTTATAGATTTGATTTCTATCTTTTTCAATTTTATATGTACTTACTTAAATTTTTGAATAAGTGGAATAGAGTCTCATGAATCATTGTAATTCTTCCTGCCTTCAAATTCTAACATTTTCTTCTCAGTAAGGAACAAATTTTTCTGCTACTTTGTATTATTCCACCTGATAATATTTGGTTGTGTGCCAGTCATGAAGATTCACCTTATCAAACTAGATATTCTGCATTCCTTTATTGTCCCTTAGGACACAATTAAGTCACTTGGAAACAGTTTTGTTATTACACATCTTGGTTTTAAGATTTGATAGATGAGACTAGAAAAATGTTTAGTATAATTAATTCCCATTGCTAAGGACTCTTTCCCTTGTCCATGCATTTTGACGCTTTTCAATCTGAAAGGAAAATTAGTATTCAGGATTCTGTGCCGGCATCTAGCAGTATTTCCTCTAATTCCTTCCAGAAATTCTGTTTCCAGTCTTGGGCTGCTTCTTCCTAGTTACATATTGTTCAGTAGATGTTAATAATGTTTAAAACAATATTTATAACAAAGTGCAAAGTCTTAGCAGTGTCACATTTATAGGGTCCCAAATACAATTCCAAAATAATTTAACATTTAAAGAACAAGAAAATTGCTACCAAATCTCAATTGAAAGGAATTAACAGAGATGAACCCTCAGACATAACCCACATGTTGGGATTACTACATGGAGAGTTAGAGTAACTATTAAATTAAGATCAACAAACCAAAGAAAATTGTTTACATGATGAAGTAATAAATGAGAATTCACAGAGAAATGGGAAGTATAATAAAAAGAAATGGAATTTTTTGAAATAAAAAAATTCAATAGATAAAATATTTTTTTAGTTACGGAAAGGGTTTTATAGAAGAATGAAGATGTTAGAAGAAAAAAAATCTGTAAATGATAGTAGACCAAAAGAAATTGTCCTTTCCAAAAAGTAAAGAGAAAAAAGATTATTTTTTAATAGTATCAGGAGTATATGCTATAATATCAAAAGTGTAATTGGAATTTCAGAACAGGAGGAAACAGATGAGTTAAAAATATTTGAATAATGTCTAAACAAGTTAGATAAAAGTATAAACATATAAATTCAAGAAATTCAAATCTTTGAATAGGATATGACAAAAAACATGCCTAGGCCTAGACAGATCAAACTCAAATCACAGAAAAGTTAATGTTATAGTTTGGATCACCAATCCCTACCCCCAACCCCAGCCCCGAGCCTCTTGTGCTCAGAATCAGGCTTTTGCAAGGTGGTTGGGTCACGGGTTAGAGTTGGTTGTGCTGTGAGAGGTGAAGAGTGGTCAGCACAGGCAGGTCACTGGGGAGATGATCTGGAAGGGTACATCTCCCTCCACGACTCTTCTTTTTCTTTGCTTCCTGGCTCATATGCATGCAGCAGCTTTCTTCTTCCATGACCTTTCACCATTCCCTTCCTGCCTTAATGTCATCCAATCAGGGACTGAAAAATTTAAGACAAAACAAACATATTTCCTTTTAGGTTGTGGATATCAGGTATTGTGTCTCAGTGACCAAAAAAAATGTTACTAAGTCTAATTTTGGTAGTAAAAGTCGGATAGTTGCTATGAATGTGTCCTTACAATGTGACTCAGAAGATTTCGGAACTGCTTCTCAGGAGGAGATGGGGAAAGGTTGGAAATGCCAGCTAAGGAGCCATAGAATACCAAGAACTGCACTTAAAAGAAGTTTCTGGTTGGAGCTCAGGAGTTCAGAATGCTGTTAAAATGCTGATGGTAAAGATGAGGCTCAGGAGGTTTAGTCAGGAATAAGGACTTCATTAGCAGTTAGACTTGAGACAATATGTCTTATGCTTCTGCAGAAAATTTGTTTACATATTTCTCATGCCCTGAGACTTTGTGGGAGACTATGATTAAGAGCAGCAGACTAATGAATCTGGCAGAGGAAATTTCAAAACTGCTCCATGTTGAGACTATGGCATGAGTACTGCTGGTAGCTTTTAGCCATATCTACGTTGACAAGCAGGACCGAAATGAAGAGCTGAAAACTTAAAAAATTTTGCTCACAGCCAGAAGGAAAGCTCCTACCAAGTTGAGGCCTATAAAATGGAGGTCTGTAAAATTGCTTCTTATAAACGTTTAGTCAAGAAGAATTTGGTTATTGAAAATATTGGCATTAAAAAGATGTCAAGTGCTTTGAGTCAGGAAAATTGGAAATATACCAGGCTCTTCCCACCATGTCCTCTTGCTTTGGATTCATCCAACCCCAGACTGAAAACATGAGCTAAAATAAACCTCTCCTCCTTTAAATTGAGGGTTTGAGTACTGTCTCTCAGTGACAGAAAAACAAAACACAAAGATGCACAAAATTTTTCAAAACAATAGGCAATAAAAAAATAGCAGTGCACAGAACAGTGAAGATGTGTTTCTTATCAGGAAGTTTAAAGGCTGGCAGACAGGGAACAATACCTTTAAAATACCAAAAGAGCAAACTGCCAGAAAATAATTATACATAAAATGAAAATGTACTTCGAGAATGAAAGTGAAGACATTTTTCAGATATAAAAAAATAAAAACTGAGAAAATGTATTTTCACCAGATGGACTTTAAAAATGCTAAATCAAGGTAAAGGAAATGTTACCAGGAGAAATGCACCTCAACAACAAACAGAAATCATCAGAAATGTTCATAGTTTGTAAGTTATACCTCAAGAAAGTTAACATGGTACATAGTAGAAAATAGCAAAAATAAGAAGAATGAGGTATAAATATGTCATTTATTTTGTACCAAAATAAACCAGTAAGAATTAGCATCATGTTTACATTTATTGTTTCTGAAAGTAAGTAAAATTACTTTTTGTCTCTACTACAGTAAGAAGAAATCTGTAGTCTGAATTAATATTGAAATTCTAATTGGACTATAGGTGCAGTACAACCTATTTTAGAGATGTTTTTGATGCCTTTAAAACTCAGCATTGGAGTAACATTAAAGAAAAGCTGTGCATTCTCTCACCCCTGAACAAACTCTAGTTCTTGAACTAGAATGCTTAAGGTACAAGTGAAAATTAAATATTGCAAATTCACTAAACAAAATATCTAAACAAAAGTCTTTCTTTTTATGATGATCAAAACTACAGAAAATAGATTTTGCAAAGGAAAGCCTAGAAAATTAACTTACATGAACACGAAAGAGGAGAAAAATGAAAAATGAAGAATCAAAAATGCAACATAAATAAAATTGATTTATTGAACACATTAATCAACAAAGGTAGTGAAACTGGACCCAGGTTTTTTCTTGCTGTCCAAATGAACATTTCATTAAAAAGTAAAAGCTAAGCAGCTTGGCATTTCAAAAATATGCTTGAAATCACATTATATGCTATTTCCAAAAGAAACTGTAGAACATTTTAGGATATGAATGATTTACTGCTGTCGTGTTTTAAATATGGTAAATCTATTTATTTGATTTTCAGTGAGGGATAAATATTTCCACTCTTTTGTTCATTTGCAAATTCCAAACCTCTCAAATAAGAACTATGTTTATCGGAAGCAGGCTTTCACAACTGTGGATACATACTGCCCTGTGTAGTTGTTGCTATGTGTGTTTCTCTCATTTGAGTGTGCTCCTAGATTACCAACGGGTGTTCCGCTTTGACCTTTGAGTAGTTGATGTTTAGCATGTAAGAGAACGCTCAATAAAACATCATTGAATATATTGAATTCTGAGTCTATTTGTGCTGGACTACCTACCTCATTTGATTTGATTTTTCTTCCGGTACCAGGGATCAAACTCAGGACCTCGCTCTTGCTACGCAGGCGCGGTGCCACTGAGCTGTATTCTTGGCCCTACCTACCTAATTTGAGAGTCCAGTGCATGATGAACACAAGAGGCCCCTTGCTAACAGAATAGTGAGTGCAGAGCTTGGTAACAAGCCTGTTTCACTTCCAGCCTGGGCTATGTGGCAGCCATGAGTCATCTTCCCAGGAGTCCATGCTACAGGAGGTACCCTTGTGCTGTCAGCTGCCTGTCAGCATTCCTTTCTGCTCCGGAGTAGGAAGCAATTTAGAAATAGTTACATTCCATAGAATTTCAAAGAAAGTAATAATGACAGGTTACACAGAAGGTAATGGTGAAAAAATAAGAATATAGATATATTATATAAAGGTACAAATCTCCAATGATGAATTTTATTATATTGCATACCTAAAATGTACCAATAAAAGTAATTTCTTTTAAAAAGGCAATGGTAAGGGTAAAGGGGGTGAAAGGAGGGCAGAGGTATGGGGAAAAAAACAAGAACCAAGATATATGATGTAAAGGTAAAAGATCCCAATGATAAATGTAACTGTATGTTTTGCTGTAAAAGTACCAATAAACTTAATGGGAAAAAAGGCAATGGTATCTGGCCGGTTGCATACAGTGTAATAGGACAAAACATGAATAGCAGAAGCAAAGGTGTGACAACTGAAAAATGGATAGTTTCCCAAATTAGAGTGTAATAAGGTATGTAAGACAATGAAGCACACAATGGGAAAGAGGTAGGACTATATGTTCAATATTTATATTTGTTTAAGAAAAACTGCATTTTAACCAGAATATTCAATTAGCTTAAAGTTTTTAACAATTTCAAATGTTTCCTATATCCATATACAGTATTCTAAAATGAAATATTTAGAATAGTGAAAAATCCCTAGTAATAAACAGACTTATGATTTCTTGCATGATTCACAAGGCTCTCAGACTATTTCAGAATTATAGTTATAAAACATCTTTTTCCCTTATCCCTCTGGAGCAGAGTTATGTTAATCATGCTCCATAGTTCGTGACATGTTATTAGCGTTGTGCTATTTACAAAGGTCCCTTTTGCTTTATTCATATGATTCTTTCAATATTCCCTTACCTCCACCCTATTCATGATTCAATCTGTAGACTTATTCCATTATATTTGCTTCATTTTACTTCTATGTTTTCTAGAAGCAAAAGTGTGATGTTTGGGTTGAATGAATATATTCACATAATGAATTTCAATATATGAATATATTCAAGTAGATAGTTTTTGCGTACTATTGAAGCTTTCATCTTTTTTCACTAAGCAGTAACTTTTTAAGCTCCACCTGTATTTTCTCCCTGAATATGAGTCACTCTTTCTAGCCACTGCATAGTACTCCATGGTACACAGCCACCACATTCTATTATTTGCTCTGCTGACAATGGTAGGTTCAACTCCAACCACCACTAATAATGCAGGAATGAACGTCCTTGGAAATATCCTTTAGTGGATTTGCAATCCTTACCTTGAGACATCTATCATGGAAAGGAATAGATTAGACATGAGGAAGAGAACATTTTATTTTGAGCAAGTCAGAGCATGCTTTTCTGAATGGCTGCACCTTCCACCAGCAATAAACATGAATATCTGTGACTCTATAATCCTGTCAAGTTGACATTATTTAGCTTTCTACTTATTCCCATGAATTTAGATATAAAATAATAGCTTATCATTCTTTTGATTTGCATGTTCAGCATGACAAAGAATTTTGAGGATCTCTTTATGAACTTTTTAACATTCCTTTTAGATTTTGTGCCCACTTTTACTGGAGCATCTGTCCATTTTTTATATTTTTATCTTTCTATCATTGTGCTATCTGGAATTATCTTTGTCTGTGCTGTATTTTCTTAAACAGATGAAAATATAATCATTTTCTTCTAGTGCTTTATACTTAAAAAATCAAACAAATTTCCTTCCATGCTCCTATATCACAAAAATCTTTCCCTGGAATTTACTCCATTACTTTTAACAATCACTTTTTACATGTAGGCAATTAACTTCTATTAATACATTTTAAGTACTAAGTATAAAAAAATCAATCTTCCTAATATAATCAGTAAATTCCTTTCCATTGATATGTGCTGCAGATTCAACATGTTGTTCTAGAAAAAGTTAAGTGCTAAAGAAGATGATTTATTACATTTGAGATAAAAAAAATGTATCATTTTATAATTTGTTTCTGAAAAGCTGAGCAAAGAACAATGAATGACAAATTTGGTAAAAGGCAAATTGGTAAATAGAAGTTTGAATAACAGTTTAAACCATGCAGTACAGTGATAGATGCCAAAAGAAGTGAGGGCATTCTGATAGTCAGCAAAAAGAGGCTGGAGGCCTACAGATGAAACCCATACAGTAGACACATGTACTTAATAACCCAATTCTCCCCCATGCAAAATAAGAGGGTCACACTATCTAGTACCTAGGCCTGATGTGAGAATTGATCCAATGACTCTGTAATTTTGTGCATCCAAAATTTTCTTCCACCTTAAACAAATTGATGTTTTAAATGTCCAGTCTTCTCTCCTTTATGTTTCTATGACTGTATCCATTGCCCTGGAGCCTGATGAGGTAAGCGTGTTTATACCATTATATATGAAATACCCAAACAACACTGAGTAGAACGCCTTAGCAAATGAGCTGGATTATCCCCTGCACTGTCATGCACCAGGCTTACCTTTGCTAACCTCAGCAAAGTTCCAGATCAACTCCTTCAAATAAAATGGATCTCCTGTAAGGTTTTCCAGAGTTGCAGACTATCTTTGTAGACAATGATTCATTTGGAGGACAGCTTTTTCTTTCTTCATAATTAATTAAGAGCTCTTAATACATATTAAGTATGCAATATATATTTCTAAATTCTACTACTTTATAAAGTAATGTAAAACCCCAATTACATGTAAAAATTTTGTATATGGTGGCAAAATATAAAGTCTTCAAATTCTAATTTCAGAGTATTCCTGGGCCAAAGAAAAGAAAAGGCATCTCTTAAACGTGGACAGCACTAGCAGCAAGAACATGTTCTGCATCTCCCACGAGTTCTTTAATATTAAGCTACAGAAAAATTATCATCCAAATTACATCTTATAGCTGGGGATTTAGCTCAGAGGTTCTGGTGCCTGCCTCTCAAGAACAAGGACCCAAGTTCAATCCCTGATATCAAAAAACAAACAAACAAACAAAAAATTGCATCTCAGATTATTGTGTCTCTTCTTTGAGACCTTAGTGATGCAGCTCTAGTTAGAAGGGTACCCACAGATTTCCACCGAATCTAAGTAGGAAATTCTGAGGACAATGAGTCCATTACCAATAAATAAGTGTATTTGCACAATAATTGTGTTGGGAAGATTGCATTATAGCAATATATTACTCTCCGGCATGGTTAGAGCCAGAGTTACTACATTGCAATGAAATGACTGGAACAACAGTAGATGCTGTTTGATTTTCTAATTATTATTAAAGATGGCCTCCTGAGCCCGGCCTGGAAGGCTTCTCTTTGAATCATCTGCAGCTCACGCTGCTTCTCATGCATTATACATTAAACCCATATGGCCGTTTGAGGCAGAGGGTCTCTAGAGGGATGTTTCACACTGCTCTTTTCCCTGCTGGAGTGAGAATGGTAGGGGGATAAAAAAAAGAACATACTGGTACCAGGAGAAGTGAGTTGGAAAAAAAATAAGCACCACTGGGTAAAGTTCAGAATTCAGGCAATGGTATATTGAATTAATAAACACATATATTCCTAAATAGTTAACAAAGAGGCTTTTTAATATTCTTACAAAAAATGATACAAATTTGAGAAAATTATGTCTGAATTAGCCAGATTTGATCATTTCATAATGCATATGTGTATCAAAACATCACATCACACGTGATAGCTATATATAATTATTTATCAGTTAAAAACATTTTTTTAAAAAAAGCAAGATGGAAACTACTTGTGTTAGACATTGTGTGTTTAGGTTTTTATAGCTAAGCTTGGGGAAGCTCCTGAGTAAGGCTGCTCTCTGAGTCTGTCAGTTTCTAAGAAGAACCATAATTCTATTATTTGCTATGATGAAAAAGAGCTGGAGCTATTTGGTAAATGGATCTATGCAAATGAGGCTCAATTTTTGTGGAATTATGTTTAAAACTGACATTTAAAGGGCACCAAATGCAGTGCAATACATCCAAAAATATTTTACTGTTTGATCAATTATATATAATTTAATTCAAAATAAAGTGTAGAAGAACTAGAAAAAAAAATCCAAAAATTCATCTGGAACCATAAGAGACCTAGAATAGCAAAAACCATTTTAGGCAACAGACACATGGCACCAGGTGTAACAATTCCCAATTTGAAACTATACTTCAAATCCACTGTGATAAAAACAGCACGGTACTGGCAAAGAAATAGGCCTGAGGATCAGTGTAACAGATTAGAAGACACAAAAACAAATGCAGATGTACTCAGCTACCTCATCTTTGACAAAGGAGCTGACCATCCTCAGTGGAGGAAAGATAGCCTATTTAATAAATGGTGTTGGAAAAATTGGATGTCAACCTGCCTCAGATTAAAATTAGACCCTTACCTTTCACCATGCACTAAATTAAAATTCAAATGGATTAAAGATCTAAATATTAAAACAGAAACATTAAACTTGCTGGAAGGTAAGTTAAACAGAACTCTGGAAGACATTGGTATAGGAAAAGACTTTATGAACAAATCCTCAGTAGCACGGGAACTAGCAGATAGAATCAACAACTGGGATCTCATCTTACTAAAAAGCTTCTGTACTTCAAAAGAAACCATCAGCAGAACTAAGAGACAATCTACAATGTGGGAAAAAATTTTTACCAGCTGTTCCTCAGACAAAGGACTATTATCAAGTATATATAAAGAACTCAAAACAATCAGTCCCCCCAAATATAAAGACCCGATTCAAAAATGGGCATCCGAAATGAACAGACATTTCTCAGACAAAGAAGTAAAAGCAGCAAGAAAATATATGAAAAAATGTTCCACATCACTGGTCATTCGAGAGATGCAGATGAAAACAACACTGAGATTCCACCTCACCCCACAAAGAATGGCTGCTATCAAGAAATCACACAATAACAAATGTTGGCGGGGTTGTGGGGAGAAAGGAACCCTCCTCCATTGTTGGTGGGAGTGCAGACTAGTGCAACCACTATGGAAATCAATATGGAGATACCTCAAAGAGCTTGGACTGGAGGTTCCATTTGACCCAGCCATCCCTCTGTTGGGTATCTTTCCAAGAGAACTAAAAGAATCATATCACAGAGAAGTATGTGCACCCATGTTTATAGCGGCACAGTTTGTAATAGCTAAATCTTGGAAACAGCCTATTTGCCCATCCGTTGGAAACTGGATAAAGAAGTTGTGGTTTTTCTATAAAATGGAATATTACTCAACCATAAAGAATGAGAAAATAGATTCATTCATAGGAAAATGGATACATATTGAAGATATACTCCTAAGTGAAATAAATAAGTCACACATGTGTAAATACCGAATAGTTTCCCTGGTGTAAATAATCTGCAACAATGCATAAGATTCTAATAAGATTACTGACATTTAGAAATGGGAACAAAGGAGCTAAAGGTGTAGGGAAGGTGGGATGGTTAGGGGAAGAGTAAAAAGGGAAAAGAAAAAAGTGTGAGAGAATGAAAAGAAGAAAATAAAGTGTTTGTAGATGGGGAGGGGAGGAGGGGGTGAAGGGAGGGAAGAGGTAAGGGGAAAAAATGAGAATCAAGACTTGTCATGTAGAGGTACAAGATCCCAACAATGAATGTAACTGTACTGTATCCCTAAAATGTACCAATAAACTCAATTAAAGCTGAAAATAAATAAAGTGTAGAAATTCTCCAATTTGCTCAGAACTCCCCCACCTCCTTAGAGCACAGATAATGGAGCATTAATTCCCCAGAAACAAACCATAGAAATAATTTCTTCACCCATTCTCAAAAGAGTAATGCACCACTACTTTAATTTATGCAAATCTTGAAAGTTACATTTATTTATTAGCTGCTTCTATTTTTATTCCCCTGCCCTGGAACTGGTTATATTATTCAAATTCAATAGACATTAAAATTAAACTAATGATGTCAAATAAGAATTGACTGCTTGCCACATGGTAAGCATAAATTAAATGTTAAACTTATTATTTTACTTATTTCTCATAACAATTTTATCAGATGTATATTTATACTACTTTTATTATTTCTAGTTTACAGAGGAGAAACCTAACACTCATACATTTATATGACTCAGATCTATATATTAAATGCTATAGATATTAAAAACATAAAAGCAAGTTTGCTGGGAGTGGTGGCACATGCCTGTAATCCCAGCACTTGGGAGGCTGAGGCAGGAGGATCGCTGTGAGTTTGAGACCAGCCTGGGCTACATAGTGAGTTCCAGGACAGTCTCAATTACATAGTGAGATCCTGTCTCAAAAATAAATAAATAAATAAAGCAAGTTTTAATTTTTAACTCTGATAATGAATACATGATTGGTTGTAATTTCACTTTATTTTGATTAATCATCATATTCACAAAAGCATATGCAACCTTCAACTTAATCACCCATTTTATTAGTGCTTCTCTTAGGAAGAAAAAAGAGTGAACTACACAACTACCACCAACACAAAACAATGAGTTGCAATATTAGTAATATTCCAATATATGCTATGTGCTTGGACTTCAAGTCCATTAGAAGGGGACCAGTTAAATAAATTGTGCTGCAGGTACATTATGAAATACTATACCACTGATATATATATATATGTATGTATATATATATATATAT
>NW_022900915.1:30765193-30779059 GCF_012274545.1 Fukomys damarensis | reverse complement strand
ATATATATGGAACTACTTTTTAAAAATGTAAAAAAAAAAGAGTAAAAGAGAGCCAGAAGCTCATGCCTATAGCATCCATAAGTGAGCACAGATCCCAGTGAGCAGCTGTGTGGACAAGAGAAGAGCAGCTGCAGGGAAATCTAGCCAGAGCCCTGCCCTGACCCAGCAGCTTAGGCATACAGGCCCAAGCCAAAGCCCCACCAGGAAAAGAGCTGCATAGGCACACAAACATCAGCTGGAGGCAAGCCCCAATACCATCAATAAGTACACAGAAATCCTAGCCAGAATTCTGTACAGCCACAGCCAAAGTTCCTCCCAGACAATAGCTTCATAGGGTCCCTAGCCAGAGGTAGACCTAGATATCACCCCAAGTGTACACAGGCCCAAGCCAGAAGCCTTCAGAGACAACAGGTCAGCTCAGGAATCCAAATGGCCACTGTTCTCAACCCAAAAATTAATGCACTGGTGAGCAGCTGAGAAAAGGCTGCTTGGTGGCTTGCTGAGATTTGAAGAACATTGGGTGAGCAATAAGTTGCCTCAACAAAGGCACAGCAGGCTGCATCTGTTGAAATGATAAGAAACCTAAGTAAGTCTCAAAACCAGACTTCCAGATGATCAAAGACAACCCCAAAGAGAAATGAGACGAAACACTGTGATACTCAACCACCTGGACTCCCTGAACTGGCAATGAAAAAGGATCTGGAAAAAATGAAATCAGAAATGCTTTCTCAGGAAACAGCAGAGATTGTGCCCATAGTGCAAGGCATGATTAATATATCTAGAACAGACACAGATAAAAACAATAGAGTAGCTCAGGTACATGGTGGAATCACAACATGGGAAACAAATGGAATCCATAAAATAGACACAAAGAGATTCCCAGAAGACTAAAAGCTCCATTGAAAGTTTACACAGAAGACTGAGCTGATGTGAGGACAGAATTTCAGATATTGAAGAAAGGATTGAAATTTGTGACCAGGAAAAGAAAACCTTCTTAAAAATAGTAAGGGACCATGAGAAATCAATCCAGCAGCTGCTATATGATACAGAGAAGAATAACATAAGACTGATGGAAATCAATGCAGAAACAGGAGAGTGTGCAGATGACATAAAAGAACTGTTCACAGAAGTAATGGCAGAAAATTTCCTAAGTAGGGGAAAAGAACTTGACATATAGTTGAGTGCGACATATAGAACTCCAATTAGCTGTGATAAAAAAACCTATATGTAGGCAATATAATAGTAAAGATTCCAGAAACCCAACAAAAGAACAAAATGCTACAAGCAGTAAAATAAAAGAAACAAATCACATACAAATTAAAGCTCATCACAATCTCAGCAGACTTCTCAACACAAACACTCAAGGCAAGAAAAGCTTAGATTGATATATTTTAAGTCCTAAAGGAAAACAGCATACAACTGAAATTGATCTATTCTGCAAAACTATCTTTCAAAATTGATGAAGAAATAAGATACTTTTATGACAAAGAGCACCTTAGGAACTTTATGAATACAAAACCAGCACTCCAAAAACTTTTGAACAATATCTTCAGAACAGACAGTGAGGAAGCCCAGCCGAATGAATCTATCAAGCACAACAAGAAATTAAATGCAAAGGGGGAGAATCCAACAAAAAGAAAAAATCATGACAAGGATAAGTCAATACATATCAGTTATCACCACCAATGTTAATGGTCTCAATTCACCAAAAGAAACAGACTGGCAGAATGGGTCAAGAAGTAAGAACCAGCAATATGCTGCATACAATAAACACACTTAATTCAAAAAGAAACTCATAGAGTAAAAGGTAAAGGGGGGAAAATAATACTCTATGTGACAGGAATCAGAAAAAAAGCAGGCATAGCTATCCTCTTTGCAGATCAAGTGGATTTCAAAGCAGTATTGATTAAGGTACACAAAGAAGGACATTACATCCTTGTAAGGGAACAATCCAAGAGGAAGTGATAACAATCATAAATGTATATGCATCAAAACTCATGCACCCAGGTATATAAAACAAATACTAGCAGACATGAAAAAACAAATAAGCACTAATATAAAAGCAGTGGGTGATGTCAATACCACACTGTCACAAATAGATAGGTCAACTAAACAAAAAAATGAACAATAAAATACTAGAATTCAATCAAACATTGATTTTTTTGGTGCTGACCTGGTATTCAGCTACTTTACTAAATTTGGTTAAAGCCAGTTGTAGTGGCACACACCTGTAACTCCAGCACCTGGGAGGCTGAGACAGGAGGATCGCTATGAGTTCAAGACCAGCCTGGGCCACATAGTGAGTTCCAGGTCAGTCTCAACTACATAGTGAGACCCTGTCTCAAAACAACAACAATAACAACAACAACAACAACAACAAACACAACTAGACCTTAAAGAAGAAATCAGGCAGTTTCTACAATTAAATGACAATATCAATACAACAAATTGGAATCTATGGGATAAAATGAAAGCAATCTTATGAGAGAAATTATTAGCAGTATATACTCATATTAGGAAAACAGAGTGAGCTCAATTACACAACCTGATGCTGAAACTCAAGCTTCCAGAAAAAGAAGAGCAGGACAAACCAAGCTCATATAAGAGAGGAGATTATAACAATCAAACCAGAAATCAATGCAATCAACTCTAAGAAAATTACACAAAAAATCAATGAAGCAAAGTGTTAGTTCTTTGAAAGAAAAAACAAAATTGACAAGCCCTTAGCCAACCTTATCCAATAAAAGGAAATAAAAGGCCCAAATCCATGCAATTAAGAATGAAAAAGGGTGAAATTACAATCTACCCAGCAGAAAACCAGATCATCAATACCTACTTCAAGAACCTATATTCCAGTAAGATGGAAAGCACAGACAAAATGGACAGATTCCTAGATATATATGAATTACCAAAGTTGAATGAAGAAGTTGTAAAAATTCTAAACAATGCAATATCAGTCAGCAAAATTGGAAAAGTTATTAAACACTTACCAACTAAGAAAATCCAGGCCCTGATGACTTCACTGCTGAATTCTATAAGACATTTAGAGAGGAACTATTTCCATTACTGTTTAAACTATTCAATGAAATTGAAAGGGAGGC
This sequence comes from Fukomys damarensis, assembly GCF_012274545.1. NCBI lineage: Eukaryota > Metazoa > Chordata > Mammalia > Rodentia > Bathyergidae > Fukomys > Fukomys damarensis. The sequence goes on along the minus strand of NW_022900915.1, from coordinate 30,775,958 downwards.
AATACTCCCAAATTCATTCCTGGAAGCAAGCATCACTTTGATCCCCAAAACAATGAGAGACCCAACTGAAAAAGAGACCTATAGGCCAATCACACTATTGAACATAGATGCAAAAATCTTTAATAAGAATGTAGGAAATCATTAAGAAGATCATACACCACACCCTGACTAAGTGGGATTCATCCCAGGGATGCAGGGATGGTTCAACATATGCAAATCAATAAATGTAATCCACTATATTAATAGGGCCATAGACAAAAAACATAAATGATCATCTCAATAGATGCAGAAAAAGCATTTGACAAAATCCAACACACATTCATGATAAAAACCCTACAAAGAATTGGAATAGATGATCTCTATCTCAACCTGATGAAAGCCATCTATGAAAAACCAACAACCAATATCATACTAAATGGTCAAAAATTATAATCCTTTACCCCAAAATCAGTAACAAGACAAGATGTCCAGTATCACCATTCTGGTTCAATATAGTCTTGGAAACATTAGCCACAGCAATTAGGAAAAAGAAAGAAATAAAAGGAATAAAGATAGGAAATGAAGAAGATACATTGTCATTATTTGCAGATGACATGATACTCTATATAGAAGAGCTAAAGAACTCCACCAAAAGTCTTCTAGTAACCAAATTTAGTGTTTTGGGGGTTTCTTTGTGTGTGGTTTTATGAGACAGGGGCTCACTGTGTAATTGAGACTGATGTGGAACTCACTATGTAGCCCAGACTGGTCTTGAACTCACAGTGATCCTCCTGTCTCAGCCTCCCAGTTGCTGGGGTTACAGGTGTATTCCACCACACCTGGCTTTAACCAAATTTAGTAAAGTAGCTGGATACCAGGTCAGCACAAAAAAAAATCAATAATTTTCCTGTATACCAACAGATTCACTGAAAGAAGAACTGGAGAAACAACTCCCTTCACAATAACATATAAAAAAAGAAATACCTAGGAATCAACCTAACAAAAGAAATCAAAGACCTCTACTCTGAAAACTACAGCACTCTGAAAAAAAAGGATTCAAGAGATATCAGAAAATGGAAAGACATCCCTTGCTCCTGGGTAGGAAAAATCAACATAGTGAAAACGGTCATACTTCCAAAACTGCTATATAGATTCAATGCAATCCCAATTGAAATTCCAGCAGCATATTTCACAGACCTTGAGAAAACAATCCAAAAATTCATTTGGAACCAGAAGAAACCTAGAATAGCAAAAGCAATTTTAGTCAATAAAGACAAGGTAGTGGGTATCACAATTCCCAACTTGAAACTATACTACAAAGCTAACATGATAAAAACAGCATGACATTGGCTAGGAAACACACCTGAGGATCAGTGGAACAGAATAGAAGATGCACAAACAACTCCAGACACAATCAGCCACCTCATCTTTGACAAAGGAGCTAAACACCCTCACTGGAGGAAAGATAGCCTCTTTAATAAGTGGTGCTGGAAAAACTGGGTTTCAACTTGCTAAAGATGTAAACTAGACCTATGTCTCTCACCATGCACTAAGCTAAAATTGAAATAGATTAAAGATCTAAATATTAAAACAGAAACACTAAACTGATAAGATAGGTAGAACTCTTGAAGACATTGGTATAGGAAAAGATTTCATAAATAAAACTCAACTGAACATGAACTAACACAAACAATGACCAAGTGAGATCTATTCTTATTAAAAAGCATCTGCACTGCAAGAGAAACCACCAACAGTGTGAAAAGACAACCCACAATGTGCGAAAAATAATTTACCAGCAGTTCCTCAGGCAAAGGTCTACTATCTAGAATATACAAAGAACTTAGAAAAATCAGACCTCCCAAACCTAAAGACCCAGTTCAAAAATAGGTATCTAAAATAAACACACATTTCTCAGACAAAGAAGTAAAAGCAGCAAATAAACATATTTTTTTTAAAAGTTCAGCATCATTGTTCATTTGAGAGATGCAAATGAAAACAATGCTGAGATTCCACCTCACCCCAGAAAAAATGCCTGCTATCTTGAAAGCAACCAATAACAAATGGGGGGGGGGGGGGCTGTAAGGAAAAAGGAACCCCGTTCCACTGCTTGTAGGAGGGTTGACTGTTGCAACCACTATGGAAATCAGTATGGAGATACCTCAAAGAACTAGATTTAGAAGCCCCATTTGACCCGGCTACTTCCCTGCTGGGTATCTTCCCAAAGAATTAAAAGAATCATACCGCAGTAATATATGTGCATCCATGTTCACACTAACACAGTTTGTAATAGCTAAAACCTGGTAATAGCCCAATTGTCCATCAACTGCAGACTGGATAAAGAAAATGTGGTTTTTTATTTTATAAAATAGAGTATTATTCATCCATGAAAATGAAAAATTAGAGACATTCACAGCTAAATGGATGTACATTGAAGTGATAATCCTAAGTGAAATAAATAGGGCATATGTGTAAATATCAAATAGTTTCTCTGATGTGAGAAATTGAAAGTTTAAGGACTAAAAGGCATAATGGATAATGACAAATAGGAAGAAAACTGGCAAAAGGGAAGGGGAAGTGAGGGAGTAGGTGTAGGCAAAAGGAAAGAAGGGAATGGAACCAATATGAGAAAATGAAAACATAGAAACAATGACTTTGTAAATAGGGAAGGGGTGGAAGGATTGAAGGGAGGGTGGGAGAATGGTGAGAAAATAAGAACCAAGGTGACTACATAAAGACACAAATTTCCACTGATGAATGTCATTATATTGCATACCTGAAATGTACCAATAAAATTAATTTTTAAAAATTACAAGAATAAAAATCTTACGCTACTAAGTGGTCAAAAATAGCATATGAAACACTGATATTTATATCTATGATGCTTAGGTAGACTAGAATGTCTCTGAATGTGTACAGCAAAAGTCAAAATATGATTGACTTCGGAGGAAACTGTATGACTAGCGATAAGAAACAGGCAATCTGTATTCCCCTAATGTTTTAATTTTTCACTAGATATAATTAATACATTTCAAAAAATAAAAATGAAAGAGAAGAGTAGTTTGGCTCAAAATCTAATCTAATTCACTATTGATACTCCTATTTTAACTGTTTACACTTTTACCAGGATTTTTAAAATGTCAATATTTATATATAAATAAAACTAAAGATTATACTAGAGATTCTAAGCTAGATGAAACTATGCATCCTCATTCAGAACATGGTGGTAGATATCAGGTCAACAATGAGTCATATGACCTGGGGCTAAAAAATGAACTACATATAGAAGTCACTTTCACCTTTTTCCCTTGGCTTGTTCCTCTCTCGCAGATGTAACCACTATTTTTCAGGGCACTCAAGTTACAAATAATGCTTGTGACTTATTTCCTGTTTTGAAAAATACACTGTATCACGCCTTTAATTAAGATTCTGAGTAGTGAACCTAGAGACATTATTATACATATGCCTTGTCAGGAGCATTGAAATCAACCCATGAGACTAATTAGGCTTGATATTGTGTCTCCAAGATGGCAGATAGAATAACTCTTGAGAAAGATGTTTCTGAAAGGGAGAAGCTAAAACAAAAAAAACAAAAGTGGAAAAACAGTCACTTCTTCGAATGGGCAAACAGCCACAAGGATCTAAATCTACATTTTGAGGACTCTAAGCAGAAATGACAAAACATTTCTAATTCCACCTCCTTTAAATCTTTCTTAACATTGTAAGTAGTCACTTACTAGATCTTATTGATCATATTACACATTTCCATTTAAAAGTAAACAAAGATGTTCATCTTTTCATGACATAACCTGATTGAACAATATGTATGTAGGCTCCACTCTTTGATGGAAAAGTTGCACGTCACATTGCAACACAAATCCAGTTGTGCACATTAAGATGTCTTCCAAAACTAAGTCACTATACACACCTGTTGTCATTGCATTAGAGTGGAAAGACTGCATAATTAGGAACTGGAAAATTAATCCTAATTCCTTTTAATAGTTTCATAAATGGTCTAAAGCTACCCACTTAAACAAAATATTCTTTCCTTGCTAAAATACAGAAACAACTGATTACAAAACTTGGAAAATAAAGAGTTAACCTACCTTGCAAGCACAAGGGCCCAATCCCTGGTACCAAAAAAGAAGAAAAAATCTTAAAGAGTTAATCTGAATGTATCTCAAATTCCTATCTTTGACTGAGCTTACTTCTTACAATCTCTTTGAAGAATTATCTCAGCTACATTTAGAAATACCTTAGTTGATGAAGGCTTTAGTTTGTGAAAACTTTGGTTCTCAAATAGAAGTGTTTGACAAAATTTTGCCTCTATTCACAACTATGACCACCTTCCCCAGAAACATGGAACTAATTAAGTCTGTGACCCATGGTAGCATTGTATACTATTGGCTTAACAGGAATCACTTCTCTCAAATCTATTATACCAGTGTAGAACCAGGCCAGACTCACAATATATATGTTCTTTAAAAACCTAAATTATATTATTATTGAGAATATTAGGAAATGCACATAATGGTATATTTGATAATAATACAGTGATTTAAAATTTTCAGACAATGATAATTATATTTGGGGTATATCAAAGATAGATGTATGGCAAAATATTTGGGGTGAAGTACCACGGAGAAAGAATGACAGAGACTGTAGAGGGAGAAAGGGCTTGAGGTAGTATGAAAGTTCTTGAGCAACTGTGGTAAGACATCAGTAACTGGTAAATTTAATAAAGAGTATCATATGGATATTTACTTATTCTTGCACTTTTCTGCCATTTTGAAATATTTAAAAATAAAAATGATAGGAAAATAAAATTATTTCTTCTTTCCTTGCTCTTCTAAGCACAACTTGGCAGAAAACGGATTTTTCCTTAACTCACCCAGGTTTGATCTCCAAACTCATCCTCTTCTTAGTGATTCTGCCATTTTGAAATATTTAAAAATAAAAATGATAGGAAAATAAAATTATTTCTTCTTTCCTTCCTCTTCTAAGCACAACTTGGCAGAAAACGGATTTTTTCCTTAACTCACCCAGGTTTGATCTCCAAACTCATCCTCTTCTTAGTGCCCAGATTAGCATTGAGATTAGCTGGGATTAGCTCTCCTTTCAGTCCTCACATTTAACCAGTCAACAAATCCCGAGGGCTGTTGAATTCTACTTTCTCTGTCCTAGTACAAATTGAAATCATTGAAGTTAACATAATGTTAAATCATTTTCCCATTCTTGCTCATTCTAGACTGATTTTCTAAAACACCAATTTGTTCATATCCCTTGCTTCCTGAAAAAAAAGAAACCTTCCATATTCTACTGATGCCTAAAAGAACAAAATCTATGCCCATGTAGCCCCGACTACATTCCTTCACCTCATATGTGAACTGAGCAGTAAATACCCACATGCTTTAAAAAAAATCTTCTGCTTGTTTTGGTAGCAAACTAGCTTAGAACTGCTATATTGAATCAAGAATAGTTTTTATTTATAAGGTATTTTTAAAAATTTATCATTGAACTTTTAAGAAAAATCAAAACCTGCACTACAGGAATCTATGCAGGTGCTGGGCTGCTTCAGAAATGAGGACACTATGAACAGCCTGAAGTCTGAATGGAAGGAGTCTATGCAAAGATATGGATTTCTAATATGCTATATGAGATTAGAAAATGTTTCTTGCTAGTATCATTAATCAGAGTTAAAATATTACCTTACAAAGCCCAGCAGTCCTAGACACCAACTATTTATTTCCCCGCTGCTTTCTTGTAAAAGCATGCCAGCATGAATTTGATGAACACCTTACTCTAATCTGTCTGCTCAGCCCTACCACCTGTTGTATAAATTATTATCGGTCAGGGATTGGGGCTGGCTTATTTGTCTTCAGGAAAGAAAGACCAAGAGAAAAGAGATTGGCCTAATCACATATTTCTTTAAACAGGTACACCCACCTAGTCTCTTGGACTTGGCAAGCCTTTTGCCTACAAATTGTGATTGCTGATATGTAGTAAAATTATTTTCACTGTGAAGTAAATTTAGATTGAGCCATTTATCACAGAACATCAAGAGCTGTCTTAAAAGATAAAATGAATTGTGGCTCAATTGCCTAGTTAATTTCCTAAAAGTGGAGAGTCCTTATCAGTATCTAGCATGAGGGTTGCTCATGCACATACCTACTAATCCTCTTCACCAGATTTAAGATTAGAATTCATAAACACCTAACACACACACACACACACACACACACTTCTTATCCCAGTATTATAACAATGTATGCACTCAATATATGTTTAAGAAATTAGTGTTATTATATTATATTATATTATATTATATTATATATATTAATAACTATATATATGTTATTAATGTTAACTATGCAGTAAATTTTGTCCTTCTGGTCATGGTACATTAGAAATATAGAGCTCAGAGGTAGCTTTAGGATTCACTGGATGCTGCTATTTATTTTCCAGATAAGAACACTGAGATAAGAGATGGAGACAGTTGTCTAAAGTCAGGCAACTAATGAATGGAGAATCTGAAAGGAGCCTCAGTTCTAGTGTTGCCTCTCTGAATCACACTAAGCTTTCTCCTATCAGAGGAATCTAATTGCAAGGTAAAATGTAACCATGTGAGCTTATTTCCATGAATAACATTTTATTTTTTGCTTCAAATGAAAAAAACTATATATTTTTAAGACCTACTGTAGATTAATCAGAATACTGAGAAAAGTATTGATTGAAAGACACCAACAATCTATGGCACTATCATAATAAATCATGGCAAGAAAGACCTCTCTCCTTTTTCCTACATTGATTCACACAGGATTTATAAGGCAAATTTACTATCTTGCATAGAATTTGAGTAGACTGAAAAGACATAAAACAAAGCAAAAATAATATATTGTGTTCATCTGGACATCCAGAAAACTTGTATGAGAATCAATTTTGCTCAATTTTGTGTGGAACAGAGATTTGCAAAGGTTTAAGAGCCTCATAAGGTGAAATCTAGTTAGTTATTCCCTGTGAAGCACAAAAAGACATTGTCACCAACCATAAAAGGCAGAGTGATTTTGGATTGCCACATTTTAAATTTATAATGGCAACTGAGCATTAAAATGCCAATGAGTAATTAACTAAGTAAGCTCATTTATTCCCAAAAAAAGACTTTTTAACTAAGATAGGAAAAGTTTTTAGTTATAACAATTCTAAGAATCTGAGTGGTCTCCAGAGTTCCTTAGACTGAGTTCTGCAGACAAATAAGTCTTCTGATGGCCTATGGAACACCTCTGAGTGGCTGAGCAACCAATATTTCATGTAGGCATTGGGCCACTGAGTTTTCAGGCTAGAGAAGCTTACAGTTGTATTTTTCCACCTAGTGAGAAAGCAGAGTTCATGGTGAAAATGAAATCTCTGAGGAAATCAAAAAAGGAATTCTCATACCCAAATGTGTTTCTCCTCTTGGAAATCCAAATAAGCCTGAAAAGGGAATTCCTTGTAGAATGCAGGAAAAAATGTGGATGGCAACTACCACCTGCCACTGATTCACTGGAGCTACCAAAACTCTACCATGCTATATTTGTGTAATGATTATAAATCAAAATATTTGATCTGAGCACTTCTTTAATCCAATGAATTCAAGATGATCAAAATGATAAAGATACCTGTACAATTGTGATTATCCTTATCTAAATAATTGATGTTGAAAAACAAAAACTAGCAGCTGCCATAAAAATAATAACTAATAATTATTGTGACTGTCTCCATTATTCTCTGTGAATTATTACAACTAATCTTACAATAACTCCTCTGAGATATTTACTATTATCTGTTAAAACTCATGCTACTACCTTCTGTTTGAATAAGTTTTTTTTTAGCCAAAGCACTTTGTGAGTAGTCTCTTCTAAGCCACTTGGCATATTCTGCCTTGATTTCTAAGTTATGTGCTTACCTATCTCTTTTCCTGATTATAAACACTTTGTAAGCAGGAACTACAATGAGAAAATAATAGTGCTTCCTCCACATATGAGAATCAATAAATATCTGTTAGATTGGATGGAATAAATTTGAGTAGATACGTACACGTGTAAAGAAATCCCTGTTTCCTTGAAGTTCATTAACAAATAACTGCTCAACTTTTTCTCAATTGTCACAACATCCTTATAGCTCCAAATTTAAGCAAATGAGTTCCTTCTATATTCCATGTTACTCTAATTTGAAGGATTTAAATATTAAAGGGTACAGAATCCAAAGCATATCATTTCCAAATAGTCAAATGCTGATAGGAAAGGTTACAGATGCTGTAATTAACACCAATATGGCAGCTCATGGGGGTAGGTTTATTATACTGAAATCATAAAATAATTACTTTAACAAGTATTGATGGCCTCTCCCTCATTAATACTTTCATTTCATAAGCATTGTCCTGCATCATAGTCTTTAATGGTCATTTGTTATATAAGATTTAGTTTTCCTGGATGGTATTAGAAAGCCAGATAGTTAATTTGTTGGCAAAGAAACATACTTAAGAAATGAAGGTAACTTTCTCAGGAAGCTGATTGAATTATGTTATTTGACAGTGCTAAATATCTTATAGTCATAAATTCATTCTCATCATTTTCTATCACACCCTGCCCTATTTTGAGCATATGTTTACTGTTTTCTTGTATTGTTTTAAATGAAGGCAATGGCACTGGAAGTTTTGGTATTGTTATCTTATGGTCAATGATTGTGTCATCTTTCAGAATAAAGCTAAAATTATAAACTTTTGTTTGGTATGTAGCTACAGGTTATAGAACAAATTAAAATAGTATAAAATAACCTCTTGTAGGCTCTTATATAATCTCTATTTCCATTTTCCATTGCATACCTTTCTAGTTTGGGAGAAAAACAATTTTCTATGATTTGGAAAAGTTCTTAAATTTTTGGCTTTGTATCATCAAATATGAATAACTTTCTGAAATATTAACTATAATTCAAGATACAAAGTAATGTTAAACCATGACTTGGGCATACAAAAATTATATATATCAAATAGAACTTTCATTAAAAAGTATTTAGTCTTATTATGTTCAATAAATTTTGAAATGTTGTGCTAAATACTATTCTGATGCCTGTTTTTAAAATGCTTGTTATAACACTAAATTGACTTCGTAACCATTAATGGGTAACAGACTCCAAGTTTTTTAATGCCATAAAGGTTACAAGGGTGGTAATATTAATTAGAACTGCACTATCCTTAGATACATCCTTTTCTCCAGAAGCTCTGTACACATTTATAAAAATTCCCATGGTAGACATCAGTGAAAATCTAAGATGTAGACCCATAGAGATAAATACTTTACCTGTAGAGGTGATATAAATACCTCACATATATAGTATGTGAGCTATTGGTTTCAATTCAGAATTATAGAACCAGGCAACTGTTAGCACAAATACTGAGATTTATTTTCCCCCCAAAGAGATAAAGGTTCTTGAGATAAACAGTGAGGTAAGTGGCAGATAAAAAAGGAGATTCTGAGATATAGCTGGCTGACATAAAAGACGTAACTAATGTATCCTTCCCCATACCAGCAAATGGGACCATCTGGCCAGGTTTTCATTTAAGTCAGTGTGGAGAAAAGTGAGATTGCTACTTGGCCAATATTTGCTTAAAGTTTAAAATAGAAATTAAACAATAAAATCACTGAAAAAATGATAAAGATGAAATACTTTGTATACTTTAAAATTTTTTACTCCTCTTCACCTGCCTGCCTGCCTGAGATCACCCGGTGGGTGCGCAACCTCCCGGACTGTGCGACAACAGACTCAGTAAGGAAGGTTGCCACACGGGTGCCCTTGAAACACTCCCACGACCTCCCCTGCCCCATTCTCAAACCTCCTGATTAGGCCAGTCCTTAGACCAAGTCTGCAGAGGCATAGGTTCTCATGAAGGGTAGTTTTCTGAGCTCCCAACTTTGAACATCTTTAAACAAAGGGCAGGGGAAACCTGTAATAGAACTGAGTGGAGTTCAACCCTGAGGGACAGGAAACTCAAGTTAGGCCTTCTGGACTGATTTCAGTCTCAGTCGTGGGGAACTGCCATTGGCTAGCTGAGACCATGGGATTCGGCTCTGCATATGGCTGTACATGTGGTATAATATGACAACAGAGACATAGTCTGAAAGAGACCCTTCAAATTCTTTTTTTTCTCTTTTTTCTTTTCCTCATTCCACCCTAAAATTTCTTTCTTTTTTCTGTCCTCTCTCTCCAACTCAGTCTCTTGCTCCACCATATTATCCCTCATCTCCCTTTTTATTCCAGCTCCTGAATAACTCAGACTTCTTTTACTATTTTTTGTTATTAGGAGGGGTTTCTCTTTATGTTCTTTTCTCCAGTCATTTTACCTCACTCATGGCTCTGTACCTTCAAGGGAAGGCAAGCACCTGTTATTGTTAAGGGGATATATTATTGTCCTTATTCCTGCACTCTCTCTATCCCCCCTGAAGTTTATAGCTTTGCAAAGATAGTAAGGTAATTCTACATCCTCTGGATTCACTTCAAAATAGTTTTCTGAGCTCCCAACTTTGAACATCTTTAAACAAAGGGCAGGGGAAACCTGTAATAGAACTGAGTGGAGTTCAACCCTGAGGGACAGGAAACTCAAGTTAGGCCTTCTGGACTGATTTCAGTCTCAGTCGTGGGGAACTGCCATTGGCTAGCTGAGACCATGGGATTCGGCTCTGCATATGGCTGTACATGTGGTATAATATGACAACAGAGACATAGTCTGAAAGAGACCCTTCAAATTCTTTTTTTT
>NW_022900915.1:30763593-30763879 GCF_012274545.1 Fukomys damarensis | reverse complement strand
TCCAGGAGATTAAAAACTCTATTGAAAGTGTACACAACAGAATAAAAGATTGAGAAGATAGAATCTCAGATATAGAAGATAGGATAGCAGACAGTGACCATGAAAAGAGAGGTCTCTTAAAAACAGTAAGGGATCATGAAAAATCTGTCCAACAACTCCTAGATGAAGCAAAGCAAAATAACATAAGACTGATAGGTATCCAAGAAGTACCAGGAGAAAATGTAAATGACTTTAAAAAGCTGTTCAAAGAATTAATGACAAAAAACTTCCCAAACAGAGGGGAAGA
>NW_022900915.1:30759577-30763093 GCF_012274545.1 Fukomys damarensis | reverse complement strand
ATGAATGTAACTGTACTGTATCCCTAAAATGTACCAATGAACTCAATTAAGGCTGAAAAAAAATTTTTTACTTATAAATTCAGGAGAAAATATATCATTTAAAATATTTAATTTAGTATATGTCTTTATGTCACTAACATCATGTTGCGCATTGAAAAATTTATTGTATTGAGCAGAGCCACCTCTGCTGCGTGGCCCGATCCGAACTACAGGACTCCTCTGGAGCCACACCGTTTCCCGCAGTAATCACTGATTGGCTCTGACACAGTGCCAGGAGGGTAGCTGCACAGGTGCCGCTGAGCACCATCCCCCCCACCCCCCGGCTATTAGATCCCCTGATTGAGCCAGTCCTTGGACCCACTCTGCAGAGGCATGGCAGGCTATAAAGGGTGGTGATTGATCCTATTATGTTCCTGATTGTATTGATAGGGATAAAGGATGGGGATTGATTTGATGAGTTGTTTTCTCAATTATGAAAATGAGAATGTCTATGAGTCATTAGAGCATCAAAGACTGGGATGCAATGATATCAGGAAGATTTAATGACCCAGAGATTTAATAAAGGACAACCCAACAGCAAAAATAAAGATGAGAAAACACTTAAGTAAGATACAAAGACAGGATTCCAGTCCACCAATGGCAAACAGTAGGGCAAAGGAGGATGAAAAATCAGATAGTGAACCTACAGGACACTCAGAACTCGCAGCACAGGAAGTAAAAAAATTGATCAATCAAGCTCTAGAAAAATTCAAAACAGAAATAATTTCCCAGATAACCATACAGATGGTGAGCAAAATGAAAGTCATCATTGGGGACTTCAGTAGATTGAGAAGATAGAATTTCAGATATAGAAGATAGGATCGCAGTCAGTGACCATGAAAAGAGAGGTCTCTTAAAAACAGTAAGAGAATATGAAAAATCTGTCCAACAACTCCTAGATGAAGCAAAGCAAAATAACATAAGACTGATAGGTATCCAGGAAGTACCAGGAGAAAATGCAAATGACTTTAAAAAGCTGTTCAAAGAATTAATGACAAAAAACTTCCCAAACAGAGGGGAAGAATTAGACATACAGATATGTGAGGCATAGAGGACACTAACTAGCCATGATAAAAAAAATCTGTCCAACAACTCCTAGATGAAGCAAAGCAAAATAACATAAGACTGATAGGTATCCAGGAAGTACCAGGAGAAAATGCAAATGACTTTAAAAAGCTGTTCAAAGAATTAATGACAAAAAACTTCCCAAACAGAGGGGAAGAATTAGACATACAGATATGTGAGGCATAGAGGACACTAACTAGCCATGATAAAAAAAAAATCTACACCTAGACATATAATAATCAAGATCCAAGAAATCCAACAGAAGAACAAAATACTACAAGCAGTAAGAGAAAAGAAACAAATCACATGCAAAGGAAAGCCCATCAGAATCACAGCAGACTTTTCAACACAAACCCTTAGGTCAAGGAGAGCCTGGAGTGAGGTATTTCAAGTACTAAAAGAAAACAACCTACAACCAAGACTGATGTATCCTGCAAAACTCTCTTTCAAAATGGATGGAGAAATAAGATACTTCCATGACAAAGAACACTTGAGAAATTTCATGAATTCTAAACCAGCACTACAAAGAACTTTAAACAATATCCTAGAAAAAGACAATGAAGATCACAACACCAGGAGGCCCAACAGAGGAAATCAAACAGCCAAGGCAAGAAACTAAAAGGAGAGGACAAAAAAATAAAAAGTCAACAAAAGTACAATGATGTGACAATAATAAGTCAGTACATATCAGTTATAACTATCAATGTCAATGGCCTCAATTCACCAATCAAGAGAAATAGATTGGCAAAATGAATTAAGAAGCAAAATCCAACAATATGTTGTATACAAGAAACACACCTCCTGCCAAAAGAAGCCCATAGACTGAAAGTGAAAGAATGGCAAACAATTCTCCATGCGACAGGAGCCCAGACAAAAGCAGGGGTAGCAATCTTATTCACAGACAAAGCAAACTTCAAACCAAAACTGATTAAGAGAGACAAAAAAGGCCACTACATTCTTCTAAAGGCAACAATTCAAGAGGAAGAAATGACAGTCATAAACATATATGCACCAAATATAAATGCCCCCAACTATATAAAGCAAATATTAAGTAACATGAAAAATGAAATAACCACTAATACAAGTGTAGTGGGGGATCTAAATACCACACTGTCACAAATAGATCATCTAGGCAAAAAAATTAACAATGAAATACTAGAACTGAACCAAACTTTTGAGCATATGGACTTATTAGATGTCTATAGAGTGTTCCACCCCATAAAATCAGAATATACATTCTTTTCAGCAGCACATGGGTCATTCTCTAAGATAGATCATATACTAGCTCACAAAACAGTTTTGAATAAATGCAAAAGAATTGAAGTTATTCCCTTTATATTATCAGATCACAGTGCAATAAAGCTGGAGATCAATAACATAAGAAACCGAGGAGAACCATGCCTGCTCCCAACCAGCAGCTATTGCTCAAGCACCGGGAAGGTAGCTACCTGGGTGGGCCTGAACCCCCATAATCCTCCCACCCCACACTCTCAGACCTCCTGACTGTGCAAGTCTTTGGACCCACTCTGCAAAGACAGAGGTGGTCATCAAGGGTATTTTTCTGAGTTCCCAACTTTGAACATCTTTAAAGAAAGAGGGTGGGAAACCTGTAATAGAACGTTGTGGAGTTCAACCATTCAGAAGGATGGGGAACTCAATCTGGGCCTTGCAGCCCAAGGTCAGTCAGCGTCATGGGGTTCAGCAATCAGCTAACTGAGATCAGGGGTCTTGCATCCTCACTGTGTCTGAGCCATTAAATGGTAAATATACTATATTGAAAGGTTTGTTCAATGCAGACATGTTCTGGACTGCTTCTTGATTTCAATTTAATTCAAATGATTTAAGGGTGATAGACTAGTGACTACCACAGGTGGTCAGTGTCCAAGGTGTGCTTGATCTTAATGTGTTGCTGATTGTATCATTTGGGGTAAAGCATTGCCGTTGATTTGATGAGCTGTTTTCTCTGATGTTATGAAGATAAGAATGTCTGTGGGTTGTTAGAGACACAGAAGCTAGGGTGCAACTAAATCAGGAAGATTTGGGTGATAATCCAGAGATTAAACCAAGGACAGTCCGACAACAAAAATTAAAATGAGAAAACACTTAAGCAAGACACAAGGATAGACCTCCAGTTCACCAATGGCAAACAGTAGGGCAAATGAGGATGAAAAGGCTGATAGTGAACCATCAGGACACCCTGAAATCAAAGCACAGGAAGCAACAAAACAGATCAATCAGGCTCTAGAAAAATTCAAAACAGAAATAATTTCCCAGATAACCATAGAGATAGTGAGCAAAATGGAAGTCGTGATTCAAGACTCTAGAGAAGAAACTGACAAAAAAATAGATAAGCTCAGGACCATGATAGAAGCCATGAAGGCACAGCATAAGAAAGAAATGGAAAAAATAAAC
>NW_022900915.1:30755195-30757510 GCF_012274545.1 Fukomys damarensis | reverse complement strand
GACAAGGGGAAAAATGAGAATCAAGACCTATTATGTAAAGGTACAGAATCCCAATGATGAATGTAATTGTATTTTATACCTATATTGTACCAATAACCTCAATAAAAAGAAAAAATAATAATAATAATAACATAAGAAACTGTAGGAACTTTACAAACACATGGAAATTGAACAACCCTCTCCCGAATTGAAAGGAAAGGCTCAGATTCATGCAATCAGTAATGAAAAAGGTGAAGTCACAACAGATCCCACAGAAATTCAGAGGATCATTAATACATACTATAAGAACCTGTACTCTAATAAAACGGAAAATACAGAAGAAATGGACAGATTTCTAGATACCTATGAATTACCAAAGTTGAATGAAGAAGACAAAAATATTTTAAACACCCCAATCACAAGCAGTGAAATTGAAAATGTGATTAAAAACTTACCAACAAAGAAAAGCCCAGGTCCTGATGGATTCACTGCTGAATTTTATAAGACATTTAGAGAAGAACTATTGCCATTACTCTTCAAACTTTTCAATGAAATCGAAAGGGAGGCAATACTTCCGAATTCATTCCTGAAAGGAAGTATCACTTTGATTCCCAAACCTGGGAAAGATGTAACTAAAAAAAAAGAGAACTACAAGCCAATCTCCTTAATGAATATAGATGCAAAAATCCTCAATAAGATACTAGCAAACAGATTACAGAGGATCATCAAGAAGATCATACATCCTGACCAAATCAGATTTATTCAAGGGATGCAAGGATGGTTCAACATACATAAATCAATAAATATAATACGCTATATTAACAAAGTCAAGGACAAGAACCACATGATCCTCTCAATAGATGTATAAAAAGCATTTGACAAAATTCAACACCCATTCATGATTAAAAACTCTGCAGAAAATTGGAATAGATGGTCTATGTCTCAATTTAATAAAGGATGTCTATAAAAAACCAACAGACAACATCATATTAAATGGCCAAAACCTGAAAACGTTCACATTAAAATCAGGAACAAGACAAGGATGCCCACTATCACTACTCCTCTTTGATATAGTTCTGGAAACATTAGCCATAGCAATTAGACAAGAGAAAGAAATTAAAGCAATAATGATGGGAAAGGAAGAAGTTAAACTGTCATTATTTGCTGACAATATGATACTCTACATTGAAGACCCAAAAAAAACTCCACCAAGACTTCTTGACTTAATTGACACTTTTAGCAAGAGTAGCTGGATACAAGGTCAACACCAAAAAATCAATAGCCTTCTTGTATACAAACAACAGACTCACTGAGAAAGAAATTAGGGAAACAATTCCTTTCACAATAGCACCCCAAAAAAATGAAGTATCTAGGAATCAATCTAACAAAAGAAGCAAAAGACCTCTACACTGAAAACTACAGCACTCTGAAAAAAGAGATCGAGGAGGATATAAGAAAATGGAAAGATGTCCCCTGCTCTTGGGTAGGAAGAATCAACATAGTGAAAATGGCCATACTACCAAAACTGCTATACAGATTCAATGCAATACCAATTGAAATCCCAACACTGTACTTCACCGAACTAGAAAGAAGAATCCAAAAATTCATTTGTAACTATGAGAGACCTTAGGGGAGGAGGGGGTGAAGGGAGGGTAGGGACAAGGGGAAAAAATGAGAACCAAGACCTGGCATATAAAGGTAGAAGATCCCAGTAATGAATGTAATGTACTGTCTACCTAGCGTGTACCAATAAATTCAATTTAAAAAAGAAAAATTTATTGTATTGAATTAAGTGTATTAATTTATGTATACCTAACTTCTAAATAAATATTCAATAAACATTTTGTTCATGAAAATGAAAATATCTCCTAAATCATGGCCCCACTGGAGGAAAGATAGCCTCTTTAATAAATGGTGTTGGAAAAACTGGATCTCAACCTGCAAAAGATTAAAACTAGATCCTTACCTGTCACCATGCACTAAATTAAAATCCAAGTGGATTAAAGATCTAAATATAAAAACAAAAACACTGAACTTGCTGGAAGATAAGTTAGGCAGAACTCTGGAAGACATTGGCATAGGAAAAGACTTTATGAACAAATCCTCAGTAGCACGGGAACTAGCAGAAAGAATCAATAACTGGAATGTCATCTTATTAAAAAGCTTCTGCATTGCAAAAGAAACCATCAACAAAACTAAGAGGCACCCTACAATGTGGGAAAGCTTTTTACCAGCTGTTCCTCAGAAAAAGGACTATTATCTAAAATATATAAAGAATTCAAAACAACCATCCCCCCCAAATATAAAGACCCAATTCTAAAATGGGCATCTGAAAT
>NW_022900915.1:30753164-30754747 GCF_012274545.1 Fukomys damarensis | reverse complement strand
AAAAGTGTTGGTAACTGGATAAAGAAGATGTGGTTTTTCTATAAAATGCAATACTACTCAGCCATAAAGAATGAGAAAGTAGATTCATTCATAGGTAAATGGGTACATTTTGAGGATATATTCCTATGTGAAATAAATAAGTCACATATATCCAAATACTGAATAGTTTCTCTGGTGTGAAAAACTAAAATATTACTCAAGATCCTAATGGGACAATTAGCAACATGAAATAGGAAGAAAAGGACTAAAGGTGTCAGGACAGTGAGAAAGATAGGGAGAGGGGAATAAGGGAAAAGGAAAAAAATATGAGAAAATGTAAAAATGGAATTAAAGTGTTTGATGGTGGGGAGGGGAGGAGGGGGTGAAGGGAGGGTAGGGACAAGGGGAAAAAATGAGAACTAAGACCTGGCATATAAAGGTAGAAGATCCCAGTAATGAATGTAATGTACTGTCTACCTAGCGTGTACCAATAAATTCAATTTAAAAAAGAAAAATTTATTGTATTGAATTAAGTGTATTAATTTATGTATACCTAACTTCTAAATAAATATTCAATAAATATTTTGTTCATGAAAATGAAAATATCTCCTAAATCAATAATGGGCAGTGACATGAGATATAGTCTTCTTTTAAAATAATTATATGTAAAATTGTTAACTATTTTTATGCATATCTGTTTATCAGTCCACTAAGATTTCCTATCTTTAACTATTAAATTACTCATATAATTTCTTTATTCTAAAGTGTTCTTCCCTCTAAGTCATTCAGCTCCCAATCACTAGACACAACTGTTCAGAAAACCCAAGTGCCTTTTATGTTCTGGCTCAGAAACCACTCACTGTCACTTCCCGGTATTCTTTTGTTCACATGGGTCAGCACTGACTTAATATGAACAGGTTTTACTCCATGTCATGAGTATTAGGAGCCAAAGAGAGTGTTAGAAGGCATCTCGGAGGCTGA
This sequence comes from Fukomys damarensis, assembly GCF_012274545.1. NCBI lineage: Eukaryota > Metazoa > Chordata > Mammalia > Rodentia > Bathyergidae > Fukomys > Fukomys damarensis. Next base: position 30,753,787 of record NW_022900915.1, on the reverse strand, counting down.
ATGTGTGCTAGCATCAAATGTAATAAATAACCTCTTTAGTGCTCTTTCCCTAGGCTCTAATTGAAATACCTAGGATCTCTCACAATTCCCCCTAATTATTTTTTGAAGTATCTCATGTGGATTCAGGCACAGAGTTTATCCCAGATAATCCTGATTGTCAATTTGGTCAGATTAAGAGACTTCTGGAGAGGTTATTGGATTGCGAAGGCACTGTCCTCAGTTCCCTGGGCTAAATGGGGAACTAGGAGGTGGGGCCTAATTGCAGGAAGTAGACTCTAGAAGGGTCACCTTGGGGACTATATTTGCTCTCTTCTCTGGGCTTCTCTAGGCCTGCTCTTCCCATGCTCTCTGCTTCCCAGATGCTATGAATATAGAAGCTTTGTACCTCCGTGACTTTTTGCCATGATGTTTCTGTCTTGTAGCCCGTCAACCATGAACTGAAACCTCTGAAACTATGAGCCCAAATTAAACATTTCCTCATTTATATCAGACATTTTGTCAGAGCAATAAACAAAAATTCTTACACAGTGTAATCATTACCACTATTTCTATCTTTTGTGGGGTGACACCCGCTACTCAGGCGTCAGGTTTACTATGTCCCAAGAAAACTATTTTCTTCTGTA
>NW_022900915.1:30748754-30753047 GCF_012274545.1 Fukomys damarensis | reverse complement strand
ATATATATATTATGCAAAGGATTTATTTGGTAGTATTTGGTAGGCTTGCAGGTTCCAAAGGGTAAAATTCTCATTGGCCATCTGTGAAAATCGGCGGTAGAAGACAGTCTGCATGCTAGTGAGCTGAAGAATGTAGCAGCAGTGAGCGGTGCACTGTGAGCAGACAGAAGCTCACTGTAGTCAGTAGAGGGGTCAGCGGAGCAGTCTCCACTGGAAACCAGCATCCAAACACAGAGGTGAGAACCAGAGCATCTGCAAGAAAAGGTCAGACTTCTTTCCCTTTTTATTACATTCAGGCTACAAGCGTCATTGGGCCCTGCCCACATCTGGGTGTATCTTCTCCTCTCAGTTTTCAGCCTACCCGTCAATCATCTACAGACACACACCCAGCTTTGCTGATGTGCCAGGTGGTTCTTACTCAGTTAGTGGTCAGGAACTATGTAGGTCACCTGCTCTCTGCCTGCCAGTCATGATGTGATGCCTAAAGTTGCTGACAGTACTGGGACTGGACTCTCTGCCATCTGCACAGATTGCAGAGATTCTGCAAGTCAGCCACGAGACACACACCATTGTGTGCATATGGAGCTCCCTGTGATTTCAGACATCTTGATGCAAGAGTATTTTCAGGTATTATCTCATTTTCCTATCACTAACTGAAGTCCAAAGGATAAGCCAAGTGATAGATGTGGTTAGCTCTTCCTCCCAGTATCTATGATATCACTGGGCACAGCGAAGTGCCAGGTTCCCTTCTCCCTTGAAGTAGTTGTTTCTCAGGAGATTTGCTTTCTCACCAAAGTGATGGCCCTTTAGAAGAGACATAAAGTACATCCATCTTAGAACCACCTGGGACTTCTGCTACACTCTTCCCAGTAATATCCTTAAAAAGATTTCTATCCCTAGAAATGGAAGTCATTTTAGGATAATAAACTGAGTCTTCTGCTAGGTTTTCCTCAAAAGGATGTTGAAATCCACATATAAATAGCCAGGAGTCACTTGTGCAAAGACTTTCTGGATGTTCTGATGGTAGTGGTAGTACAATCTACCTAGATTTAATATCTCCTGTGAAAAGTTAGTTCCTTTTGGAAAATAGCTTTATCTTTTGTATCAAGCTATCAGTTAGGGAAGCAAAGAGATTCTGATATATAGCTCACAAGGTTTTTATTTCAGACAAAGATCAAAAGTCCAATTGTTCCCTTAGCAGTGAAATAAACTCCTTCAAGTTACTAAGTTGAATTTTCCTCATCCAATATCATATGGTTATCACAAGAATTACTAAAGACTATTTAGATTTGTGCTTGACATTGAAATTTGCAATCTTGAGGGTGCAAGTAATTGAAAGATTATCAACTTAATGCCAGTCTTCATTATGGCATCTGGGATAGTAACAGTAGAGTTGTGTCTATGAATCAACTTTCCAGGACTGGTTACTGGATTTCCCAGCTGCATTTGCTGCTCTGCATTTCACTTTTATGGTATCTTCATGCAACTGCTTTTCTATAGAGCTCATCCACCTGAAAGACCCTGGAATTATGCTTTGTAGAGTGTGGTCCCAACCATGTGCATGTGAGAAACACAAAGGACAATCAAAAACTACAATGTGTGCTTGAATCAAAAATAATATATTAAAAAAAACACATTGCAATTAATCTCTTGCAGGATTCTCTCCCTTTGAACACATTTATCCTATCATTGTTGCCACTTTTTGAAGCAATTCTGAAAAGCTTTTCTCATGAATGTTTTTATCAAAACATATGGATAAATGATGCTACTGAGAACCACACAACAGAAGGACAAACTCCCAAAAGCAATGTGGTGTGCACTCATCCACCTGTTCATGAGCTCTGACACTGTGTGCTTCTGACTCTTCCTCCAAATCAAAACTGCTATGAAAAGTAAATGTTTTGAATCATTTCAGGACAATGAGGCAGCTATGATAGTGCGTCTGAGGACACTCACAAAAGACTTCTAGAACTGCTTCAAAAAAGCAGCAACAATGATGGAATGTGTTTAAAATAATGCCCACCACAAACTTGTTGATTCCAAATTTAAGGAGGTAGGGCTCAATATCTGGCTTATTTTCAATGTTCTCCTAAGTGAATGAGACACAATTGGGTCTCAGAATGGGTCCAAATTTTGAACAGCAAACTTTGAGTACTGCACAAATAAATGTGTGTGTGTGTGTGTGTGTGTGCGCGTGTGTGTGTGTGTGCGCACGCCCAGGGACTCACACATACTAGGCAAGTGTTTATCTACTGAGATGGGCCTCCAGCACCACAGAATTTGAGATCATGGAATCAAACTACATTAATTAGGCCTTATCTTTAATAGCCTAGAAAATCCAGATTTGACATGGTTCACCAAATAAAACTGAACCTTTAAATTATTAAAATTTAGCCACTCCTGGGCTCATGTGCCTCAGGGAAAGATGCCAGTGCATTGGTTATGATAATGCTAATTCAGTGCCAATATAATTTTATGTTTTTATTGCACTTTGGGATAGAGCCTAATAATCAGCTATTAGCTTGGTCACCATCAAAGTTACTTCTAGATAGCTCCTTGAAACGCAGGATGATTTGGTTGTTGTCCTAATGACTTATGCTTCCCTTCTTGAGTTTCATCCATTTTTACTCCCTCCTTTTCTAATAGTTTATATTAATTATGTAAATCTAGGATGCTGTATCATGCTATCATCCTATAATGTAACGACTAAAATATTCACCATGACAACAACTACCTCCTGTTTCTTTTGCTAGCTATCAAAGGCTTTATCCCTACAACATACAAGCAGAACATCTCTGCATTCTAAAATAAATTAAGAAATGTAATCCATATGGCCATGTCGCTTTCCATGATTTAAAACAGCCATTCACACATCACCAAGCATTCTGCCACAATTATAAGACATCTCTTATAATCTCCCCATGGGCCATGTAGGCTTGAATCAACACACTCTTCTTTTTACTCTCCATTCCTGCCTCTTTTTAAATAATGTCTTGGTGGGAAGTTCCTGCGAGGGTCAAAAGGCTTTTTAGGACCAAAAGGCTGGCAAAGATCACACTGATCTCCAAGAAAGACCATCACTGTTCCCTCAGAGATGAACCAGCCCTTTCTATTTCCTGCAACAACATTTTAACACAGCTTCTAGTGCTCAAACTTAGGGCCACATGAATAATCCTGGACCGATACACAGTTTTCTTTCCTGCTACTACATAAGGCAGAGTAATCAATCTATGCTGCAAACATATTACCTGGAGAAGCCCAAAGAATATGTTCCTATTTCATAAACCACACCAACATGATGATTGAAAAGTAAAGTCATAATGGCAGCATAGTATTTCTCTATTTTGGTTCCCTTTCATTACGTGGAATTTATATCTTGCCTTCTTTTAGATTCCTTTAAATAGGACATGTGAGCTCTCATGTTGCCTCTTCTATCCCTCCTTTCCTTCTCTGGTTCTGACACATCATACTGTAAAATCCATGCAGACCCCCCTTTTACTCATGCCGCCTTGAGTCCACGATGCTCCAGATGAACCAGTCACATGGGGCAGAAGCTCTTCATCCTAACAGTCATGTCCTGGGACCACAAAGCAGTGCTCCTGGAAATTTTGATGCAACTTTTCTAGGAGGAATTTTTGCTTTCTTTTGTTTTGTTTTGTTGTTTTCCTCAAAGTCACATTCTCCACGTCTCCATGTTACCAAATGAAGCAATTCATCTGAGTGAAGAACTAAGCTGTGGCCACTTGTTTTCTACTACTAGAGCTTGGGGAATGGATAAAACCGCTTAGGAAGCATCATTTCCTAGGAAGCTATAAGAGCCCCATGCAGATGCACTTTCTGCTTCTCCAAATTCTCAGCCATAAGTACAGCAGGCCTATGGGAGAGCACAGCTTTGCTGCTGCTGCTCAAATCTCCCCTTCCCTCACCTCCATCTTAACAGACTTCCGTGAAGGCCTCAAGATCCAAAGCTTGGTTGAAAATATAGTCTTGGGATTTTACTAACTTATGAGAACGTAAAAGATGCTCAAGGATTAGTTATCCATTGGTGAATAAAAAATTATCCCCAAATTCAGTGACTAAAAAAACAAACTTTGTCATGCTATAGTGTTTGTGAGTCAGAAACTGGGAGTGGCAAGAGTTGGGAGGACTTGTGTCAGAACCTCCCGTGAGGCTGCGATCAAGCAATTGGCCTGGGTTGTGGTTGTCTCCAAGGTCGCCTAAAAGAGAACTTGCTTCCTGGCTCCCTCATGGCTGTTGAGAGGCCTCGGGTCTTTTTTTTTTTTTTTTTTTTTT
>NW_022900915.1:30727261-30748634 GCF_012274545.1 Fukomys damarensis | reverse complement strand
GTTTTTTTTTTTTTTTTTTTTTTTTGGCTCTATTTTCTTTTTCATGGTACTGGAGATTGAATTTAGGACCTCAGTATGCTAAGCAAGTGCTCTGTGATAGAGATACATCCCCATTTCTTTTCTTTTCTTTCTTTTTTTTTTTAATTCACTTGGATTTTTACTTTAGTGCATGGTGAAAGATAAGGGTATAGTTCTAATCTTTTGCAGGTTGAAATTCAGTTTTTCCAGCACCATTTATTAAAGAGGCTACCTTTCCTCCACTGAGGATGGTTGTCTCCTTTGTCAAAGATGAGGTAGTTAATTGTGTCTGGACTTGTTTCTGCATCTTCTAATCTAGTCCACTGATCCTCAGGTCTTTCTCTTTGCCAGTACCATGCTGTTTTCACCACAGTGACTTTGTAGTATAGTTTCAAGTTGGGGATTGTGATACCTCCTGCCATGTCTCTGTTGCCAGGATGGCTTTTGCTATTCTAAGTCTCTTTTGGTTTCAAATGAATTTTTGGATTATTTTCTCTAGTTCTGTGAAATATACTGTTGGAATTTCAATCAGGATTGCATTGAAACTGTATAGCAGTTTGGGTGGTATGACCATTTTCACTATGTTAATTCTTCCTACCCAAGATCAGGGTATATCTTTCCAGTTTCTTATATCCTCTTTAATCTCTTTTTTCAGAGTGCTGTAGTTTTCAGTGTAGACATCTTTTGCTTCTTTCATTAGATGCATTCCTAGATACTTTTTTTGTGTTATTGTGAAAGAAATTGTTTCCCTAATTTCTCTCTCATTGAGTCTGTTATTTGGGTACAAGAAGGCTATTTATTTTTGAGTGTTGGCCTTGTATCCAGCTATTCTGCTAAAAGTGTCAATTAAGTCTAGAAGTCTTTTGGCAGAGTTTTTTTTTGCGGGGGGATCTTCTATGTAGAGTATCATATTGTCAACAAATAATGACAGTTTAACTTCTTCCTTTCCTATCTAATGTATCTTGTCTAATTGCTGTGGTTAATGTTTCCAGAACTATATTGAACAGGAGTGGTGATAATGGGCATCCTTGTCTTGTTCCTAATTTGAACACGAAGGTTTTCAGTTTTGGGCCATTTAACATGATGTTGGCTGTTGGTTTTTCATAGATAGTCTTTATCAAATTGAGATTAAGACCATCTATTCTAATTTTCTGCAGAGTTTTTATCATGAATGGATGTTGAATTTTGTCAAATGCTTTTTCTGCCTCTATTCAGATTATCATATGGTTTTTGCCCTTCACTCTGTTAATATAGTGTATTACACTTATTGATTTACGTATGTTGAACCATTCTTGCATCCCTGGAATAAATCCAACTTGGTCAGGGCATATAATCTTCTTGATCTCTCTGTATTCTGTTTGCCAGCATCTTATTGAGGACTTTTGCATCTATGTTCATTAAGGAGATTGGCTTATAGTTCTCTTTTCTGGTTTGGTCTTTTCCTGGTTTTCGAATCAAAGTAATACTTGCTTCCAGGAATGAATTTGGAAGTATTGCTTCCCTTTCAATTTCATTGAAAAGTTTATAGAGTAGTGGCAGTAGTTCTTCTCTAAATGTCTTATAGAATTCAGTGGGACCTGGGCATTTCTTCATTGGTAAACTTTTAATTATGTTTTCAATTTCGCTGATTGTAATTTGGGGTGTTTAGATTTTTTATCTTCTTCATTCACCTTTGGTAATTCATAAATGTCAAGATATCTGTCCCTTTCTTCTGTGTTTCCCATTTTATTAGAGTACAGGTTTTCAAAGTAGGTACTGATGATACTCTGGATTTCTACTGGATCTGGTGTGACTTCATCTTTTTCTTTCCTAATTGCATGGGTCTGAGCCTTTCTTTCCTTTTTTGACATGGTTGGTTAAGGCTTTATAGATTTTATTTATTCTTTCAAAAATTAAGTCTTTGCCAGGCATCGTGACACACACCTGTAATCCCAGCACTAGGAAGGCTGAATAAGGAGGATCACTGTGTTAGAGACCAGCCTGGGCTACATAGAGAGTTCCAGGTCAGTCTCAACTACATAGTGAGACCCTGTCTCAAAAAACCAAAAAAAAAAAAAAAATTAAGTCTTCGATTCACTGATTTCTTTATATTGTTCTCTTAGTTTCCATTGCATTGATTTCTTCTCTGATCTTTATAATTTCCTCCTTTGTACAAGCTTTGGGTTTTTCTTCTATTTCTAGGAGCCTAAGATTCATCATTAAGTTGTTTATTCAAGCTCGCTCTGTGTTCCTAGTGTGGGCATTCAGTGCTATGAATTTTCCATGTAGAACTGCTTTCATTGTGTCCCATAGATTCCTGTATGTTGTATTGGCATTATCATTTGTAAAAACTGACTAATTTGTTCTTTAATTTCCCCTGTGACCCAAAAGAGTGTTGTTCAATGTCCATGTGTTTGTGATGTTCTTACTATTGATCTCCAGCTTAATTGCACTATGGTCTGATAATGTACATGGGATAACTTAGATTCCGTTGCACCTATTTAAGCCTATTCTATGAGCTAATATGTGGTCTATTTCGGGGAATAGCCCATGTGCAGCCAAAAAGAATGTATATTCTGATTTTGTGGGTGGAACACTCTGTAGATATCTGTTAAGTCCATTTTTTTTTAAAGCTTGTTTTAGTTCTAGTGTTTTGTTGATTTTTTTTTTTTGTCTAGATGATCTGTCTTTTTGTGATAGTGGGGTATTTAGGTCCCCCACTGCTATTGTATTAGTGCTTACTTGGATTTTCATGTCCCTTAATATTTGTTTTGAATATTTGGGGGCATTAATATTTGGTGCATATATATTTATGATTATTGTCTCTTCCCCTTGGATTGTTTCCTTTACAAGGGTGTAGTGGCCTTCTTTGTCTCTCTTAATCAATATTGGTTTGAAAACTACTTTGTCTGTAAATAGGATAGCTACCCCTGGTTTTTTTTTTTATGGTCTTCTGTTTCATGGAGAACTGTTTTCCATCCTTTCACTTTCAGTCTATGAGTTTCTTTTTGAACTAGGTGTGTTTCTTGTATACAATCTCATTTTGTTTTGATGCATCTCACAGAGTTGCCTAAGCAAGCCTCAAACCTGAGATCCCTGTGCCTCAGCCTCCAGAGCAGTTGGAATTATGAATATGGAATGGCCTTGTTTACTCCTGACTGAAGACACTAGGTCCTTGGCAAATGGTTCTCTCCGTAGAGTTGCTCACAACATGTCAGCTGGCCTCCATCAGAGTGAGGAATCCAAGAAACAGAGTTAGAGATAGAGCAGTGGAGAAAGGCCCCAATTCCTATGCCTGGTTATGTGGATCTTGTAAATGTGAGTTCTCCAATGTAATTTGATAATATTTCAGGTGAGGGTTATTTTATAGTATGTATTAGAAAATTCTAAGGAGCACTGGGTTAAAGTAGAAATGGCAGAGGACACCTATGTGAATATTAAATTCATTTATTGTTATACCACTAAATAGCAAAATACCAAATATATCCAAAGTAATTGGCTGTTTCAAATCATGTTTGCAAAATAGACTGTGATTAAACTATAAACCACTTGTTAGTTTGGCAGTGGCAAAATAGGGCAGTTTTATAAAAAATGTTTTTTAGAAAGCTCTCTGCCAAAAATAGAGACTTGAAAATGATTCATAAAAGGCTGTGCATAAAGACATACCACAAACAAGGCCACCAATGCTGTGTTTCAACATTTATGCTTTACTGCAGTAGACTGAAACATTCATTGCCATCAAAGATGTTACATCCTAGTCCGAGGAACCTATGAATGAATATGTTACCTTACATAGAAAAATATAGATGTAATCAAATTAAGGACTATATGATGGCAAGCTTATTCGGGATTATGTGAACAGACCCAGTGTAATCCAGAGTCCTTATAAGAGAGACACAGGGGTTGTCAGAGTGAAACAAATATGTGATGATAGAAAGAAATTTGAAGATGCTAAGTGGTGGCTTTGGTGATGCAGGAGAGGGCTGTAAATCAGGAAATACAGATGGTCTCCAAAAAGCCAGGAAAAAAAAAAAAGTATTTGGATTCACCTCAAACTTCTAGAAGGAACAAACTCAGTTGATACTTTGACTTTAGTCCATTGAAATATATGTTGAACTTTTGGCCTCTGAAATTGTAAGAGAATAAATTTGCATTGTTTTAAACCCCTCAATGCGACTTGTAGAAATTCATTATAATAGTGAAAGGAAAGTAATATATTTATACAATAAATTATTATAGATTTTTTTCATTATCATGATGAATTCCATCATGAAGCTTTTCAAACCACACACAAATGGTAGCCAGCCCAGTTTTACAAATACAGGGCAAGGCACCACTTCTACATAACGAAGACCCTAGCTAGAGGAGATTCCTCCTTGATCAGACATCTCCTTCCTCCAGGAAGGGCCAGAAGGTCAGCTGAATATCAGCTATGGCCCTCCACCAAGGGACAGAGAGCACACAGGCCCTCCAAGCCAACATTCCCTGAGACCTTCAAGTGGGCAGAATATGGGGAGCAAAACCATCAAAGTATCATAACAACCCACGGAGACAGGCAGATTATATAGTGGCTTTAGTCCTGCAGGAAATTAGGATTATTCACCCATTCCTACAAATACACATAAGTTAAGGATTATAAAATATATCTGTGTTTCCCATTACCCAAGTTACACACTCCAATCCTTCCCAGAATTTTTCATTTCATGCTGAATTGACCATGAAATGCAACTTTAAACAAAGTTCTTACAATTCATGGTAAAAAGAATTACTTGGAATGCAATAGTATTTATTTCCCCAAATATGTACATCTCCCATAAAAGTGCTTCATATAATCTCAAAGAATCTAGACTATTTTATGAGACAAATCTTAAACTTTTCCAGCAGTGGTGGCCTTAGTTTATTTACACAATTACATTTGATTATGATACTTAGAGATCCACGCATGCATGGAAAATGAATAATGAACAAATCTGCTTTTTTATAAAACACAGAAGTGTTGAAGGGACCTCATAAAATCTTGGAATTGAAAGTGCATGACAACACATCCTGGGAATGCAGCTGACTATTGGAGTATGAGGTTGGTAGGTAAGAAGATTTAGCACATGACTAGTTGGCCTTGACTTGCCTCTGGATCCCCAAATTAAGATAGAATTCTGGGCTTGGTGGGTGAAAGAATAAAAAATTAAATGTGGAGATGCATGCATTGCCTCCAGCTTCTGTTCCCTTCCTCTACAGACACTACAGCAGTTCTCAACAGTAGAGATGACTGCCATGACTATTCTGAGGTAGGGCACAGGCTTCCAGTTTGTGTGTCCATCAGGAAAAATACTTCTCAAGCTCAAGAAATTCTTTATGTGCCTATCTCTTTTGCTTGTCAAATTAGCACATATTGACATTTTAAAAACTATTTCCCCAGCCTTTCTCATCTCAATAAGAAGCACCATAAAATTTCCCAAGCCAAAGACAAACAATGAATACTTATTGTACTCTCTTCTTTATTCCATTAATCCAGTTCCAGGCTTACTGGTTGTATTTCCAAATATATCTTTTATCAATACAGTGCTATCCAAAGCCTCTGCCATTTACTTACATGAACCCCAGCAGTTCTTTCCTGAATTACATCAATAACCTTTTAAATATTCTCCCTTCTTATATATTTTCCACCTAGAATGTACTCCCTAAATAGACTCAGAGTGATCTTTTTAAAAATATAAATTAGATAATGTAATTGCTCTACTTAAAACTCACCCGTGGCCTTCCATTGTATTTAGCATAAAAGCCAAGTGCTTTATAATCTTCACACTTTCTTCTCTTGATCTTATACTGCCCTTTTAAGATAATTTTTTCAACAAGTTGCAGTTCTCTCTTATCTCAGTCATACTATGGGGACTATGGGCTAGTTTTCCCCATTACTGGAGTATTTTCCCCAGACCTTTACATACTTGAAATCCTCTCATTCATCACCTTGGAATAATAGTTACAATTTTGCTGTCAAATGTTGAGTGTCAACCGCATGATTTCTTGATCTCACTCATCAACCCCCCTCCCGCATGATTTTGGGGTTTTTTTCTCTTTCCTTCATCTCTTCCTTTCCTGTCTGCTTTTCTCCCTTACTTCCTCCCCCATTCCTTCTATTCTTCCTTCCTCTCTTGCTTCCTCCATCGTTCCTTCTTTCTTTCTTATTGTTTCTTCTTTATTTTGGTTTGCATGTATTTATTGGTTTTGTTGTAGTTTATTGAAGCAGAAGCCTTTTTGTTTTCTTTTGTCCACCGATACATCCTGGGTACTTAGAAATGCTGCGATACCATATGTACTCAACAATTATTTGCAGAATAAGTAAATATTTTAAAAATTATGAGGGACAGCATAAACCAATAATATTGGCTCAGTAACCCACAACCCATGAGCCAAATCTGGCAGTCTACTTTTGGTAGATAAAATTTTATTGGAACACAGTCTTGTGTACCTGTTTAAAAAGTGTCTGTGGTGGCTTTCACACGCAGTAGAGCTGAGTAGGCACGTCTCTGATGATAAATCTCACAAAACTAAAGATATTTTTGTCTGTGGTGGCTTTCACACTGCAGTAGAGCTGAGTAGGTAGGTCTCTGATGATAAATCTCACAAAACTAAAGATATTTAAAGTTTGTCCATTTCTGGGAAAAGTTTGCTGATCTCTGCAATAATATATGCCAGGCTGAGCTGGCATTCAAAAAGAATAGACAAACATTATCCAAAACAGTTTTTGAAAAGGAATATTAATATTCTGCTGTAGATGCCTCTGCCTCAAATTTTATAATGCTCACACCATCACTCCCAAGTCTTCTGGAGTTCAGGTATCCTACCAATTCCTTAGGCACTAATCACTTTAGCTTATCCAGTCCAATCAGTATAATGCACCAGTGTGACATTCTGGGGGATATTGAAGAGTCCAGATTTCTTTGGAATATACTGAGTCATAGAGGATTGCACTGGCATAACCAGCGTCAAATCTGTACCTGAATAGTGTTGTCCATTTCAATGAACTTGAGCTGTTTCTAACCTTTGTTTTTGCCAGCAAAAAATAGAAAAGACGATATTCCTTTAGTGAGTGGCTGAATTCCTTATACCTAAGATCTTATTAATCTGTTCTAGCAATAGTTACATAGTATGGCAGCTGTACATAAATGTTACTTTGTTGAGCTTCTGATAATCTACAGGTTGAACTAAGCAATATAATTTAAGAATCAGGCCCTTTCAGAAGATGGATGCATCTTGAAGAATACAGGTTAATAAACAAGAATCATCATTCCTATAATTTTTAGTTTTGTAATTAAAGTTCTAATTTCCATCATTGTCTGCATTATGTAATGATTTTTTTTCCAAAAAATTGTAAGATCTTGATTAAAAGTCTGGGGAAAGCACCTTCCAAGGACTCCTCTTGGTTTTGACCTTCCTCATTATGAGAACTGTTGCTTCAAAAGTCAAAGACACAGATTAATATTATCCTATGGCCAACCCTATCATCTCCTATTAGACACTCAGAGACTAGGGAAATAAATGATTATCAAATTGTTCCACCCAATGACCAGACAGCCACTGTAAGCTTGATTAGCCAGGATTCCATTCATTATTTGACACTATTACTTCTCATTCCACAGGAGGACCAAAATAAGACTTCAGTCTCCAAAAATGGTTATTAACTCAGATTCTACATGCAATAATTTTCAGAATATCAACATCCAGCCCTTCTGCCAGTGTGAAGATACTCAAGAAAGTAGCTCTAAAGCCCACCTGGACATGAACTGGGATAATCATTATGGTATATAATTATAGGTCTCTTCTCTTAGGGAATCTGACCACATCTCTTGCAGTAGAAGCTTTATTTGAAAATAAGCTCTGTCTGGAAACTGAGCAAGAAATTATGACTGCTTATTGAGATGCCTGTCCTTGACATCTTATTCTTCTATTTTTAACATGTATTGGTTGGAGATAACAAGCAACACTCTAGTTGGCTGCTTATCTATTTTGCTCTTATAGACATCAACCTATATTACTCATTTCTCAAAATCTTCTTGACTGTCCCACAGATCTTTCTGGTTGTCCCAATAATTGTGATCTCCTGGTGTCTTGCATAATGCTTGATCCCCTGGTGTTTATTTCTTTGAGGCCTCATGAACCACGTGGATATTAAAAGATCCAGGTTGGTGAACTCCTCACCTCCTGTCAGCCTGGATCTATAGAAAAGAATCCCCTCTCACCAGAGCATTTCTCCCAGCCTTGGTGTTGAATTTGCTCATCTGATGGGTACAATGGCAGAATTCTACTATTTCCTTACTCAGCCCATTTGCTTTGCTTCTCTCTCCTAAGCATTACATGTTTCTGCCTTCTTGAAGTAAGTGGGCCATATGACACTCCTTTTGTTCCAAGAATGTGCACCACTTCTATGCCCGATGCCTTAAGTCTCTCCTCTTTCTACTTCTGAGGCAAACTTGAAGTTCATGTCTTAAAGGCGCACCACGAGCTGAAGAGACCATGAGCCTCCAGCGTAAAGGGAAAGGCCAGACCGCCATCAACTGTTTGATATAGCAAGCAAAAAATCAGGAATGAATGAAAAGCCTAACATTGGATAGCTATTTATTTCAATAATTACCTTACATTTCCTCATAGAAATACTTTTTTTCAATAAACATGTAGATTTGTTTTAAATCAGTTTGGTACATGATACAGATTGGTTTTGAAGTTAATGAACTGAAATAGAAACTTCTAAATACAGCAGTGTCTGCCTGTGCATTTGTGCTCAGTTATTTTTTTTTTTAGAAATAAGTTGCTACATAGGGAATTACATTCCAGACTTAAATGAATGGAAAGGATACAAATCATTAATATATAACAGGTTCTTCTTCATACTTGTAAAACACCTTATATCATTGAAAATATAAAGAACGGCACCTTAAAAGAAATATTTTTAAATAAACAATATCAAAAAGTTTGTTTTGATTACTTAGCTACAGCCAACATGTAAAATGTGTGTTGGAAGAACTAAATGGAGAGGAGACAGAGCACAGAAAACAAATGATTTTTTTATTATGATGGCTGCCTTTTAAATAAGGATGTTATATAAAACAGAGCCCAACTCTAGAAGATAACTGAGTAAAATTCTAAATAACTAATGTAATATGAATTTTTCAATTTTCTATGAGAATTATTTGAAATCAACTTGCAAAACTAGAATTCTCTAAAACTCTTTTACTCACTAATACTCTCTAGAAATGTTTTCATAAACAATAAATGGCCATGATTTCTAGCTAACTTCCAAGTCATTCTTGTTCAGATCGTGTCAGAAACAGAAGAGCATTTTAAAACATTTCTAGTGTTTTCTCCAATGGTATTAGTGAAATAAGCCTTTGGCTGAAACCTCCCTCTACAGTGACAAATGGCAACTGTGTCTAATGTTGCAGGACAATATGAATGGTTATAAAAAGTCTTATTAAACTCAGTGAAACAGATACATTCAACTTTATTTCCAAGGTATCTAATTTTTAATATGTAATGGTTGAATAATTTTTACATGATTTATATATCCAAGAAGCAAGGTTCAAATCACACGTGAAGACATATAAAATGATTTGTAATCATCTTAAAACTATTATATGCCACCTTTCTATAAAACTGGGATGTTAACATTTTGTAAATTTCCACAATGATATGTATTCAGCATATCATAAAAAGCACAAAAGCTATTATTTCATTCTATATTTTAAAAATCCTAGATTCTTCTCAGCTGTCAATTTAAAGACACAAATGTTAGTTAATTCTAGTAATGTTTTAGTGATCACACTTTTAGCAATCTCTTCTAATCATTCCACCTAGATTAAGAACCAATTACTCTGTTTTAAGATTTCTGCCTTTCTTTAATTTGTTTATATGTACTGAGTGTTCAATCAATTTCAAGCAGTGCTGCAAACACTGGAGTATCCTAAGATAGAGGAAGAAGGCAAAGGCCTTGCCTTTAAAAAGCTAGAGAGCCTGACCAGAAAAAAGCAATGTAGGAAAATAGATACAGACAGAAAAATATTGGACAATAATTGCCTGGAAAGAATTAAAATTGGGCGATGAAGTGGAGGATGACAGTATGCAATGAGGTTATTTGAAATAAAATAAAAATACATTCTACAGAAGAGGCATTTCAGCCACAATCAGAATGAGTAGCCTGAGGCAGCATATGATCTTGGGGACCAAGGTCAACCGAAAGGGAGCAGGTGATAGACACAGTCAACCTAGAGCAGAAATGAACCTGTACAATTTGAGACCAGGACACCTAGAGCGTATCATGCACAGAAATAGAGGCACATGAGGATGGTCTGTGCAGAGTTTGTATTTTTAGGTAGGTTTGTGGTTTTATATACAATTTACATTTTATTCTAGGTAACTGAGAAGTCCCTGGAGTGTTTAAAGCAGAAGCATGATGCAAAATGATTTATATTTCCAATTTGAAGGAGTATTTTATGAAGTTATTAAACATAGGCTGAAAACTAGATGGCACTAATTAAAATAATATATTAATAAAATGTTTTAAAAAGAAAGGGATAACTTTCTACCTAACAATTCATTATGACATATGACCTGCATATAGTAGGCAATACATTTTGCTGACTGTCTAAAATTATATATATATATATATATATAATTTAATTACGTAGTTATATATAATAAATGTGTATTTTATATATCATAATATATTATTCTCTTTTAATGGAATATATAAGCAACGTTGTATAGTTTAGACAAAGAGATTTCTTCATGATGTCAATATGAACACAAAGAAGTAAATCCATGTATTCTGCTCAAGTCCGATAAATCTTAGTGAGTTTCAGAAAACTTAACAATATCATTTGTTAAGGAACAGTTTAGGAAGAGGAAGAGAAAGTTCAGAAAGATGAGGTAAAGGAGGGGAAGGAAGAGGAGGTGGCAGAGGGAGGGGAGAAGGAGAGGAGAGAAGAGGAAAAAAGGGAAGGGCAGAGGTCAGACTTTTCTTTAATTGATTCAAGATGAACATTATCAGCATATTAGTCTGAATCTTGATTCAAACTGCTTTCAGCAAGTACAAATATTTATCTAGCTATCTTCATTCCTTTATTTTCCATTGTTCATTTATCTTTTTCCAAACCTCACACACACACACACACACACACACACACACACACACACACACACACATATATGGGTTTTTTTGAGACAGGGTCTCACTATGTAGTTGAGAGTGACCTGGAACTCACTATGTAGTCCAGGCTGGTCTCGAACTCTCAGTGCTCCTCCTGCCTCCGCCTCCCAAGTGCTGGGATTACAGGCATGAACCACCATGCCTGGCAAACCTTATATATTTTAAACTAAAGCAGTGCATAATGCTGAAGGAGAAAATAAATAGAAAACAAAACAAAAGGAGAAATAGAAAAGAGAGGGATAGAAATAGGAACTAAAACCAGGAGAAGGTAGCCAGCTACAAATTAAGAGTCTAGCTTCATCTTGTTTTCTGGCTAGTTCCTATGAGGAATACTCAGAACAATTTTTAAAAAGCATTTAAGATAAATGGAAATGTTTCTCTGGCTGCCTTCGAGACAGAACCAAGATGTGAACCTAATTACCATAGTCTAAAGCATCACAGGGCCAATAAGACAGCTATATATCCAGTTTAACATGGCAGATTGACTACAGACATTTATCTTTCCCTCACTGAACAACTTTAAAATGACAGTAAATAAATTTTACAGACAAAGTGGACAAATAATGGGAAATAGGCAAGAAATTTCAACAAATTTTTGGAGAGCAGGGGAAGGTCAGGAAGCTGACAGCAAATTCAAAAGCCTTCAGAGGAAACTACCAGTGAGAATAAACTAGACTAAAATAGAGAATGCTCAGGACTCAGGAAGCAGGTATTTTAAGGGTTAGCAGGTAGTAATCGGGCCAGAAAAGCTATTGAAAGCCTGTACAAAAGTCATTAAGAAAAAATATTTTTAAATTGTTAAGGACCTGGGATATAGCTCAGCAGCAGAGCTGTTTTCCAGGGTTCTGGTCTTGGGTTTGAGTCCTAGTACAGAAAAGGAGAGAGAGGGGTTGAAAGGGAGACGCAGTACGGAAGAAGGAAAGACAGAAGGTAAGGACAGGAGAGGAAGGCGGAGGAGGAGCCCTAAACTGAATTACTCTCCTCCCTCCAAAGTCTAGAGCCTCAGCGGAGAGTGAGAATGAGGAATAAGGAATCGGATTTAAAGTTAAAAAGTGATTAAGCCAGAGTGACTGAGCCACCAGAATCTCACTTAGTCCCTCTTCTCCCTACTTCAGCCCCAGCCCCAGATGTACACCCTGAGGTGTAACCTGCGCTACAGAGGAACAGGTCCAGATTAAAGAGCAAAACACATGGAAAACAAAAGACAAAGATACACCAATGTAGCGAACAGACAGATGGACGCGTTCTCCTCAGTGAAGAAAAGCAGCTTTGTCCCGCTCAGATTCCTACTTTGGACAAACGCCGGTCACGTGTTGAAGTTTGCTATTTACTTAAACATAAGCAGGGAAACCTAGACGAGCACCGGAGACGTGCACTAAAAAGCCACACAAAACGCACGGTAAGGAAAGAATCAAGAATGTAAGAAGAGAACCAAGAGATAAAGACAATGCAGGACACTCGATTTCAGAACTTTATAATTAATATGCTAAGGTAAGGTTATTACATGCATAGAAAGAATATTATTTTTCTTTAAGAATAAGAGAATTAAATGTTTATATTACTTGTGAAATTTGAAAATTTATATCTAAAATCAAAGAAATTTTCAAGAAAGTAGAATAAGAATTCAAATAGATGATAGTAAGGAAATAAAGCAAACATATAGACCATTTTAGATTGTTAAATACCCTGAAACAGAAAATGAATGTAAATGGAAGGGAAGGTGTTTTATCCAGAAAATAACAGCATAAAAGGAAAAAAATCTCAAAATACAATGATTTTAAACTCCAGATGGAAAAGATTCAATGAGTATCATCACAAGATATTGAGAAAAATCTCTAAAAGATACCACTATGAAATTTTGTGACATCAAAGATAGGCAGGAGAGTTTAAACAGAGAGGGAGGGAGACAGAAAGAGAGAGAGAGAGAGAGAGAGATCCCACTCAAAGGTTTAAGGGTCACAGTGGTATTAAACTTGAACTCCAAAACTAGAAATTAGAAGACAATTGCTCAGAAATTATGGTGGAGTTTAGTCCCCTTTGTAAGTTTCTAAGAGTCAAAACTTCATATGACTGATTTTAAGTGTGAGATTTGGGTGGCAAACAGGATTCAATGAGACACAGGGACGGAGATCCTGTGAGTGAAAACCGGTGGCTTCAAAGCAGAGGGAGAGAAACACGACACACACACATGCACTTGCTCCTGTTCCTTGGCTTGCACTGCCCGGCACTGTGCTAGCAGGAAGGCCATCACCGAGCATGCATAGACATCAGCCTCCAACATGCAGAATCATGAGGGCCAACTATTTTCAAGCTGAAATGCAACTGAAAGATTAAACAAGTGTGAGTATCAAGTGAAGATATTTCTGACATGTAACATACTCAACTTTTTACAATTCAGAATCCCTTCTGCAGAAGGAGACTGTAAAATGTACTTGAACAGATAAAGCGAAAGAGACGTAGTGTTAGGGTTTAGATCAAGAAAATCCCCCAAAAGTTTCACATTTCTGAGTGGGGTTTGTGGAAGGCGCTGCATCATGGCAGTGATGCAGCTGGCTTGCTGTTAGGAAATGAGAACCGGTCAGCAGAGGTGGGTGACTGGGCTGTGACCTGAAGGCAAATCTCCTGTCCTGCTCCTCTTTCCTCTCCGCTTTCTGACCAGAATGACCTGAGCAGCTTTCCCGCCTTGGAGCCAGATGACCTGGGGCAATAATGTGAGCCGCACTAAATCTATCCTCATTTACATTGTGGGGGTCGGACAGTGTATCTCAGCTACAAGAAGTGACTAAAACACATGAGACTCCGAAACAAAAAGAAGATACAACATATAACTATAAAGAAGAGAAGTTCCTGGATGATAATAGCACAACAGGCGTTGAAAATAACAACTTGATAAAGTGTTTATAAATGGGGAGGGGAGGAGGGGGTGAAGGGAGGGCAGGGACAAGGGGAAAAAAAAGAGAACCAAGACCTGTCATGTAAAGATACAAGATCTCAATAATGAATGTAACTGTACCATATACCTAAAATGTACCGATAAACTCAATAAAAAAAATAACAACTAGAACTCTAAACATAAGGAAAGACCCCCTACAACAGAATTTGGAGACAAATAATTAATTTTTAAATAAAAAAGAACTTATCAATGGGAAAATTAAGAGAAAAATGCTCTATGGGACAGTATAAGATTAAATAATTGAGATATGGACTGGTATTTACAGAAATGAAAACTTTTATTCACATGAAAACATGTATACAGATGTTCATAATGTTGCTATGTTTGTAATAACTCCAAACCAGAAATAAACCACATGCAATCCAATGGATGAATAGATAAACAAAATGTAATGCATCCAAACAATAAAACAATACTTGGCAATAAAAGGAGCAAAGTATTGAGAGATACAACAACTTGGATAGGTCTCAAGGACATTGTGCTGAGAAAATGAAGCCAGTTCCAAAAGTTACAGATTTATACACCCTACTTGAAACAACAGATCTATAGAAACAGACAAGCACTAGCAATCACAAGGTTAAGTTTGAGGGTAGAGTGTGAGAGAATTTTTCAAGATACATCACACAAAAATATCTACAAGTAAAAACTAAAAGCCAACTTAATGTCTGTAGTTCATAATATAGTACAGCATTATCAACTTCTGGATTAGATCATTGGATTAAAGTTATCCAGAGTCTATCAGATGAAGCTGAAGGACTAGAACAAAGTCTACTCTATTTTAATACTTATACGTGTTTTAAATTAGTTTAAAATAAAAAGGGTTTCAAAAACACACTCACGTTGTACATCTACTCCCAGAGGTTCTAAGTCAGTAGGCCTAGAATGGGACACAAGAGTCTTGATTTTAGCAATCTCCCTAAGTGGTTCTCGTGAGCAGTCACATTTGAAAGCCTCTCACATAATGCCTGATCCTTCCAGAAGATCTCTGGGCACCAAAGATGACAGCAACAGTGCCCTGCAATGCTTCTTACTGCAAACTCAAGGTATAGTGCCAAAGCACATGACCACAACCCTGAGAAGGGCCAAAACAGAAGCCACTGTGTTCTGGTGATGGGGCTTGATTTCTAGAGAGCATCTAGACTAAGACGGACAGCTTTCAAATCTTTCAGCATCACCCCGTAAATATTATTTCTCCTCCTCATATTTTTCATATGTTTCACTAGCAATCAAGGGCAGAAGAACATGATGATATTATACCCAGTGGACAGCAAAGATAACATCCCTTTAAGACTATCCAGAGGGCTCCTGTTTGACGAGTAGCCCTCCCACCTTCCAATGAAGGCAGGCTGAAGGGAAAACCTTTGACAGGGCAGAGATTTGACTAGAATCTACATAGAATAAAGTAACTGAGGCCTTTGCCATATATTTTAATTTTAAGGAGTCTAAAATATTACTTAGCTTATGCATATCTATTACAGTCAATGAGTAAAGTGCAGTGGAACGCAGAGGTCAATACTCCCACATTACTTAGTTGATATAAACATCTACCATATGAAAATGTTACTATCACGAAGAGAATGACTATGCCCAAATACTTTCTCCTATTCTTTTAAGTATTATGACTTGTATGAAAACAAGATGGCAAGTATCAATAATCATCACGTAGGATCTTATCGAAGCATAAATACCGTAAGAAGAAAACTTCATTCAATAGGTAAAATTTTTAGCATCTGTCTCTACCATATGGCAGTTACTATGCATGATATTCTCGGTATGAACATTCAAGCAAAAATAGTGTTGCTTTTCTCAAGAAGGCAGTATCTATTGGGGTAAAAGTAATTACGTCACGATTGCTATACAGTAATGCATTACAGTGTGGTGGTTTTTGAACAAAATCTTGAAATCTGGGTTGACTTTAGCTAGATGAAGAAAAGACATCTGTGCATTGCATGGAGTGAAGTAGCCTATGTGGATGTAAGGCAGAACTCAATATGGTGGTGTGTTCAACTAGCATGGAGCGGGGTAGTCCATGGGGATATATGGCAGAAATCAGTATGACAGTGTGTTCAGGCAGCAGTGATGATATCCAAAGTAAGGCATCAAGGTGTGCATTCTCAGGGGTCAAGGTAATCACCTGAGGTCAGGACACAGAGAAGGCTGTTAGCACAACACTGATGTGTAAAGCCATGCTAAAACTATTCAGACATCTTGGAAAGCATCCATACAGTAGTGCTGACAGTGGATTGGAGTATGGTTAAACTGAAGGCAAAGAAACAAAATGATTAAAGCAATAAAGTAGCTTAGGTGCTGAAGAGTGACCCATTATGATTATTTCCATTATCATGGTGATTTAGACTGGTCTTCACACATTGGGAAGCCATACATTTGTTAAAGCACCTGAAATTAGTTAGTCAAAATTCCAAAGGTCAGTCCCATTATACCTGTAGCCAAACCATCTGTAGACAATAATTTCAAGAAAATAAAATGAATATATGTGTGGCCAAGTCTCTGTGAAAAGAAAACCAAGTGCCCTTTGGGTTTTAAATGCCATCTGGATCATTTCAAGCTTGCCAGACATCAAACATAGCACTATAAAAGCCTAAGGTTCTGAACTATATAAACAAAATATCTTTGAAGAGATTTTAAAACTTTAAAAAGGAGAATTCCTTTCTGTAAAGTAGGTTGCCATTTTTCACACTGCACCTGCATTTTCATACATTAAAATGTCATGTTACTTCCTAGAAGAGATATTGTGAAGATCAACATGATCACGTTTAAAGCTCTCTGAGCTCCTCCCAGAGTGCAGTTCTATGAGTAGTACGAGGTGTAACATTTGCTTCTTACCACACAGCCTTTGAATCCCAACTATGTGTGGCAGCAGAGTAAGGCACACCCAGCTTCCTTTCTAAGGTCTTACCGTCTATATGCAACAGACACAGAAAATGTTTCAGTAGAGAATTGGAATGGTAATGCTTGAATTGTTGAGCAGAAGAGGGAAAGGGGAGGGGAAATAAAACGGTTTAAGATGTGTCATGTAAAGTACCAAATACCCACAATGAATGTAAATATTATCTGTCATAAATATAAATTAAAAATAGTGATATTAACAACAATAATAAAAATGGGAAAAAAGTATCAAGCGACAGAAGGAAGGAAATGGGTGGGAATGAGAATAATAAGGAATCGAGATATGTTCTATGTATGTTCCTACTTCCCAAGATGAATGTAAACTTTGTGTATTGCAACCATGCACTAATAAAATACGATTAAATAAATAAATAAAGGTGACCTATTAATTTTTTAAAATATGTTAAATGACGACATACATGTTATTTCTAGTTTTATGGACAGACGTTTCTAAGCACAGAAGTAGATATTTACCCAAGTCAGGATAAAGGGGAACTTGTTCATTGACTTTCAGGGTAGAGGTAGTAAAAGAGTACTATTGCAAGTAAAAAAAGAATTGTAGATTTTTAAAATATAGGGCAATCAGATTTATTTATTTTAGTCATTCCTAGTCAGAAAATAGCAGCTATTATACAGTCCTTGATGCCAGGCATTGTGAGAAATTATAAAAAGGAACAAATTCCACAAAACAATCAGCATCATTTGTTTCTTGTGAGATACTTAAATTTCAACCCAAAGGTGAGGATATTAGAGACAAACAGGTGTGAGGTCTGTGCCAATCACTGTTAAAAGTAAAGGTTTGATCTTTTGCCACTTCTATTTATTCATTCATATTGCAGGTATTGATTACAGCCCTGTGGAGAAGTATGGGTTGTATTATAAAACTTTTGTTCATTCAAAGGTTCACTGAGACCCAGACACTAAGGCAAACATAATAAACTCTATTTCATATCCTTAAACTTTCTAGTAAGAAAGTCATGTATATAAATGCATCATAGTCATCATATATATGAGGTACAATAGTAATTACAACATGTGAATAACACAGTGAGATGAAAATGCTACAACAGGACTGCTCAGCCTTGGTGGCATGCTAGAATCACCTACCGACTTTTTAGAGCTGCCATGTGCAGGCCGCACTCCACATCCCCACCCACCCAGAATTCTGACTTCACTGGTCTACAGTGGAAAACTACGTTGATTCTATGTTTCACCGCTCCCATGCTGAATGGTTTGCTCAAAAGCCTGAGGAAGAGACAGGTAAAATATTGTGTTGGAATTGAGAAAATACAGAGGAGGCAAGGGGAACATTTTAGAATAGCTATCACTAAAATTGACTGTAATATGGTAAATATGTTGTCACAACTCAGAAGACGATAGGAGAGTTTTACATTGTATTTCCACAATCCAGGAGCCTCAGTGTAGGACTGGCTACAATTGCAAAGTATGTGAATATTTATCCTTATTCTCAAACTCCAAATTCTTCTAATTATCCAAATTTTACACTAATTAAAGCCTCTGGGAAAGAGTTCTGCTATGTGTTATATTTGAAATAAAACAGTAGCAATGAAAGATGTTAAATTAAAAGAAACCACATTTTAAAACAAAACTAAAATTTCAGGTATCGCCAAGAACAGTGCAGATCCTCACAGCCTGATCAGACGTGGAAATTACAGGAGACAGTGGGCTATGCCGGTAGCATGCTCCGTCAGGAACTACAGTTCTGGTATTTAGGAGTCTTGCTCAGTTTTTTTTTTTAAGTAATGAGCAAAAAAAAAAAAACCCCAAAACAAAAAGACAAGCATGTCCCCATTTAAGTTTCCAAAGAATGTAAATGTCTGGCTGTTTTGAGTACAAAATTTACTGTGTCAAACAGCTATGGTGAGAATACAAACTCTCCTGAGCCAAGCAGAGAAAGGAAGATGTAAGATAAACAAAATCTCAGAACCAGAAAGCACTCTACTAAATTTCTCAATTATGAACTATTCAAAAGTCTGAAACCAAAGTTTATAGTCTGGTATAAATATTTTTCCAGTAACATCACACCTCCATGCAATGTGTTAAAGAACGCCTAACAACTTGGGGTGCAGCATAACTGCGGAAAAATAATCATAGAAATGAATAGACGAGTTTCTTCCTCTACAAATGTAGACAGTAGTCACAAAATCACCTCCTTTCACCACTCCTTTTTTGGGCTTATTGTGTTCTATTACAAATGTGATTCTGTTTATATCTCTCTGATTAATATATGTAAATACATGCTTGGAATGAACCAGTAAACTGTAGACTTAGAATAATCATTAAACACACCTAATATCATTTTTTCAATTTAAACTGTCTGTGTACCTGATGCCTGGAAATAAAGTATTTCCATGTATATAAGTTATGAGAACACAATATCGGATTACCTAAACATGTATAGAAAAATTTAATGTACTGTTGTTACAAAGCTTTAGTGATGGCAGCTCCTAATACCAGCGTAAAAACAGACACAAAGATCAGTAGAACATATGAGAGCCTCGTGATAAATCAGTGTGTATACACACAACTGATAGTCAACAAATGTTCTAAGAACACAATAGGGATAGGATGTATCTTCTAAAAAGTGTTGGTAAAACTGGATATTCACATAAAAGAATGAAATTAAACCCTTATCTCACTCCACATACAAAAATCAACTTTGAGTGGATGAATGTCTTCAGTGTAAGACCAGGAGCTATGAAACCACACACACTCGCACACATACACACACACACACACACACACACATACACACACAAAAGGAGAAAAGACTTTGGTCTATGCAATTATTTTCTTCATATATACCCTCAAAAATCTACACAAAGAGGCCAGAGATTTAGCTCAGTGGTGTTGACACCTATCTACCTCACAAGCACAAGATCCTGAGTTGGATCTCCCATACAAAAAAAACAAAACAAAAACTTACACAATGAGTCATATGTAGTTAAACGGCTGGCTTCTGCACAACAAAGGAAATGCTGAAAAGGTGAAGAGACAGCCTGTGGTACAGAAGATACATGTGCAAGCTATAATCTAAGAAGGGATTAATACCCAACACAGCAGAGAAACTAAAACTACTCCATAGCAAGTAAACAAATCAATCTGTTTTTAAAATGGTCAGAGGAATTGAGCAGATATTTCTTCAAAAAAGAAATATATATATAAATATATAAAATGGCCACTATGTGAAAATGGTCGAGTACAGTCACCAGAGCAATGCTAATCAAAGCTAAGGTGAAATGTCATCTCACCCTTCTCAGAATGTCTCCTACTGAAAGGATGAAAATACTTGTCAGCAAAAAGGTAGAAACAAAGAGGATACACACGTGTACATGCCAAATATTTTTTCTGGTGTGAAAAGCTAAAAGTGTAAATAAGGTTCAAACTGTCTAAATGACAATGTGAAATAGGAAGAAAAGGGCTAAAGGAGTAGGGGAAGTGGGAAGAGTAGGGGAAAGCAAAGAAGGAAAAGGAAAAAATATGAGAAAAGGAAAAAATGGAAACAAAGACTTTGTAAATAGGGAAGTGTAGAGGGGGTGAAGGGAGAGCACGGGAATGGGAAAAAAATAAGAACCAAGATACATCATGTAAAGTACAGGAGCCCGATGATGAATGCAATGGTACTGTATACCTAAAATGTACCAACAAACTTAATGAAGAAAAGAAAGTAGAGAAAAAGGAATCTGCAGTTGTGGTACCACAAACCTGTCTTCCCAGCACTCGGAAGCTGAGGCAGGAGGATCACTGCAACTTTGAGGCCAGCTTGGACTACATAGTTAGTTCAAGGTCAGCCTAGACTACATGGTGAGGCCCTGTCTCAAAAAAAAAAAAAAAAAAAAAAAAGGAATCTTAGCACATTATTGGTGATGATATAAATCAGTGTTGCCATTATACAAAACAGTATGGAGGTTCCTACAAAAGAAGCTAAAAATAGTACGATCCAGTAATCCCACCACTGGGTATATATTCAAAAGAAAAGAAATCAGTATATCAAAGTGGTATCTGTACTCCTATGCTCATGTACCATTTGGGACAACACAGGAGATCCTGGAGGACGTTATGTTAAGTGAAATAAGCCAAACACAAAAACAATTATTATATTATCTCATTCACATGTGGAATCTAAAGAAGCTGATCTCATAGCAATGGAAAGTACAATGATAGTTACGCGAGGCTGAGGTAGTTGACATAAAGAATTGGGGAGATGTCAGCCAAAATATACAAAAGCAGGAGGATTGCTATGAGTTCAAGGCTAGCCATGGCCAGCCTGGGCTACACAGTGAGACTCTGTCTCA
>NW_022900915.1:30712438-30727196 GCF_012274545.1 Fukomys damarensis | reverse complement strand
TATGTGCTATGTAGCTGGATTTAACCATTCCGTAGTGTATTCATGCTTCAAAGCATCACGTTACACATGATAAATGCATACAAATATATGTCCTTTTAAAATAAATAACATTTAGTAAATAAAAATGTAAGGTATAATGTTTTACCGCTAACGGAAATGGATAGTCAACTAGAAACTTTATTCAACAGAGAAATAATACAAAAGTGCTATGTAGCTGGATTTAACCATTCCGTAGTGTATTCATGCTTCAAAGCATCACGTTACACATGATAAATGCATACAAATATATGTCCTTTTAAAATAAATAACATTTAGTAAATAAAAATGTAAGGTATAATGTTTTACCGCTAACGGAAATGGATAGTCAACTAGAAACTTTATTCAACAGAGAAATAATACAAAAGTGATCTTTTTTTCCCTTTTGATTTTCAAAAAATAGCAAGCTAGATAATTAATAAACAATTTTCTGGATAAGATGCTGACTCTCACTTTTCGTACTCCGTTTCTATAAACCTGCATTTCACAAGCCGTACTTATTATAAGGCAGTATTCATACGGAGATATGGGGAAGGGCACATCTCCTGACCAAACAGGATCCCAGGGACACCCAGGTAATTCTGAGGCTGTGTGTAAGCAGTTCTGCTAGACGAGCCAAAAGACTGGCCATTGTGTTGAGTAGAAGAGTCAACTCCTTGAAAATATTCTGCAAATAACAGTAATGAGTAAGACATAGAACAAAAGAAGGGGGAGGATGTTTTGTGAGGCTGTATGTAAGTTATAGACAACATCTGGCAGCTTTGAAATAAGCGGATGTGTTTTCGCCAGCACGGGACAAGGACACTTGCTCTCACTTTTGACTTTCTCCTTTCACTGTTCTGCAGAGACAGTGATTTCCATCAAGAGTGGCATTTCTGAAACAAGGAGCAGAGATCGATATTTCTCTAAGCAGGAGGCAGTGTCAATATGAAAGCCAACCTGCTTCTGAAGATGGCAAAAGTGTTTTCTCAAGCTGCTGCTCAAATCCATTTTGTCTAATTTTCACAAACAAAGAACACGATGGTTTTGTTTCCCTGACAACTCCTTTGAATGTGGCTGCTCTTCATCTTTTGTCCTGTCGTCTGTGTCCAAGCAACAGACCAACCCCTCCAATTAATCTTTGCACCACTGGGCAGTGACTCGGAAGGCCGGTTGGATGTTCCTGTGATCGTAGGTGAGCTTCTACTAAAGGCTGCAAAAATAAAACAGGCCATGACATGACTTCTTAGATACCTGAATTTTTGTATCTGCAGTAACAGAAGATGCAAATCTAATACTCCATATCATAGCAGATGCAAGATATTTTCTATACACAGGGAATTTTAATTGTTCTTTACTACTGGTCTAGAATATTGTCACAGATAAGTATGTGGTACGTATATATAAGAGGGTAAGAAATGGACCAGAAATTAAGTGAAAATCAAGCTTCTGGTGGAAGTTGTCTTGTGATGGAAAGGGAAAATAATAGAATGGTGGAAGTTGTTACAGGAGACTGGATAAATCTGTAATTTTTACTTTCTTTAAAAATGATGAGGCAGACTAATATGACCAAATAGTGTATATTTGGTATCGTATGTTATAATGGGTATTTTAAGTTATTTTTTTCACTTTGTCTGTATTTTACTATCATAAAAAATTAAGAAAGTAAGACTATTAGCTCATCACATGGCCCAGTGTAATTTCCTCATGTGAAGGAAACGACTGTGATTAGAATGCCCATCCTTGTTCTCCAATTAGCAGTTTGCATCAAGAAATTTTCACTGGGCATTAATCAAGTCCAGATTGCAATTTTAATGGCACTTGTCACCTTGCTTTTAAATAAATACATTACTATTCAAATTCATGTGTAAGTGCCCCATATATCTGATTAACTAGGAGTAAGAAAAGCCTTGGTATATGCAAAACACCATTCACGTGCTCTAAAAGACAAATGAAGAAGCTGGAATAAATATATTATGATTTATACGGGTCTGTCTCTTATGGAAATGAAGAAAAATTCACTCAAGAATAACCCAGATAAAATCGTTCACTATTTTGTATTTTGGTCTTTCACAAGGCACTGGGCAAAGCACTGTCCCTGGCAACCATCAGCAAGGATAAAAATAAGTGTATTCACTTAAAAAAATAAATTATAAAATAGCATTTCTGCTATGGACATGCATCACACCTAGTGGCTATATAAGTGTATGGTGGTTCTTTGAGTATTATATTGTTTATAAGAACTTTCAAAGATTATAAGGTTATTGATGATTGTTTGCTTTTGGCCATGAATCATTTCCTGAATATGTTTTACAATTGTGATTCAGCTGGGCTTTTAACTTAATTATTTGCATTTTTTGCTTCCTTTTTCATGAAACTCCCATTTCTGCTTTGAGATTGTCCACAGGTTCGCCCTAACTGCTGTGCTCACAGCAGGCACATCTGTGGGTCCCCCAAACATGACGACAGCAGCAATAGTCTGCTGGAGAGGGAATCTTTTCAAAATACAACAGGGAAAATGACCCAAAATGAGATAACCAGCAGATGCTCCAGAATATGGAAGTCATCTGTAAGCATTTAGCGGAAAAGAGAACGCTAAAACAGTTTTCCATTTACCAGATGTCTGAAATAGAGACAGATGAGCAATTCCTCTGAACTTCAACAACAGCACCAGCTGAAAAAGCAGACCCCTTCTGCCCAGGGTCACTTGTTGAAACTGTGACTGTTCTCCTTTTGGACTTACGGTACCCAGAAAACCCAATCAAAATGCTCAAATGCACACCTTACTTTGGGCACAATGACCATAATCCTTGGTCCAAGTGGGCACCAATATTCACATGTTTTGAGTCAAAGCGCCTTTTTATAAAACTGACCTGAACACAATGCTTCATGCCTTTTCTTGATGAGTAAGAAATATTCTTGAGTGAAATAACCCACATTTCAACTGCACTGGCAAATAGTTGTAAGGATATTTAGGTCTGGAAATAGTCATGCAAAAAGCTCTTTATACATTTCTTTCCTCCCTAACATAATTACATTACACTAAGTCTTCTAACCTGTTTTGTAGAAAGGAATGCCTTTGTATGATTTGTACTCTTTGGAATCTTTTTCCTCATATTGTTTAGATCATGAGTCTGTTTTTTTGCATTCACTCCCAGGGTAACATTTAAGAATAACAGTAGGTAGTCAGAACTCCTAGTGCTGG
The DNA here is from genome assembly GCF_012274545.1 of Fukomys damarensis. Taxonomy (NCBI): domain Eukaryota; kingdom Metazoa; phylum Chordata; class Mammalia; order Rodentia; family Bathyergidae; genus Fukomys; species Fukomys damarensis. Next base: position 30,723,976 of record NW_022900915.1, on the reverse strand, counting down.
TGGCGGGTGCCTCACTGGTTTGCCATCACATAAATGTTAATTTGCTTTCTGCAGCCATGTAGAGATAAACTAGCATAGAAAGAGGTCTCCGGATTTTGCAGTTTTCTCCATTTCTATACATGGTCTACAAATCCGCCTCTCTGTTCCTGTCATCCTGTTAACTCCATTGCTCATTTCTCCTCACTTTTCTATGTCTGTAAAAGGCTGGAGAGCTCTAGAGGAGTTAGAACATAGCCAGAAACACAGGATGTCATAGATCAGTCCAAGACTTGCAGCACTAGCCTCACCACCTGGGAACTTGTTAGAAACGCAGATCCTATTGCTTTTTGGCCTTTTGGCTAAAAAGAGGTGTAGAAATGCAGAGTCTATAGACCTTGCCTTCTGAATCAGCTACTCTAGGCCAGTGGTCCATTAATCTGTGTTTTAATAATCTCTTTAGATGATTCTGTTGCACACTGAGCTTTAAGAAACACTGGCCAGACCACAATTCCAAAATATCCCATAGGTACCCTGCAGCCCACCACCCAGAGAACATTCCATCAAGTCTCTGCAAGAATTACACAACTGTGTGTACCTGAACAATTTTAGATGGACCTTTAGTATCTATATGGTGCCTCCAAGATATAAAAGGAATTCACCTAAATTAACCCCTTTGTTAGTTCTTGGAAGTGGTGAATAATTACACTAAAAAGTTTTCCTTTGTCAGCAAAACAAGTCAGCCAAGATGCACACCCTGTGCCTCACAAAAATGACACTCCTTTGATGTTCATACAAAGAAAAGAGACCCTGGAGAGGTTTCCAGAACAATACTGCCTGCTGAGACAGGGCAAACACTCTGTTTGGGTAATGAATGAATTACACTTGAGAGGGGAATCATCTTTATTAGTAGATAAAAAGAACTGATTTGTTATCAACATTGATTAGCTTTGGATATACTTTTAAACTGAGGGAGACTTTATAGGATTTTTTTAGGGTTGCATCCAAAAAGAAGAGACTGTCAGTGAAACTAAGAAGCTGAAACATAATTCTTGATATTTAATCTAAAAGATAATGATACTGTAAATGTAAAGAAAGTATCAACAGACATTTTATGAGTTGGTGAAACTTACGAATGATCTCAGAATAAATATACTGAATTACATTAAGGAAATAGGTTACTATGTGTGAGATATGATGGAAAAATGCAGTGAATATTGACATTTTGAAAATTATTGAAGTAAAAAGACACACTGTCACTAATCTCTCCATTTGTGCTCCCTTGCACTTCAAATACACTTAAATCCCATTATTCTTGACACTTTCTGAAGCAGTGTTAGGACTTTTAGTCCTTTTACATGAGTATCTTCACTTGTGCTGTTCTGGCTGCCTCTATGTCCCCTCTATATCCCAAATCTATTCAAACTACTTACCTTTCCTGTCATTGTTTTATTAGTACATATTTACAGTACATAATGATCACATTCATCAGGGCAATTTTGTACATGTACATAACACATCTTAATTCTTTTTTTGTCCCTTTTCCCTCCCCTCCCTTCAGCCCTTATTCCCCTCACCATTTGCAGAAGCTCTATTTCCATTATTTTCTCTCAACTCTTTTTTTTGTTGTTGTTTATTTTGGTTCTATTATTAATTAATTGTATTGGTACATTTAAGGTATACTGTAATGCCATCATCATTGGAAATTTGCACGTTTACATAATCAATCTTGGTTATTTTTTCCCCATTCCTCTGCCCTCCCTTCAACCCCTCCATCCCTCCCTAGCTGCGAAGACTTTGTTTCTATTTTTTCTTTTTCTCACCTTAATTCCATTCCCATCTTTCTTTTCCCCTACCCCTCCCATTTCCCTTTCCCTTTACACCTTTTCTTCCTATTTCACATTATCTATTATACCTTTTAGGCCTTATTTACACTTTTAGTTTTTCACACTAGAGAAACTATTTGATATTTACACATGCCCTATTTATTTCACTTAAGAGTACCTCCTCAATGTGCTTCCATTTAGCTATAAATATCTCGTCTCTAGTTTCTCATTCTTTATGGCTCAGTAGTACTCCAGTTTATTAAAAAAGCAACATTTTCTTTATCCAGTCTCCTGTTGATGGGAAATTGGACTGCTTCCAAGTTTTAGCTATCAAGAATTATGCTGCTATGATCACAGGTGCACATATATCACTGAAATCCAGAGGATCATCAATACTTACTTCAAGAACCTATACTCCAATAACATGGAAAGCACAGAAAAAATGGACATATTCCTAGATTTATATGAATTACCAAAATTGAATGAAGATGACCTAAAAATTCTAAACAACCCAATATCAATAAATGAAATTGAAAATGTAATTAAAAACTTACTAACTAAGAAAAGTCCAGGTCCTGATGGCTTCACTGCTGAATTCTATAAGACATTTAGAGAGGGATTACTACCACTCCTGTTTAAACTCTTCATTGAAATTGAAAGGGAGGCAATACTCCCAAATTCATTACTGGAAGCATCACCTTGATCCCCAAAGCAGAGAAAGACCCAACCAAAAAAGAGAACTATAGGCCAATCTCACTAATGAACATAAATGCAAAAATCTTTAATAAGATACTCATAAATATAAGGCAGGAGATCATTAATGAGATCATACACCCTGACCAAGTGGGATTCATCCAGAGATGCAGGGATGGTTCAACATACACAAATCAGTAAATGTAATACACTATATTAATAGAGCCAAGGACAAAAAACATATGATCATCTCAATAACTGCAGAAAAAGCATTTGACAAAATCCAACACACATTTATGATTTAAAAAAAAAACCTCCAAAAAAATTGGAATAGATGGTCTCTACCTCAATCTGATAAAAAACCATCTATGAAAAACCAACAGCCAGTATCATAATCAATGTTCAAGTCTTTTTATTCTTTAAAATCCCTTTTCCCTTCCTTCCTTCCACTCTTTCCTCACCTCTGGTTCCCCTTCACATTTAGAAAAGCTCTTTCTACTTCTTAATATCTAATAACTAGAGCTGGAAGTCCCACAGTGCCAGATCCAGTGAATAAGGTGGAGGAGGGCACAATGTCTTGGTTTCATGAGCCTGCTATACCTTGATGGCGTTCGGCAGCAGCATTCACCATATTTGTCATCATACCTTATACTGACACTCATGGAAGAGGGAGGACCTCTGAAACTGCTTCAGAAAGTGGCAAGAATAAATGTATTTGAGGGAATATTTTCATAATGGCAATGTATTATTTACTGTAATATATTTTTAAACATTCATTACATATTTTGATCACACTGAGTACTTCCTTGTTGTATTTCTCAAGGTTTACCTGGTAAGAATTTTTCAGAATGTCACATCAGTATCACACTATCTTCACCAGCTCCTCTCCATACTTCCTGTAGAAATTCCTTATTCTTTGCCCTCCACTTTCCAAGACAGCGCCCTCCCCAACCCCACTTGTAACCTCTGTTACCTCAGGTCCTAGTGAGTTGCTTCACAGAGGCAAAATGAGAACAAAGACTGGCCTGGTGAAACACAGTACGTACAGAAAAAGAAGTGCTCAATTGTCAAAATAACCAAGAGTATGGTTTGAAAAATCTAAGAAAGATTCAGTCTTTCTGTAAGTCTATAGTAGGTTATGTTATAGGAAATGTATTTTTAAATGAGACTGCTTTTTTAACATAATTTTGTTCTCTTAAGTGTGGGAAACACCAGAGTGTCATTTGGCTTTGTCCACACTGCTAGCTGAGTTGTGAGCTGGCAGACTAAATGTGCGGTCAGCCAGTCTCACAGCTCAGAACCATAGGCTTCATCTGCTCCTCCCAGGACCAAAGATAAGTCACAGCCCTATGCTTTCTAAGCAGGAGCCATCCAACAGCCAAAAGAACTTCCAGCCTTCCCTGATGATTAGAATGTAGCACAGTGCTCCAAAGTGATGTGCTTAATTAATAAGCATATCCTTCAATACTTCCTATGTGCAGATATCCTGAAACCCTTAAAAAGAATAAGTGATGTAAAAAGTTATCCATCATGGGAATAATTTTCAACTCAGCTGAGAACAAAGATATGGGCGTGAAAGAGCACGACAAGGTTATAGAGGCCTTCCTCTTCCATTCAAGTTAGGATATTAAGCTGCATTGCTGTGTCCCGGGATCCTCTCTCTCAACCTCAAAGATCTCAAAGTGCAAGAAGGGCAGATTATCCCACAGTTAACCGTGGTAAGTAAGCATGCTGCTCAGAACCCATTATCTGTAGGTCTGGGAACTATTAATAAAACACGGACAAATACAACAGGCATTAAAAACATAGCAACTGTCTTAGGTTTAAACTATTTTTAACAAAATATTCTATGTCATACTCTGAGCTCAGTGCAAACCTTGTAAATATAGGGGACTCCATGCGATGGTGTGTCTGAGCAATCAAGGCTCAAAAAAGAGTTCATCAAGATCAATCCATACACTTTCCTCCTCTAGCAGTAAATCACATATTGAGAGAAGTGATAACTCTAAAATGAAAAGTAAAGAAATTTAGTGTGCTTACTTTGTGACCTTTTAAATGATTTTTTTTGTTTACTTTCTTAAATAGACCAAAAAATGCATGGCATACACATCACCTGTGTACACACACACACACACACACACACACACACACATATTTGTTTGCATTTTGGCAAAGAAATTCCTTCTGTGGATTGAATGGTCCTCAGTGTGCCATTATATCCCCCTAACAATTCACCACTGGACTTCCAGAACATAACATTATGTTCTGAACTTACAGCTATGTGAACAAATTCACACCCAAGGCAAAACCACCAAAGTGTCTGGCTTGCATCCAGTTTCACTTTCCATGTTGTTTTGCAGGAATGAAGAGCAATTTGTGGTTGAAATGAAAATGCCTTTTCCCAACTGTGATCAACCATTTTGACCTGGGAAAAAATGGCTTGAAGCCTGTGCCTTCCAGACCAAAAAGAGATTCTTCCCCCAAACAATTTCTGCTCAAGAAGAAATCCTCTGGAAGTTTTAGTGCACCTCAAGTTCTACTTTGCTCCTTCATCATACCTCACTCTCTTGCATATATAATTGCTTGGTGGAGCAACAGGTTTCACCTAAGGGCATTTCAGGATACATAATTAAGTCAACACTGAACTCAAAGTGCCCACAAGGCCAGATGCAGCACAATCATATCCCCACCCAGCATAAAACCAAAGAATTTTATCTCAGATTAAGATCAAGAACCCTGATTAGTAACAACATAGTTGACTTTCCTTTTTATACACCTCTGATTCTATTGACACAAAATAGAACACTGTAAAGGGAAATGCCACTCTTGTAATTGAAGTGCAATTAATTAACAAATTATATCCTTTGGTTAATTTTTCATTAGGTATTTTTAGAAAAAGATTTTTTTAAATGGAAGAAAGTTGAAGAATTATGGTCTCAAATCTTACAGATGATAAACCCAGTAGTCTTAAGTATCATATAAGCAGTCGCATATGAAGAAAAATGAACAATGGTTGAAATTTATTGGATGGAATTTCATTTCTAGCATTGCAAGAGAAGGACTCTATGAGTTTAGATAAGTTCTATGAAAAATAATGTATGCATGAATTTAAATAACTCAAGTAAAAATCAATCTCTGGTGTTATAAAAATGTTAACATTTTTTAGGTTCATCAATTACAGATGGATCCTAGAGAGAATGTAAATTAGTATAGTCATTAAGGAAATCAATAGGAACATTCCCTAAGAAACAAAAAATATACCATTTGATCCATCTATAATACTCTTTGGTACATACCCAGTGAAGTTAAAGTCAGCATACTAAAGGAATACCTACCTAATCATGTTTTCTGCAGCGTAATTCGCACAATAGTGAAGAGACAAAGCCAGCCTAGGTACCCATCAACAGATAAGTGGAGAAAGAAAATGTGATATATGTACACAATGGAGTATTATTCAGCCATAAAGAAGAATGGAATTTTGGTTTTTGCCCAAAAAATGGATAAAACTGGAAATTATCACATTGAGCAAAATAAACCAGGCTGGAAAATATATATGTTCTTCTTAATATGGGAAATCTAAAAAGATGGTATCAAAGTAGAAGAAAAGCTATTATTAGACAAGAGGAAGGGAATAAAAGGAAGAAGAAGAAGGAATGTGTATGAGAGGACTGTAGGAGGGACAGATAATCCAAAATATATGCACTGAAATCCTATACTTTATAAAATAATTGGCACCAACAGTAAAAGAGAAAAAAGAATCAACAACTGCAGTGAAATTAAATATATATTTATATATACTAGATTCAATTCTACGTAATATAAGTCAAATTTGAAATGTTCAATAACTTCTAAATAATTCAAAATTTCTCTCTTCACTGGTTTACCCCTCAGTGTCTAAATGTTTTCATGTAAGAATCAGAGGCTCAGTGGGCTTTCATTTCTGTTTTCATAGGCTTCATTGGTATACTTACTTATCTAAAGGGATGTTTTAACATTTTCAAGTCAAAGACCATTTATATTTCATTCCTGCTCCCTTAAATTAATTAACATTATTCAATATCATTAGACATGAAGAAGTAAATGATGGCTTTCAATATCTAAACAAATTATGACTCCTTCATTGTATCCTAGTGGATATACCTACTAATAAAAGAATTTAGGATATTAAGTTATTATTTTACATGTACTGAAAATTGCAACTGAATTTATTAGCTTTTTTGCAAAAAAACACAAAACAAAACAGCTCACATAGACTCCTCGGCTCTGACCTTTGTTACCATGGTGCATCGTTTCTGAGCAACATATACGATGTACAGAGCTTTAAAAAACTTACCCAAAGAACAGAATAAAAGCTTAAAGGGAAATAATGATGATGAGCTTCTGGGTTATTAACTATGAAACTCAGCTGTTGTTACCTCCTACTGCAGTAAGAACAGCTATAAGAAAAAGATGGAAAGAAAAAGTGTATGTTAACCATAACTTTATTTTTTATTACCTAAAGTATACAAAAATCTTAGAAACCTGATGCTAGAAGTGATCTTAAAATTCACCTAATTGAACTGCTATGTCTGCTATGTCTATGACTTTCCCAGCATCGTACAGCTGAGATATAAAGCCCAAATCACTCCTGGTTTCTCAACTGTTTCATGCTGTAGCAGCAGTGTAGGGCTCTTGCCAACATAGAATCAAAGGCACAGTCTAGCTGCAGCATTTCCATAGGGACCTGGTGTTTTCAGATGTTTCAGGTCTCCTTCATGACTACCAACTCTTTCCAGTCAGCAGAAATTGCAAACAAGAGGGCTACAAAATCCATTTCCATGGCCAAAGTTTTCAACTCTACTTCTCACACAAATCATGATTGTCTTTTCTACCTGAGAAGTCAAATGCAAAAATTACAACTATTTTGTTGTTGATTTGAATATAATGGAAAATATCTAAACTTCATACACAAGCCTTCAATCCTAGTGATAGATTATCACTGGCTACATAGTTGGTTCATAAAGCCAAATATTCACAGAATAAGCCCACGGGTAGACAGAAGCTGAAGAGAAGAGCTTCCTTCACTTACTGCATCTACTCATCACTGATGAAGTGATGCATCCTAAAGTCCAAGAGGGTGACAATGATGATAGTAGTCATGAGGACAAAGATGATGATGAGTACGAGAATGTGCTCCCTTCCTACACTGGGAAGAAGATGCTGGAGTATGGACAGGCACTCCCCTCACAGAGTGTTTAGTCAAACAGATGAAATATGGTGTCGTGAATGCAAATGATTACAACTCAAATGAGTCAGTTCCATAGAAAATGAAATAAAACTCTACAAATATAGGAAAGGTACAGCCTTCTGGGAAACAAGAAAAGTGTTTTATGAGATAAGTGAAACATGAGATGAAATTTGGAGGCTTCCTGTGTCATGGGGATTAGCAGGGAAGACTGAAATCATCTGGGGTTAGGAGTCAACGCAGCCCTTCCCACCTGTTCTTCCTCACTTTCTTACTTCTGTATCATTGTTCATGATGTTCATTCATCCAAAATTTCCAGTCACTCATCCTCACCACACACCTTCCCCGTCGTTTGTGGAGAAAATGGATTTCATGGATTGGAGAGCGCCAGAAATGCACCCTTGCTTCTACATTAGTGGAAACCCCCAATAAGCCTGACAAAGTGTCACATATAGTAGCTGAACAATAATTATTCATTCATTTAATAAATATTTATGGAGCAATGTCTATGTGTGGTATACTGTTAGCAGATTATGGATATAAACTATATATAAACTGAGTGTTCTCCTTACTTGTACAGAGCTTACTGCTATTTAAATAAGCAATTGCAGCAATGTAATGGGCTTTATGATGTAAAAAACCAGGATGTTCTGGCAGTGCAAGGCAAGGGCATTCACCCATATGTAGAGGGTCAAGGAAGTTTCCAAGAAAGACAAGTTGATTCTTCAGAAATGATTGGGAGGTGGCCGGTCCCATCGTGGAGTTTCCTCATATAGGAGCCTTTGGTTTTATGGGAAGGCACACTGGGAGGCAGCAGCCACTGAGAAAGTGACTGCTGCTCAACTCTTGCAAGTGAAAAGCTCACAACTGCAGCAGGATTATGAGTCTATTGACCAAAGGTCAAAAGAAGGGAAAGGAAGGAGAGGCTTTCCTAGGGTTAGTGAAAGGAAGGACCTACCACCATTGAGATTTGAGGCAGGGGACTTATTAGATCAAGAGAAGGGAGATTGAGATAAAGGGTGAAGGGCTATAGCCTTTTGAAGCTCTCCCATACTAATTGTGACTAGAGATCAATCCATCAGAAGTCAAAACCGATGACACTTTAACTGAAGGCCACTTGTTTTCGTGCAAATGTTTCCTAAAGTGCAAACTAAGCAGAAAAAAGTAAGGAAGCTGCAAAAGGCAGGAAATGTCACACTTTGCAATTTTTTTTCAAAATTAAAACTACCAAAGGAATGGGAAAAATCTGTACAGCAGTTGCTCAGTATGTTCAATGTAGATGCATTCATCTACAACTCTCTAAATTCCATCTTTTAAAGTATCACACATAATTCTGCCCTTTAAAACCTTACCCTTCCATGTAGAACAGACCTTAATAATATACTCAGTCTATAATTTTAACAGAACAAGCGCCTAGAGTCTACCAATGCAAAGGAAATATTCTTTACACAACAGAAGAACTGTGCTTTAAATAAGCACAGTTGATGAGGTCTCCTGCTTAGAGATTTAGAAAAGAAAGTGTATGTTTAAAGATAGCGTATTCAACTCCAAAATGGTCCTGCAAGACTGAATATTACTTTACTATGGGTGGTACGAAATGCATTTGTCTGTTCTGTTTCATTCTAGTGTTAAAAGCAGTAGTCAAATCATGACAGCAAGGAGCTTTCTGCTCTGTTACATTGCAGCTCACTTATTTCCCACCAAATATTAAACAATGCCAAAAAAACTTTTAGTTATTTGGAATGAGATCCATTTTCATTTTATTCTTATCCTTTTTTGGTTGTGAGATGACAGTTTAATATTCCAGGCTCCAAAGCAGAGCTTGGCAAATGGATTAAAAAAAAAAAAAACCTCAATGCTGTAGGAAAGAAAAAAAAATGTGCAATTAATTTTCCATAAGAAATAAGAAGTATAGCACAACTGATGCTATACAAAGATGGCTATGTTTATCATTCAGTTCATATAATTCTTTGAATTTTCCAAGACACTGTAGCACAAAAATAATTTTACTGAAGTTGGGTAACCCTTGGTATTATTGTATAAAAATAAACACCTGTTATATTCCATTTCAAGATTTCTTAAAAGTTGAAATTTAATCATCCAGATTAAGAACCCACAGGATACCATAGTCATAAAAGCACAAGATGTAGCAGCAGATTCAAGTTTGAATCTCACTCATTACAGAAATCATGTTACCTTAGGAATGTCATTAAACCTCTCTTGGCTTTAGTTTTGTCATCTTTAAATGTGACAACATTAATGATCCCAAATTCCCTATGCTGGTCAGAGGATTAGTACCATAAACCATATGAAAGCATTAACACAATAATCTTTCAGTAAATAAAAGCTATTGTTATTACTGTTGCTACTTAAATGCCCTGTTTTAAAGATTTAGAAAGCTGTCCTTGACCAGGGCTACCTTTTCACCTGTGTACAGGACTTTTCTATGCATTTCTGTACTTCATGCAAGAAAAGAGTCACTCTGAATACATGGATAACATCACAACTAGTTAAAAAATGAAATATAACAGTTTGTTTAAATAAAGATGTTTGGAGTACAGCTAAGCTGATGAAGAGCTGGAAGTTAGTCACCAAGACCATCTCAGAAATTCCTTCACCACAATCCTCACACAAGCCTTGAGAAACCAAACCGAAAAGATTCATGTTTAACACCAAACATGGTAGGGAAAACAGTCTGTTAGAGAATAACTAGCTTCAAGGTTTTCTTTCACATCCTAGCTTAAAAATGAACACAGCTGAGAGAGACTTCAGTTGTGAAAGTTTCATGTGCTGTGGATGATTTCTTCTCCTACTCAAATGACTTTGGCTAAAATTTCTGTGACAATCTTGTTGTGATTATTTCATTGAACAACAATGTGAGACATCTGGTATTTGTTCTAGGACCTTGAGTATTTCCAGGGCTGCTAGAAAGATTGAAGCACTGTTCTTGACTTGCAGAGTTTAAATAACTCTTACTATCAAGTTAGGGGAAACTGAGCAAATAGAAGGCGTTGCTACTACAGTGGATGCAGGAAGTATGCTGTGCAACTGGGAAAATACAGGCTACTGTAACAGTATATTTGCATTTGCTTCTTGGAAGATGCTGAAAAATGACTAGGTTTTAAGCAACTAATCAATGCATATTAATTGATTTGTTATTATAGTCAAAGTGTGGTTTGACAGTGGGAAAGTGACTAAGGAAATTATCACCAACAATTTCCACAAGGCCTCCCACAAACTGACCAGTAAATAATCTAAACAGACAGAAACATGGCTTCAGGCTGAGTTCCCCAGAACCTGCACTTTGATATCAATTGTTACCTTAAATCATTCCTTTGTAGAAATCGAATATAGACATAATGTTGACAAACTACTATGAAATAAGAAAAATAGTGATGATTAAAACTCAGGGCCTGAGCCTCCAAGGACTTTAGGTTATAATTTTCCCTGCTAAAATTAGCTCAATCCCAGGTATGAAGTCAGATTCTCACTACTCAGGGAAATTGAGGACTTGAGCCAAAGATTTACCAGATGAAACAACGTGCTTTTGAAGCACATGTGTCAAGTCAGATTCAGGATCAATTTAGTATTCTCTTAGCTCTTCAGAAGTTGAGAGACATTAGCAACCCAATTTTCTTAGTTTCTGTTTCTTTATGACTAGCTAAATCCATTCTCATCAATTATGCAAAGAAATTATTTCTAAGAGAGAAGAAGGAGGATAAATCTTAGTTATGCTGCTGATCTTTTCCCCGAAGGACACTATAAATATATCTAGATGATATCTACACAGAGACTTGCTAATGATGTTCTTACAGTTCT
>NW_022900915.1:30670655-30712379 GCF_012274545.1 Fukomys damarensis | reverse complement strand
GGGGAGTCAGTGCAACCTCCCTTGAGGGGGATCTGCTAACTTCCTCAGCCTAATTCATTGCAAAGGATCCCAGTGTATTGGCTCAGTGCCCTTGATTGATTATGAAAGGATGACAAATTATGCACATATATGTGATTTAGCCAATTTAAATGATATTTTTATCTCATTCCACTAGTCTTAGCCAATGAAAAGTATTGAAATAAAGGCAATATATTAAATTCACATGTATCCACTGTAGCAGCACATATCTCTACCCTTTCTAAAGTTCATGTGTGAAGCCCCTATAACAAACATATTAATAATAAAAAGTATGCAAATCTGTTGATGTAAGTATTATGTAATAGAAGCCTTGGGGCCAGGGATTTAGCTCAGTGCTTCTGCTGCCTGCCTCACAAACACAAGGTCCCGAATTCAACCGCCAGTACCAAAAAATAAAAAATAAAAAGAAGCCTCCATAAAGAAAAAATACCTGAAGCAACAAAAAAACTATATATTTTGATGCTAGGTTTGACAAAGAAGTAGACAGTCAAGAAAAGCATAGGAACTTTATCTAGCCATAAGAAACTGGGAGAAACATAACGAATCCTATTTGCTCAAATTCTTCTCTGTCTCTCCATCTTCAAAAGATGTTCTTTTACATCATTGCCTTTTCTCTTTTACTTTCCTTTTTAGCTTTATTTTATGATTCCCTATTTTTAATGTTCATACAGAGATTTCTTTAACTGAAATAACAAATAGTTTCTTTGGTGTGAAAAACTACAATAGAACACAGGATCCTAATGAGATAATTAATAATATGAAATAGGAAGTAAAGGGCTAAAGGTGTAGGGAAAGTGGGAAGGGTGGGGGAAAGGAAATAAGGGAGAGGAAAAAAATATGAGAAACTGAAAAAATGGAAATAAAGTGTTTGTAAATGGGGAGGGGAGGAGGGGGTGAAGGGAGGGCAGGGACAAGGGGAAAAATGAGAATCAAGACCTATTATGTAAACTTACAGAATCCCAATGATGAATGTAATTGTATTGTATACCTAGATTGTACCAATAACCTCAATAAAAAGAAAAAAAAAAGATGTTCTTTTCGTTTGGTGTTACGGTTTATGTCTAGATGTCTCGCCAAAGCCTCATGCCATCTCAGGTGGGGCTTTTTCAGAGGTAGCTGAATGTAGAGTGTGGGATTGATTCAGAGTGCAATGTTAGGCCCAAGGGCACTAGGACTAAAGCTGTGAGTGCTACCTACCCTCAGCACTCTGAATAAAATAAAAGGGGCAGAAAGACATTGTTAAATTCCCTTGTGGTAGCCAATATCATGCTAAATGCTCAAAAACTGAAAACCTTCACACTAAAATCAGCAACAAGACAAAGATGTCAACTCTCACCACTCCTGTTCAATATAGTTTTGGAACATTAACCACATCAATTAGACAAGAGAAAGAAATAAAAGTAATAAAGATAGGAAAGGAAAAAGTTAAATTGTAGTTATTTGTTGACAATATGATACTCTACACAGAAGACCCAAAAACTCCACCAAAAGGCTTCTAGAGTTAATTGACAGATTCAGTTGAGTAGTTGGATACAAGGTCAACATTCAAAAATCAATAGCCTTTTTGTACACAAATAACAGACTCATTGAGAGAAATTAGAGAAACAATCCCTTTCACAATGGCTTCCAAAAAATTGAAATATTTAGGAATCAGTCTAACAAAGGAAGCAAAAGACCTCTACATTGAGAACTACAACACTCTGAAAAAAGAGATCAAAGAAGATATAAGAAAATGGAAAGACATCCCTTTTTTCTGGGTAGGAAGAAGCAATATAGTAAAAATGGCCATACTTATAAAATTGCTATATGGATTCAATGCAATCCTGACTCTAATCCCAACAGTATATTTCATTGAACTAGAGAAAATAATCCAAAACTTCATTTCAAACCAGAAGAGATCTAGAATAGCAAAAGCAATTCCAGTCAACTGAGACATGGCAGGAGGTATCACAATGGCCAACCTGAAACTATACTACAAAGCCACTGTGATAAAAACAGCATGGTACTGCAAAGAAAAAGACCTGAGAATCCGTGGAATAGAGTAGAAGATGCAGAAACAAGTCCAGAAACAATTAGCCACCTCACCATTGACAAAGGAGCCAACCATCTTGGTGGAGGAAAGATAGCCTCTTCAATAAATGGTGCTGGAAGTCGGGTGTGGTGGTGCATGCCTGTAATCTCAGCACTCGGGAGGCTGAGGCAGGAGGATTGCTGTGAGTTCAAGACCAGCCTGGGCTACATAGTGAGTTCCAGGTCAGTTTCAACTACATAGTGATACTGAGTCTCAAAAAAAAAAAAAAAATGGTGCTGGAAAATTGGGTTTCAACTAGCTCAAGATTAAAACTAGACCCCTATGTTTCACCACGCACTGAGCTAAAACCCAGGTGGATTAAAGATCTAAATATTAAAACAGAAACACTTAACTTGCTCGAAGATAGATTAGGTGAACTCTTGAAGACATTGGCATATGAAAAGACTTTATGAACAACTCTTCAGTAGCACAGGAACTAGCACAAAGAATCAACAACTGGGATCTTATCTTTTTAAAAAACTTCTGCACTGCAAGAGAAACCATAAACAGAGCTAAGAGACAACCTACAATGTGGGAAAAAATTTTACCAGCTCTTCCTCAGATAAAGGTCTACTATCCGGAATATATAAAGAACTCAAAAAAAGACCCTCCAAATTTATGAACCTAATTTAAAAAATGGGCATCTGAAATAAACAGACATTTTGCAGACAAACAAGTAAAAGCAGTAAATAAACATGAAAAAAGTTCAACGTCACTGGTCATTCAAGAGATGCAGAGGAAAACAGCACTGTGATTCCACCTCACCCCAGAAAGAATGGCTGCCATCAAGAAATCAACCAATAACAGATGTTGGAGCAGTTGTAGGGTGTAAGGAACCCCATCTTTATTGTTGGCGGGAGTGCAGACTGGTGCAACCACCGTGGAAATCAATGTGGAGATACCTCAAAAAACTTGGATTAGGGGAGGGTAGAGGAGGTGAAGGGAGGGGAGGCATATGGGGAAAAAATGAGAATCAAGATCTGTCATGTAAAGGTACAAGATCCCAATGATGAATGTAACTGTACTGTCTACTTATGAAAAGATGAAAATAAAGTGTTTGTAGATGGGGAGGTGAGGAGGGGGTGAAGGGAGGGCAGGGGTAAGGGGAAAAAATGAGAACCAAGACTTGTCATGTAGAGGTATAAGATCGCAACAATGAATGTAACCGTACTGTATCCCTAAAATATACCAATAAACTCAATTAAAGCTGAAAAAAAAAGTACCAATAAAAAGCCTGAAGAGGGAGAAAAAAAAACTAGGATTAGAGGTCCCATTTGAGCCAGCTATTACCCTACTGGATATCTTCCCAAAAAAATTAAAAGATTCATACCACGGTAATATATGCTCTCCCATGTTTAGAGAGGTACAGTTTGTAATAGCTAAAACTTAGAAACAGCCTACTTGTCCATCAACTGGAGACTGGATAAAGAAGATGTGGGTATTTTTTTTATATAAAATGGAGTACTACTCAGCCATAAAGAATGAGAAACTAGAGTCACTTATAGCTAAGTGGATCCACATTGAGGACATACTCATAAAAGAAATTAATAGGACACATGTATGTAAATACTGAATAGTTTCCCTGGTGTGATAAACTAAAAGTAAAAATAAAAATAAAAATGTATAGTTGATATTGTGTAATAGGAAAAAAATGTCTAAAGGAGTAGAGGAAGTGGAAAGGTAGAGTAAAGGGAAAAAGGGAAAAGAGAAAATAAGATAAAAGGAAAAAATGGAAACAAAGTCTGTAAATAGGGAAGTGGGTAATGAGAGGGGTTGAGAGGAGGGCAGGGGAACAGGAGGAAATAAGAACCAAGATATATCATGTAAAGGTACAAGATCCCCATGATGAATGTAACTGTACTGTATGCCTAAAATGTACCAATAAAGAAAAAAGGAGGAAAAAAATCCCTTGTCTTTGCTGTCAGCCACTGCCACGAACTGTTGCCCTTCTGCCATGTGCCAGCCTGCCTTGCTGTGAGCTATGGACCGAAACCTCTACAAACTGTGAGCCACATAAATCTTTCCTCCATTAATTTGGGGTGTGTGAGTTTTGTGTCTCAGCAGCAGGAAAAGTAACAAAGACATCTGGGCTATGGAGCACAGCTCTCCTGGGGAGGTCAGAGAGTTCTTAAATTTTATGACTTGCTTCAGGGGAGAAGAGCAAGGGGGAGACAAGAATGGCCTCCCTGCTACTAGTATTTTCTTTTCCAAATGCCAAGGTGCCATTTTGGGAGAAAGGTGCCCTGAACAACACCACTGTGCATAAACACAGACACTTCATCCTTCCTGGAATAAAGGAAAAATACAAGTGAAAACACATTTATATTCATAACCACACACACAAACTTGATAAAGGAGATAACTGGGTTAAAAAAAAACTGAAAACCTTTTCATTTTTATGAAAACTTCAAATAAGATGCCCTCTTAACATCCATTATGTGAAAGACAAAAGATCACATGTGATGACTTAACAAATGAGAGGCTCAAGTCTGAGAAATACGCACCAGTATAATAAGCAGCAGAGTATGGGGGAACCAAAGAGCCTAATTTTATTGTCACAAAATTCTGTTTCAAACTGTTTACTTTGACATCAACATACTTTCCCACACTTGTACATTATTTGTAGGAGGAAAATAGACTATTATGTTTTATAATCATGAGCGTTCTCCTGAAATACTCTAATAGTTTAAAGTTGGTGTTATTTGAGATCAAGGCAGACCATAAAATACTTTTGGGTCTTCTGTAGACACATTTGAATACAAATGACTTGAAAACCACTGCATTGAGGCAGTACAAAAGGGGCACCCAGTGCCTGCAATGGTGCTTCAGCTTGAAGGAACTTTTTTGGAAGAGCCACAGATTACTCACAAATGCATCTTTCATTTGTTTTTAATTTGTTTTACTTTTTTTTTTAAGAACTGGAGATTGAACCCAGGCCTTTGCATTGATCAGAAAGGGCAGTACTGAATTATTACCTGAAAGATACTCATGATAGCACATCCACCAGATAGATAAAAACACATTGCTGTAGGAAAATGAAAGAGGTAAAAGTGAAGAATGAAACAGAGCAACTCCTTTCTAGGGATGTAGGAAAAACAAAGGATTCTACTGCATCTGGAGGTCAGGATTCAAGAAAGAAGAGAAATACAACAGAGGTAAACTATGTAGGAAGTTTAAAGAACAAAAAGGTAGCATGGTATTTTTGCACAAAAATATTTAATATATTTGAACTCAACTATGTAGTAGGTGAGAAAACAGAAGAAAATTGAAAGCTGTTTGTCCAAAGGGACAGTTGTCAAAAATAGAGCAATGAAGATAGAATGTGCTGAGAAAGAAAATGATAGGCAGCCACAGTACGTATTTCACTCCTCCTATTCTGAAAGGCACCTGTGATTACTAATCCTGTATAGTGCTCTGATTTCAACCAGCCCAAAAAACATAAAGTCTAAAACTAAGAGAGATTAAGCTGGTTCCACGATATGTTCATTTCATATAGGAAAGCATATGTAACAAAAAGTTACCTTTACTCCTGTGAATTGTGTCTGGTATGACTGACTCTACCTTGAAATTACCATGATTTGTTTTATTAGAGTTATTCAAGAAATGTACTTCTAACCATCTAGAATCCTAAAGTTCTTGAAGAACTTTACTGCACTGAGTCTGATAAACACCTGTTCCAGGTTACTTGGTCTAGGGAGAGTTTCTCTGTCTGGCTGGAAGGCCAGCTGTACAGTAACACATGAATAAGTACTGCACTCTTATTTAAAGTCTTCATGTATTTCTTGACAGCATCTATGGCAGTGTATTGATGAAAAGAGTCTCACTGCCTTCAAGAAAGATAAAAGATATAGTTATTGACCAATATTTGTGCTCAGGATGCTTTTTCAAATGTTTGCTTATAATACACCACTTGTCGTCTCTCCAATTTTGTGACCTAGTCCTTGTCTTATAAATATATTTTCTGTGTTTCGGTTTTCTAAATAACTTACCCAATATTACAAAACCTGCAAGGAAGAGAACCAGAATATATTGAAGAGCTGAGTGGCTGATGGATAATTTTATTCCTTCAACAAATATTAAAATTCCACTTTTTTGTAACTGCTAGAACCCAAGACTGATCCAAACCTCATATTCTTAACTTTTCAAGGAAATTCTACCTTTGTACATTATAATGATCTAAGACAAACCTGAAAATGCCAGCAAGATTTCCAGCAACAAGAATTCAAGGTATGCCTGAGTGTAATGACGCCCGCAGGCCAGCTGAGCCTTGGGCGTGCTTGTTCCACAGCGCACGCGCCTGGAGGCTCCAGGGCATGCTGGGAACTGAGGAAGAATAAGAAATATTGATTTGAAATAATTTATGTAACGGAAAACAGTAGCTCTTTATTGAGCAACACTGATACTTTTTTTTTCTTTTTCAAGCTTTCTTTTTGATTAAAAAGTCAGAAGCAGGGATGGGGATTTCGCTCAGTGGTTCCGCTGCCTGCCTTGCAAGAGCAAGGACCTAAATCCAATCCCCGGTACCCCCCCAAAAAATAATAATAATAAATAATGGGCATCTGAAATGAACAGACATTTCTCAGACAAAGAAGTAAAAGCAGCAAGTAAATATATGAAAAAATGTTCCACATTACTGGTCATTCGAGAGATGCAGATGAAAACAACACTGAGATTTCACCTCACCCCACAAAGAATGGCTGCTATCAAGAAATCACACAATAACAAATGTTGGCAGTTTGTTGGGAGAAAGCAATCCTTCTCCATTGTTTGTGGGAGTGCAGACTGGAGCAACCACTATGGAAATCAATATGGAGATACCTCAAAGAGCTGGGACTGGAGGTTCCATTTGACCCAGCCATCCCTCTGTTGGGTATCTTTCCAAAAGAATTAAAAGAATCATACCAGAGTGATCTGTGTACACCCATATTTATAGCGGCACAGTTTGTAATAGCTAAAACTTGGAAACAGCCCATTTGCCCATCATTTGGAGATTGGATAAAGAAGATGTGGTTTTTCTATAAAATGGAATACTACTCAGCAATAAAGAATGAGAAATTAGATTCATTCATAGGAAAATGGATGCATATTGAGAATATACTCCTAAGTGAAATAAATAAGTCACACATACATAAATACCAAATAGTTTCTCTGGTGTGAATAAACTGTTATAGTACATAAGATCCTAATGAGATAAGTGATATTATGAAACAGGAAGAAAAGGGCTAAAGGTGTAGGGAAAGTGGGAAGGGTACGGGAAAGGGAATAAGGGAAAAGAAAAAATGGAAATAAAGTCGTTTATACATGAGGAGGGGAGGAAGGGGTGACGGGAGGGCAGGGACAAGGGGAAAAAATGAGAACCAAGACCTGTTGTGTAAAGGTACAAGATCCCAGTAATGAACATAACTGTACCGCACACCGAAAATGTACCAATGAATTCAATAATACAAAAATAAATAAATGTATAAAAAGCTTTCATTTCACCATTTACTCGTCTTTAATAATACAAGTTTACTGGGGGCTGGTAGTGTGGTTCAGTGGTTCAGCGCTTGCCTAAAATGTACAAGATCCCCAGCAGCAAAGAAAAGAGGAGGAAGGGTGAGGGGGTAGAGAAAGGAAGGGAAGGGAAGGGCAGGGAGGGAAAGGAAAGAAAAGGAGGTGGTGCTGGAATCACTGGCTAAGACGACTTCATGTAATGAGTTTCTCACTGAACCTCACAAATCTCCAAAGACAAATTGCCCAGAAGTGAATGGTTTATTAGAGGAAATTGGAGAAAATTGTTTTGTCTGAGTATTTATATCTGTACTCCTAGATCGATTTGTTAGACAAGTTTGTCTGCATTACAGTTCTGAGAAATACTCAAATGGTTTTAATAAGAAAACCAAGGCTCTAACAGTGAGAATGTTAGAACTATAAAGACAATAAAACCCCTGGCTTTCAAATAATAATAATCTTCATCAAAGTTATAACCATGTATAAACATTATCTAATATTTGCTGAATGGTTTAAGCAGTTTATATTAATAAAAGTGATGCCTATGTTGGCAAATTATAAAGGTAGTATTAACATCTCTTACTTCAAAGATGAGAAAACAGTACTACAGACTTAAGTAAATATGTTAATTTCAAATACTGAAAAATGTATTTAAAACACCCCAAAAAACCTTCCTGAGTTCAAGGCATATAGAGCAACTAAAGAGTTTCATTTTATAAAGTGAGAATTTAATAAAGTCTGAAAACCAGATTTTAAATTTATCCTTGGAAAAATAGGCACAGATGGACAGGTGACTTACGTAAATCATGCAGAATATATTAGTTTCAGAATTAAATACTATAGATCTCTGTCATTTTACTGTTCTATGTTGCTTCTTTCAAATATTTTTATAATAAAATTTCAGCTATAAACTCATGGTGACAAAATTTTGTACTAGAAGTACACATATATTTTAAAGATAGCCCCTCTTAAAGTTCAGGAAATTATTTAAGTGACAAATTCAAATATGAATTAAATAGCTTAAGAAAGCAAATAAAAAACCCTCAACAAAATTTCCTCAGAAATAAGCAAAAGGAGTCTGGGAAAATTTCAAAGATTTATTTAT
Organism: Fukomys damarensis; assembly: GCF_012274545.1. Lineage (NCBI taxonomy): Eukaryota > Metazoa > Chordata > Mammalia > Rodentia > Bathyergidae > Fukomys > Fukomys damarensis. The sequence goes on along the minus strand of NW_022900915.1, from coordinate 30,703,674 downwards.
TTATTTTCAATGAGCATCGGAGTCTATTGTTTTAAATCAACATGTCTCTCTACTTGAACACTCTAACTAGAATAGTAAAAGATTGTTATGTCTATTACTTATTAGTGCCACTTTAAGAAGAAATTTCAAATTCATAGCTTGATTCTGTAGCTTGAGGAAAGACCTAGGAAATACCATCGCAAGATGGACAACAGAGGGTGTCCTTCACTTTGAGCTTAAGATGCACTGACTAATCGTTTCCTGAGTCATTACTAAATGATGCTTCATCAAACTCTTGGCAACTCAGTCTTTTAAACCACAACAGATGTGAAATAGTGAGAAACACACTTCCACATTTCTCTACCTAAACGCAGCTTGAATTCAAATAGTCTAAGTTAATGCAAAGATAAACTGACAATACTTAATTAAATTTCAATGCCAATGACAAGTTTTACAAGATATCTGGAGGTATTAGCAAAGAAAGTTTTATAAAATGAAATCATCAACTACTTGGTGTTAACTGACTTCCATGTCAAGGGGGAAAACGTAGCAGAAAAAATTTTATGTTGATACTAACAGATTTCCAGAGAAATGTCATTTTAACTAACAGTGCCTTTGCTAATTGCTTATTTTAGATCTTTCCACTGAGCAGTTACATATCTCTCACATAAATTTTTAGGAAAACATTTTGTGAAACCCTCTTCGACTTTCCAATGAAGTAACAGTAAAAGGCAACATCATCTATGAATACTTAAACTAAACAAAATATTTGCAGCAAAATCATTTTATGTTGATAGTAAGCCAATTTCTGTAAAATTATCAAAGTGTTCATATATAGGGGAAAGGTAATAATCCTTTTCAAAACTATTTTTAACATGCTTTCACAAGCAAAATGAAGTATATAATTCACCTGTTTCATGTGAAGAACTTATTTGAAAATAATGTGACCAGCTGGCACACTTCCTGGTTTACCCAAGAGATGCACACTGAAAAGCCCATAGTAGTCTTGGTATTTTCCACCTAATTCTTTTACCCTCTGCCCTATTTAAACACATAAAACAGTGTAATCTCTCTAAATTACTCTAACTTATGACTGAAATCTGATGTTCTTGGAGCTTCTTCCAAACTCCTGGTAACAGTTTTCCTGTCTTGACATGCAAATTTTATATTGTAAAATATACCAAAGGAAAGCATCTCCACCTCTGATCTTTTTGCTTTATATTTAAAGTCAAACAAAGAATCTGTTTTATTAATTTCAGATTTCCCCAAAGAGGTAACTATGTATACCAAAGCTAAATAAATCACTCTAGTGAATAAGAGTTTCTTAACCTTTCTAAGAATTGGACTTTATTTTTTTAATTAAAATTCTGTAGACCCTATTTTGGTAACACTTGTATTTTGTTAACAATTGATTAATGAATCACAATGATAATAAAAGTTAATATGGGGCCAGGGATTTAGCTCAGTGGTTCGGTGGCTTGCCTTGCAAGTGCAAGCACCCGAGTTCAATCCCCGGTACCAAAACAAAAAAACACAAAACAAAACAAAAAAAAAAAGTTAATCTGTATGGAGAATTATTTTAATGATTTATATTATATCCGGAATATTAATATGTATAAATATTTAAACATTAATGGAGTTCTTATTTTATAGTAATATTATTTGCACCCACAAAACTTTGATGATATAAAATAAATTTCTTCTTATACTTTGATTTGTTCCTCCTTATTTTTTGATAGTATTAGTATTATTTTCTACAGGGCCCATTCCTGTTTTAAGATCCTCTAGATGTCAAGAAAGGATTAAATAAAAACATGAATATTTTTACTGGTCAGTTTTCCTGTCACTCAACCACAACGCCTAATACCTACAACACAGAGAAAGAACAGTTTAAATTTGACGCACTGTTTAATGGAATTCAATTCATGGTTAGCTGGCTCCAAGAAAGAAATATGGCAGGAGGCATGTAAAGAAAAGATCTTCAGTTAATGGAGGCCATGAAGTAGAGCCGAGAACAATGCCAAAGAAAAATGGGTCAGGTGTCATTTTTAGTACCTAAAATCAGGCCTTCATTACCCACCTTCGAGTGTGCCTTACTAAACATTTTTGTAGCTCCCAATTCAATTAAACTGACACAGTTAAGCATCTACCTCTTGTCCTACTCTGCCTTTTGTCAACTTGATATTGAAACATGTCTCTTTAAATCATACCTAATCTTCAAATAAGTACTAGTTCATAAATTTGCCTACCATGATACAACTGACCCACTTACAAATGAAATACAAAAATACCTTCTACAAAGGCTCAGTAGCCTCAGGATTGCTTCAATGTCCACGTCAGAGTCTCCCCTGAGACTGAAGGCAAACTTGTAGCTGTAAACACTTGAAAGAATATAACCTAAGTTATATAATCCCAGAGCACAGTGGCACAAGGTAAACATTGCCATTTAAAATGGGAGGAATGGCGGATAGCAAAGGATGGACTCAAACAAGAGAGAAACACAGCAAGGCACACTTTAAGTCTTGCAGCTCCATGTTGGGCATCCAGAACACGTGGTGGGGAGATGTGTATTTCAGAGGACTTAAGCAGCCCACATCTGTAGTGCTTGTTGCTGCCCCATTGGCATCTCTCTCAGGCTGGCTTATGCAGCTTTCTCAGAAGACATTTTATGTTCCCGCTATCTCTGACTCCATGAAGTTTCCAGTGAACCTGAGCTTCATTCCTACATCTCCATACTCTGCTTTTCAGGAGCTTCTTACCTGATGTCTTAGTTACTTTGTGATACCCAATATGCATAACTTAAAGCAAGAGAGATTTAGTTTGCCTCACCGTTTCAGTCCATGTTTGAAGGGCTCTGAGGCAGCAATAAAATGGCAGATGGAAAAATACAAAACTTCTGACAGCCAGAAAAGTGGGGGAAAATTTGGGGAGGAAGATAAACCCTTCTACATCACATCCTAGCTACCCACATTCTTCCAGCAGGCCTACCTCCTAACAACACAACCAGGCCTACCTCCTACCTGCTGAATTCATTAATAGATGGATTCACTGATGAGTACAGCATCTCCATGATGAAATCACCTTCCACACACATGAGAATTGAGCAAGACATTCTAGCTCTACCACCTTGCCACCCATATCTTCCTTTGAAATTTGAGTGGAAGACCTCTGATCCCACAAATCTTGCTTTCTGAATGACAATATAATCAATACCATGTGGATGACAATAAGCCTACTGGCAGCATAAACAGGAGCCATGCCCCCTTGGACCATAAATATGGCAGCCTCTGATTGTTTGGATGGCTGAGCACAGTGAAATAAATCCCAGGAAACCAATGTCCTCAATCATCTTTCTCAAACAGGTAGTTCACCGACTGTCTTTTCAAATAAAAGGTTTTTATTTTTTGTACCTTTGAGCTTGTTAAGGATGGGATCTTGTTGATTCCTGTGATGTCCTTTAGGCATCTTTCTTATTGTCCCTATACAAAGTACTTGTTTCTTTTTAATGGCACTAATCTCTTAGCAGCCACACCTATCTTGACCCCAACTATATGCATGAATCTCTCTAAGCCAAAACTGAAGACGTTACATTTTTCTGCTTTGCTTTTTGCCAATAATCCTCACTGAAATTTGGCTGAGAGTAGTCCATAGTACCCATGCCATAACTTTAATGTTGGACTGCTATGAAACTTCCTTTGTTAGATGAATTAATCCACTATATACCCTAAATTCAATCTCCTACAAATTCTCAGTACATGGGCAAAATGTGGACAAATTTTTGCCAACGTGTACCATGTATGGCCTTTAGTCCAACTCCCAAAATAATCCTCCTTCCCAACTGAAATCTTGTGAGCCTGACCTTCATTTTCTACATTCCCATTGGCATTCTGGCCTTCTGATCTGACCAGAATCATCCCTCAAGCTCTGATTTCAACATTCTCTAGTGCATCTCTAAATCTTTCCAAACTTCTGCTGCAAACTGGTTCCAAAGGCTTCTGAAACATAGGTAATGTATAGCAATTGCAGTGGCCCCACTCCCCAATCAATATTCTGTATTCAGCTTTCTTGTCAGTGGGACACGTTACTCAATACTTACAAATTAAAGGAGCAGAGGTTTAATTTGGCTCACATTTTTGAGGGATTCAGTCTATTTTTTGCTGGCTCCAAGGGAGGAACATCAGGACAGAAGTCACAGCAGAAGGCAGAGAAATTAATAGGGGCCAGGAAGACAGAGGAGAGAAACAATATTAGAGAGGAGGTGCCAGGGACTATACTCTAAGGCATGCCTCTGTAACCCACATAGACCCTCAGAAATGTGCTTTTCTAAATCCCTAGGTAATTGCCAGGCTAATCATTTTGACACAGGTAAGCTTAACCACCACAGCATTGTAGGCAGAAGAGAAGCTGTATTCTCACTCAGGTTCATTGGCTTTACTAGGCATCTGACAGACCTAGGCTAAGCTGAATCATCTGATCATTCATAATTCTTCAAATGTGCTACTTCTCCTGTCTTTCTAATTTCAACTCATGATATACATTGTTCACTTATTTGCCATACTATGTACCAAGACACTTCCAAGATCTCTTGAACTACTCATTCCATCTCCAAATTAGCTGTAGTTTGCCATTGCAGACAGCCTACCATATTGTTACAGCTGGATAATTACTAGAGTCAATGGTCACTTCTCTGCCTAAATTGTCTTTGTATGCAAACTTCACAACCCACCTCTTACTTCACATGAGTCCTTCCCTTCTTATATCCTACTCAAATTCTTAGCTACCTTGTGACCCCTGAAGACTCAGAAACAATACAACTTTTATTGTCAACTTACCTCAATATCTCTACAAGTACTTTCTGTCAGGAATTTATGTGAAATTTAACTTAAAATAACTTGAAAATAATCCAATATCTACTACTGTTTGTAACCAACCCAAAGCAGGTACAACATTATTACTGTGGATTTATATAATAAATCCCGAGTGGCTTTAAGCAGGAATATCTTCTATCAAAAATTTTCAGAGTCAAAATAAAAGTTTTCAGTAGCCCCTTCAGAACATCCAAACTCAAGTTCAACATTTTCTTTACATTTGTCAAAACCCAAATATTCTCTACCTGTCTTTTCAGTCTCATCTCTCTACCATTAGTCCCATATATGCCTGTAATTACCAGACATTTTGGCCACATGGATTTATATTCTATATTTCTGTTTTTCTGGTACCAGGTATTTAACTCAGGACCTTGCATTCGTGAGGCAGGCAGTGACACCCCTGAGCTAAATCCCCAGCCCTATATTTCAATTAAGTTTCACAAAATTCAACTCCATCTTCTTTGTGCTTACTGAAGTCTTCCTTACCTTTTACACACAATTAATTTGTTACCTCTTCTGCAGAAATATCTTCAATTTATTTAACTGTCAGAATTGTTTTTCTCTTGTGTCTCAAAGTACTTTATATATACCTCATTTCTACTAATAAAAAAAAAACACAGAAGAGTGCATGTTTAAAATCTCTGTAATTCAACTCCACACTATGGACTTTTGCTTACAAAAGAAACAACAACAGCAACCCTGATATGGGTGTGGTAACTTCGCTGAATAGACCTCCATGAAATGACTCCATTAATCAACCAGGCTGCTTCTAAATTGTGTATCTACCAAATAAGGAAGGGTGAAGGGGGTGAAGAGAGGGCAGTGGAATGGGGAAAAAATAAGAACCAAGATATAGCAGATAAAGGTACAAGATCCCCATGATGAATGTAACTGTACTGTATACCTAAAATGTACCAATAAGCTTAATGATAAATAAATAAATTATTTAATTAATTAATTGTGTCTCTACCACAGCAAGATGAAGTTCCTCAATCATCTCAAGAGGAGAAAAGAAACTGAGAGGCTCTCTTGGGGCTCTCACCGTCTCAGCCCAGAAGTGACATGCTCAGATTCCATGGGCAAAATTATCCACATGGCCAGTTTGGTACAGGTGGGCCTACCAAAGAGACAGTGACTAGGTATTGGGGATAGTCATATATTAATCATCAGATTTGTTTCTATTGTAGATAGTTATGTATCTTCTTGTCTCTTTTTGCTAGACTGTTCATTCCTTTGGGGAAAAATCATCTTTTTCATTTGCTAGCCAAAACTTTTTTAGCTAGTATTCTGGATTGAGCTCTAAATGAATTATTATGAATATCATTTAAGGCTTAAAATAATCTTTTGAAGAGAGCAAACCAGAATTTGAAGCTAGAAAGTCTAGCTTCATAATCCTTGCTGTCTTTATTAAAAATATGGCTTCTTTTTTAATACTTTGCTTATGTAATATGCTAAAGAAAGTAGAGAAACAAAATTTGTCCTCAAAAGTAAACACAACCTTATTCTCATAATTTAATTCTTTTAATTCTAACAATAAACCCATGCAAAATATTAGAACAGTGATGATATAGTAAGTACTCAACAGTTTATATGAGTAAGACTTTGATACTTTTTAATTATTCTTAGAAAAAAATTCAAAGTCCTTTCCATGCTTACCAGGACTTTTGCCAACCTCACCAAATTCATTATACACTGTTTCCTTCGATGTTAATGGTACAGGCATTGCAGCCTTCTTTCTGTTTTGTGTTGTTTGTGACAAAGTGGCTTTGAGCATAATTTCCACAGATCACTACAGTCGCCCAGAAAACCAGATTGAGCCCTTCTCATCATCCAGATCTCAGATCAGGTACATCATTAAAGTCTCCCAGATTAGCTTATTTAAAGTTGCCAACCGTACCACCCAATCATCCTCCTTCACATTTGTTTTGTTGTTTCCGCTGCACTTATCATGACTTGTAATTACTACATTGTGGAATCAAGAACTTTCATTGCCTGAAGACATATTTCATGAGTGCATTTATTCATCAGTCCTGTAGGGAACTTTATCATGTTCTTTTCCAGATGCTACGAATAAGACATAGTTAAATCTTAGAAATCATAGTGGTGGACTAGATCAGGCCTAACTCAAGCTAATGTGGGTGCTGTACTACTAAACACCTTTGCAACAGATTCTTCCTTTCTTAGAAAAGGGGAAATGATTGAGCATTAGCTGCTTTTGATCCTTCTATCCTGAGCTTTATATATGTCTTCAAAATGTATCAGAAATTGCCACATAAAATAAAATGATGGTTTTGTTTCCTTACCAACACAGATTCTGTACTTTTAGAGTGTAAGAGTTTTGATAGATGAATCTTAAAATAATTAAAGAAAAAAGTTCACAGGTGGCACCAAAAATTATTATATGTTCAGCTTGCTTGAGAATTTCATGTTGAATTCATTGTAAACACTTTGCAATATTAAAAAAAAATCTCCATATCATCCAGCAATTTATTATTTAAAAAACAGTAATTATTGGGGATTTAGCTCAGTGGTTCCACCACTTGCAAGCACAAGAACCTGGGTTAAACCCCCAGGATCCCCCCCAAAAAAAAACCCTAATTATTTAAGCATATCAGGAAAATAATGTATCTGATGAAAGAGTTCACAGCCAGGGATTTAGCTCAGCGGTTTGATGGCCTGCCTTGCAAGCTCAAGGACTCAAGTTCAATCCCCAGTACAAACAAAAAAAAAAAAAGAAAGAAAAAGAGTTCAAATTACCAAATTAAATGCAGAGGTATTTATAATGTCTATTCATTAAATCTCTGTATCTCATAAAAAGATAATGTTACGATTATTAAAAAGTAATAAATACTATTGCAAGATTGTTGGAAAGTTAATAACAGTAGGAGAAAGTTTCCATAATTTGAAGTTAGGTGACTTGATGGCACAACATGAAACCTGTCACTGTAGTCTGCCTATCAAATGGCTAGCTGACCTTTAAATCTCCACTATAATCATTAATCTAAAAGAGCAACATCTATTATTCATCAAAATGTTATTATGCTACTATTAACATTTAATTCTTAATAGAAGGATTTCTGGATGTGTCAGACGTTTCCATATGCATTGTATGTATTTCCTTTATTCCTCTATTTAAACCCGATGGACAGGTACTTTATCACCCTGACTTTGCAGATGAGGACAGTGAAGCATGGAGTATTTAGTCCCTTTTCAAGATTATTGTGTTAGCCGTAGACTAAAGCACGGTCTGTCTTGAATGCTTCTTCTCTGGACCACTGTGCTTCACCTTCTCCTAAGCCCTTCACCCATCATCTCAGTGTTACTGTGGTTCAAACGGCAAGCACCAGAATAACCAACTCAATCAAGCTGGCTTCAGCAAGGGGGCTCTACCTCCTCTCAGATGAAGGAAGGCTCCCTGGGAAGGGACCTCGTCAAGGACAGGTCGGCCATCTTGATGCTCTGCTGGACCCTGGGATCGGCGATGCCTCCCTCACAGCACAAGGACCAAAGCAACTGCAGATACCACACTTGGGAAGGATCACACTAAGCAAAGAAAATCACTATTTTGTCCATGAACATATTTCATTGAGGAATTGAGGAAAGGGTCTTTCCTAGAAGAGTCCCAGTGATCATATAGGACCCTGCTATGATGGAAGTGAGACAATAAGAATGTGATATTTGGACCATCCAAAGACAGAGGCAGATTCCAACAGGAAGCAAGCGAGTGTGAGTGTGTGCATGTGGGGGAGTGTGCGTACGTGTGTGTGAGTGTGAGTGGCAGGCAGACAAGCTGAGAGGACATTAGAATGGCTGTAAGTAATCAGCAGTGTCTACCAAAGCAAATATTCCCATCAACCCTACTTACAGATGAGAAAATACTTGCAGAAGTTAAAAAATTCCAGAAAATCGCTTAATTAGTAAACGACAACTAGGGATTCAAATTCAGAATGTGAGAACTCTAAGCATCATAGGACAGTGACTCCACGTTAATCTTGGCCATAATATTTGCATGAATGTATCTAATTCACCAAAGATGCCGGGTTCGGTTTATAACCTATATCTTCCTGTGACATCCTTCTCCCTCTTCTCACAGCATAATCTTACCCTTGATTGTTATGTGCAATTTAGGGTATATTGTATCTACATATTATTCAATTTTTTGTTTGATTTTTGAGACAAATTCTAGCTATATCGTGCAGTCTGGCCTTGAACTCACTATGTAGTCGAGTCTGGTTTCATGGCATTTCTCCTGCCTCAGCCTCCCAAGTGCTGGAATTACAGCTTTGTGCCACCACACCCAGATTAATATTCAATATTAAAGTGTTCAACATTTTTGAGTTTCTAACATTGTACCCTGCAGTGATTTGAAAACAGAAAAATACAAATGAAAGCTCTTTATTGATAGCTCCATTGAGTATAGCCTATGTAAACACCACTGACATGATTTTTTAATTTTAAAAAGAATGTTGTGTAACATGAAACATCATAGATGTTTAAAATTTTTAAATTTAGGAATTCTTATTTTAAAATGTAACCACTTTATAAAGTCACATCATAAACTCTCATCCTTAGAATTTAAGTACATCTCCTCCCAGATCATTTTTTAAATGTTGTAATATAGTTTAAATTATAACATATTAACATTTGGCATCCTTATTTTTTCCTCATCATTACAACAAAAATAATTTTATGCTTGCCATATGAGCTTCAAAATGACCATTTAAATATTCAGCATTTCATCAACTAGAATCAACTTATTCCATCACTCCCTAGAATTGGACACACACAGGGTTTTCCATTGTTTTTGTATTCTAAGCAATGTGTGACGTGTATCTCTATGCCTATTTTAAATTATTTTCTTCAACCACATTCCCATAAGCAGATTGAGTAAGCCCAAGGATATGAAAGGTTTTTTCCCTTACTCTTCATGGATTCTGCTCAATTGCTTTCTGAAAAGACGGGGTCAATTTCCAGTGTGATCAGTAAGTCCTAAGTACTACTACCCTCAATGGGAAATACACTCTAAATTAATAAGTTAAAATTTTATAATACATGAGAGAGAGACTTGAAAAAGGAGCCATAGGTTTTAGGCACTTTGCTAAAGACTCAATGTAGTGTAGAGAAGACAAAATAAACACAAATAACCATCAGCATAGTTTTATTTTGGATATACAGTGAGCAGAGTCACTATGAAGTGAGTGTGCTTCTTATGTCTTTTGTCATGTGACTAAAACAGAAACATCAGCACCAGCCTGGAATTTAGAAATGCAAATTCTCAGATCCCACCCAAGGCTAACCAAGTCTACAGTTCAGCAGTGGCCCAGGAATCTTTCTTTTTTTTTTTTTTTTTTTTTTTTTTTTTGGTCCCGGGGATTGAACTCCAGTCCTTGCGCTTGCAAGGCAGGCCACCGAACCACTGAGCTAAATAAATCCCTGGCCCAGGAATCTTTATTTTAACAAGTGCTGCAAATGAGTCTGATGCCCAGTGAAGTTTGGTGGAGCACTGTCTCACAACAGCATTGTGTCACCTGTCTAAAAAGTGGCCTTGGTGAGGAAAGGCTAAATGCTAGAAGCTCAGGCAGGGGCTTTGTAAAGACAATATAGAAATGATGTTTCTGCAACTCCAGACATATATTTTACATATTTTGCAAAGGAGCCAACCACCCTCACTGGAGGAAAGAGCCTTTTAATAAATGGTGTTGGATAAACTGGATTTCAACCTGCCACAGATTAAAACTATATCCATATCTTTCACCATATACTAAACTAAAATTGAAGTGGATCAATGATCTAAATATTAAAACAGAAACACTAAACTTTCTGGAAGATAGGTTAGGTAGAACTCTCAAAGGCATTGGCCTAGGAAAAGATTTTATGAACAAATAGTAGCATGGGAACTAGCACAACAACTAGGATCTCATCTTACTAAAAAGCTTCTGCACTGCAAAAGAAACCACCAACAGAGCTAAAAGATAGCCTACATTGTGGGAAAAAATTTTACCACCTGTTCCTCAGATAAAGGTCTACTCTCCAGAGTACATAATGAACTCAAAAAAAATCAGCACCCCCAAATTTAAAGACTCAATTCAAAAACGGGCATGTAAAATGAACAGACATTTCTCAGACAAAGAAGTAGAAATAGCAAATAAACATATGAAAAAATGTTCAACATCACTGGTCGTTCAAGAGATGCAGTAAAAACAGCACTGAAATTCCACCTCAGCCCAGTAAGAATGGCTGCTATCAAGAAATCAACCAGCAACAAATGCTGGTGGGGTTGTGGGGAGAAAGGAACCCTTCTCCATTGTTGGTGGGAGTACAGGCTGGTGCAGCCGCTGTGGAAATCAATATGGAGATACCTCAAAGAAGTAGGATTAGATGTCCCATTTGACCAGCTATCCCTCTGCTGGGTATCTTCCCAAAAGGATTAAAAGAATCATTCCACAGCCATATATGCTCTTGCATGTTTATAATGGCACAGTTAGTAATAGCTAAAACTTGGAAACAACCCAATTACCCATCAACTGGAGACTGGATAAAGAAGTTGTGTTTTTTTGGGGGGGGAGTTTTGTTTTTTGGTTTTTTAAAATAAAATGTACTATTCAGCCGTAAAGAACAAGCATCTAGAGACATTTATAGCTAAATGGATACATATCGAGGCCATACGCTTAAGTGAAATATATAGGACACGTATCTGTAAATACAGAATAGTTTCCCTGATGTGAGAAACTGAGAGTATAAATAAGGATCAAAATGTGTAATTGGTAATGAGAGATAGGAAGAAAAGATCTCAAGAGGAAGTGCGAGATATGGGGATAGGAAGGAAGGGGAAGGAAACATATGTGAAAGGCAAAAAATGGAAACAAAGTCTCTGTAAATAGGCAGGGGTGGAGGGGTTGAGGAGAGGGCAGGGGGATGGGGGAAAATGAGAACCAAGATGCATCACGTAAAGGTATAAGATCCCAATGATGAATGTCGTTGTATACCTAAAATGTGCCAATAAACTAATAAAAAAAAGAAATGATGTTTCTGAGCTTGAGCGGTAGGATTGAAATGAGTTGAATGAGTTCTCAGGAACACATATAGATGGAGCACTTTCGGCTGTGAACAGTACAAAAGCAACAAAAATTCTTAAGATACGAGACAAAGAAGAATTGTCCTCTAAGTAGAAGCAAGGTATATAGTCAATGAAATAAGAGAAAGGAGAAAGAGATCAGGAAAGACAAAGGAGTAGAAAACTAAGAGGAAATGAGAATCCAGATTCAAATAGAGAATAGTAGCTCAAAACATCCCAGCTCTTTGGAAGGCTGAGGCAGGAGAATTACAAATTCAAGTCCAGTCTGGAAAACAGTGGCTTAGTGAGACCCTGTCTCAAAACAAAATGAAACAAAAATTTAAAGGGCTTGAGATGTAGCTCAGTACAAAGGCCCTGGATTCAATATCCAGTACTGAAAAAAAAAGACTAAAAATCGTGTAGAAAATTTTACAATAAGGCATCATTTTTAACCTGAAAAAAAGCAGCATAGTATTACAGTATGGCACTGAAGACAGAATCAAGTTAAGAGATGATTAAATACAAAATGATTTGAAAGAATATATGCAAATATAGTATGCTGCTACTTCAGGGTGGTAGGGCTACTACTATTGTCTGAAAAGGGCAGATACTGAACACCTGAGGATCATGACCTGTGGTCTCTGTCAGAAACGCACAAAGGTGCCATTGTATGGAACAGTGGCCACAGACGAGGCCTGAGTAAATGAGCACAGCTCTTCCCAATATGAACAGGTGGCCCGTCAGCCACAGTGCGTCCATACCTGGGTTCGACCCTGGCTGTCAGAGTGAAGGAAAAATGTTTTCTTCTTTTGTTTACTTTGGCTGCTTTTAAAATTGAACAGTAATACACATAATTTATAGACTAAGAAATGTGTCAGTAAAAATGGAGATATTAGAGTGTGTAACTGTTCTTTTATTTAACAGTAGTTACTAAATGACTACTATGTCCCAAGCTTTTTTCAGACATTGAGACTTTGGACCTAAACAAGAGGGCAAGATCATTGCTCTCAAGGAAGTCAAAAGAGAAAGCCAACAAAGAACACAAACAGTATGTAGTTAACAATAATAGGTGCCATGAAAAGCAATAGAACAGGAGAATAAAGTAGCAGAGAGACAGCTAAGCTACTCAGTGTTCCATGCAGCAAGAGCTCTCTGAGAACATTGCATTTAAGCTTTGCTATTGTCTCAGTGTTGAATAAAAATTCATATATTGAGATATTAAAAAGGGCCTATGGGAGAGGATGAGGTCATGAGGCTCTGTTCTCATGAATGGGGTTAGTGCCCCTGTAAAAGAAGCCATACGAGCTTGTTTTCCCTTTCTCCCACGTGGGGACAAAGGGAAGGCACCTTAGATGAGGAAGGGGCCCTCACCATGGCAGTGAATCTGTGGATGCCTCTATCTTGAACCTTCCAACCTCCAGCATTAGAAATAATGTTTCTTTTGTTTACCAGTTGGGTAGGGTATTTTGTCGTAGCAGCCTCAACTAAGACAAGTCTTGACTCGAATGACTAGAAAATACAGCAACGAGATGTAGTAACTTGGAAGAAAAGACCCTTTAATAAGGCAGGAGCAGACAGGCAAAGGCAGGAACTGTATTTGAATGGGAAAAAAAACTAGTCATCTTTTCAGGTGAAGAAACATTGTAAAGTTTGGCCTGTCAGGGTTGTCTAGAGGAACAGAATCCATAGGAAGTATTTGTATCGTTGTGCAAGGGATTTATTAGGTAGCTTACAGGATCAGATGCTGAAGAGTCCACCGTGGTCTTCTGGAGAGCCAGAGGACCCAGGAGCTCTGCTCAGAGCAAGAATAGGGAAGCCACAGATGAAGAAGGATTGGAAATGAAGCACCAGTCGAAGGTCGAAGCCTGAGGCTCACTGTAGAATCTGGGAGCCTGCCTGGGAAGGCTGAAGAAACCAACTGGAGACTAATGTCCAAAGGCAATGGTGAAGGCTGGAGCTCTTCCAAATGGACACTCTTCTTCTTTCCTTTTTTATTCCATCCAGGCTACAACTCTATTGTTTGGTACCAGGGTGGGTCTTCCTCACTCAGTTCGCTGGTCTCCATCAGGAACTTGCAGAACTGTGCTTTGCTAATATTCTAGGAAAATCTTTCTCAAGTCCAAGTTGAGACATCACGATTAATGGTTACACTTGGGCATGTATTCTTTTAGTTCACAGGTGGATGGAGCGAGAAGTTAAGGACTACTATAAGATTTTATTATGGAGTAAAAAATGAGGTTGTTCCACTCAAGTTAGGGTGGAAGTTTAATGCAAGTTTGAGGTTAAATAGTGCATAATTTTGGTGAAAGGGAAATACATTCGCCATACTCAAATAAAGAATTAATAAGTCTCTGCTCTGTGAAGTTGCACCCACACTGGACATAGCCATGAGAAATATCTGCTGTCTGAAAGTCACCGATGGATTCAGAAAGAGATTTGCAGCATGTATTGCAGAGCATGTGACATATTGAAAACACACTTTACCCTGCTGTATCCATGTGGTATTTTCAAGAGTCAATGATACAAAGCAGAGATTTTCCTAAGAGATGAATTCACTCAAGAGCATATCTCAAAAAACTATGTGTAAGCCTAGGAACAACAGAAGCATTTCACCTAGATTAGTTATAAAAAATTAAGGCCTGTATAATAATATATTATATTGCAAAAACTGCAGCATGTGCCACAGAGTAGAGACAGATGATATCTGAAGGTTGTTCTGCCTCTTTTCTTTCTTTTTCTTTTTTGGTAATGGGGATCGAACTCAGGAGTTTGCACTTGTGAGGCAGGCGGTGGAACCACTGAGTCAAATCCACAGCCCTCTGAGGGTTGTTCTGCATGCTCAGTGCTCACAAAACCTCAAACAGATTATGTGAACAGGGTCAGATGCTGGCAAACAGGAAAAGGTGAGAGAAAGCAGGTCAGACGGGCAGATGTAGGGTTGCACATCTAAACTCTAGGAACCCTCTGGATAGCAAGAAAACAGACACCTTGGAGCCTCATAATCCATTCCTTTACAAAGCGGACCTCAGATATTGAGCCTGAGATGGGCTGCAGCATCTTAGAATTCTCATTTCCAATAAATTCAGAAATGAGGCATGACTTCTCCCACACTAACTTACAAGGAATTGAAGAGTAAATCCCAGAGACAAATTTTAAGAAAATATTTTAATAATATTTCAATGTTGCGCATACTGCCATCAAAATAAATCCACAATCTGATGAGTTAAAATAAAGAAGAACCCATATTAAAAAAATGAAAGATGAAGACATGAGTTTCAAGCAGAAGATAGGAAAATCAAAAACTTCTTTTCTGTGCCAAGGAAAGTAGAATGACTATAGATTTTTCTAAAATGTCTAAAATCTGGCTTGAGGGTGGATCCTTGAACTAAATCACAAAATAAGGAAGGCTCAATTGCTACCCAAAATGTCACAGGTTCCCAAAACCATTTTTACTATCTATTAAGTAGTGGACCTTGTGGTTTCCTAATGAAGTGGTTCTCCGTGTGGTTGGTTCTCTACACCAGTAGCATCAGCATCACCTGAGAAATTCTCAGAAATGCACATTGTTAGCCTTCTATGCAGACCTCATCTGGGATGGGGCCCAGCAATCCGTTTTGCTAGATTCTGCAGGTGACTCTGACAATCAGAAATTTTGAGCGCCGCTGTCCTAGGATACAAGGGAAATACACAGAAAAGTAGTAATGCTTTGCCTATTAAAAGACAGTTTGAACAAGGTATCCCTGTGAATCATGCATGTTTTTATCCTTTCTAAGTTTCCTAATAAAAAGTATTCCATTTTGGGAACAGTGAAGAGGGCCAGGAGTAAGGGAAGAGAAGTGAGGGGGAGACAGTGGAATAAAAATGGGTAGAAAGGGTCAAAGCACGGTATATACACATGTAGAAATGTCACAGTGAATCTCCTTGATTTGTACGAATAACATGTGTATATATATGTGTGTGTGTATGCAGAGAAGAGTATAGTCAGATTCTGAAACTCAAATTTCACAGTAAATCAAGTGCTTGCATGATTTCCCGAAAGCCTCGGGGCTCTTCTGGGTGGAAGAAGAAAGATGTCACTGCCGTGTTTCCCTGTGAGAGGTTTGTGTGAGTGTGGAAATCTTTTTCAGTTGTAAACGGGCAGGGTGGGTCATCTGTGAGAGCGCTTGGGAGTTTCAGGAATGAAGATGAGACCCAGCACAATACGGTACATCCTCCTCTCTAAATATTATTTATTTGAAGCAAATGTGGACATTTGGGTTTTTTCCATGTTGTGAAAGAAATCGCCCTTTCCCTGAGGAGCCCTGGCTTTGCAGAATAATTTATATAGAAAATCAAGAATTCTACGGAGGAAAAGAGACAAATAGTTTGCAATATAAGGAAAATATGGATAAAAGTTCTTGCCAAGAAAAGTTGATTTCAAGGAAACAATGACACTTAGAAAACCTGAAAAATCCTTTTAAGAATTAGGATACTCAGAAATTCTAAAACAAGGACATTAGGAGACATGCAATTGATAAGTATTTGTGAGGGCCAAGGATTTAGCTCAGTGGTTCCACAACCTGCCTTGCAAGTGCAAGGACCCAAGTTCGATCCCTGGTACCAAACAACAACAACAACAACAACAAAATAAGTATTTATAAGACAGAGTAATATAAAATAGTATGCAGAATCTAAACAAGTGATTTGACAATTAACTATTTATTTACAATATCATACTATTTGTTTGTTTTTTGAGACAGGAGCTCACTATGTGGTTCGGGATGACTTGAAATCACCATGTAGCCCAGGCTGGGTTTAAACTCATGGCAGTCCTCCTGCCACAGCCTCCTAAGTGCTGGAACTATGGGAGTGTACCACCATGCATGGCTCACTGCTGCCCTACTTTAAAAATCATTGTTCTTGAGAATTTTGTTGCTGTTAAATATTGATGTCTGTGCTTTGTCTTCCTACAAAACAAACAGGCAAAGATAACAGTGTCTTATAGAAAAGATCTTTCCATCACAAGATATTCAAAGAAAGGTTGTAATAAAGTAAATTTTTGCAAAGCAAATTATATAGAACCATAGGCAAAATACCACAGTTGGGGTACTTTCCTGTATGCATCTTAAGCTAAAACCAAAGAACAGACATGAGGGCTCCTGTCTCTCTCTTCTGTCACGGCTGTTCTCACTCTCCACCTTGCGCACCGTATTCTGGCCATGTCTGGACTCCAGGAGCTGGAGTCCCTATAGACAGCAAAAGCTGTACAATCCTTTATGAAGCTGTATAACCCAGCCTCAGAAGTCACAAAGCACCATTTTAACTATAGGCAAAAGCCCATCAGAAGGCAAGGCAAGGGAAAATTGGACCCACATTTGTATGAAGGAGTGTCAAAGTTACACTCAAAGAAAAGCATAAGAAGGGCCAGGAATGTAGCTTAGTGGTGCCACTAAGCTCACAAGCGCAATGTTCTGAGTTCGATCCCCAGTACCAAAAAAAAAAAAAAAAAAAAAAAAAAAGTATAAGGGACAAGAGATAGTGTTGTGACCATCTCTGGAAAATGCAGTCCTCCACAGAGTACACACATACATCTAATTTTATTCCCTTCTGAATTGTTACTAAAACAACAGTAAATTGATTTCCGCCCAAGGCCCAAACTCCAAAACAAAGAGTATGAAAGAGGAAGCAATGACAACAACTTTGCAGAAGCTGGAAAGCAGATGTTCGACAGGCAAAGAACTTAACAGACCCAGAAAACTGAATCTTAGGCTAGCAGCGAGGAAAGCTAAAAACTCATTAGATTTATAACACAGAATCCCCCAAAGGCTAAGCATATGGCAGCTTCAGATACCATTGTAAGCACAAGAAGAAAGAAGCTAAAAGGAAGAGGATTTGAAAAACAATCACAAGATTCTCTCCCCAGATTTAGACAGTGCCTGCACAGTATAGAACATGCCTGCTGTTCTTTTGGAGGAATAAGACAGGGTGGGTGGACTGGGGAGCAACTTGCAAAGTCCAGGGCAGAGGAACTATGGTAAAAAAGGGGAGGCTATTTTAGTATGCCCATTGGTGACTAAGATCTGCATCTCTCCTTTTCTTGGTGTCCAGAAATGTAGCAGCTTGGCCCTCACCCTGTAACTGGAGATCTGGGAACATCATCGCTGGCAAACCTGAGCACATCAGGACAGTGTATCCGAAGATCCCAAAGTAAACATCCCTGCTGTGAGATTCACAGATGACAGCATCCACTCAGATTCCAATCAACATTTTTTTATCCCTGAAGAAATGGCACATCTAAGGAGTGCCTGGATGTAATAAACAAGAAAAATAGAAAAAGCAACAGAAAGAAAAAAGGAGATAACTTTAAAGTATGTATATTATTGATATTTTTGAGGTGTAAGAAACGATACTGCAATTGTAGAAAAAAAAGAGAGAATAGGAGGCTACTCTAGGAGGAACATTCAGAGAACCCAAATATGGTTTAAACAATCTATCGGCCCCATCTTTTAAAAAAAACATAGAGGAAAGATTTAAATGACGTCCCCCATCATTTGACTTGAAAGAAGATGGTGAGCTTAAGCTGGTAAACTGACAGATACAGATTTAATGAAATTGTTTCTAACTATGAATACAAAAACTAATAGAAATAAAACCCTTCTAGATACCAGCAATCAATGGCAAGAATACCAGAAAATATTGATTTCATATGACATAACAAAAACAAAGACATATATCAAAATATTTTTAAGTTTTTTATTAGTACGTGTTTGAAATAAATAGTAAATCATGGAGAATTCTCTTTACTTCTACTCCCCCTGCCCCTCTTCTGCCCACCTTCCTGTCCCCTGGTCCCCCTCCCATCTCCACAAAGTTATTTCCCTGTTTCCTATCTTTTATTTTGTTCCTTAAACTATTAGTATTTTGGGTTTCCTATATTAGAGTAACCACGCAATGTTTAACCTTCTATTCTTGATTTTAGAAAATTAGAGGATCAATCCAGAATTTCCAGTGTTTTAAAAAAAATGGTATTCCTGAAGTGGAAAAGAAAAGAAAGTCATCTTTTAAAAATTTTCAAAATCCAACAACCATAAGTCTCCAGTTGAAAGGCTTATTAGGTGCCCTTTGTAAAGTGTGAAAGCTTGCAGAGCGCGTGACTGCAATACTTCAGAATCCTGAGGAGAGGTGAGACTCATCAAGCGTTCGGGGGAGTGGTCACCCAGAGAGAAAGGAGTAAGAATAAAAATAACTTCAGACTCCTCAGCAGCAACTTTTAAAACTGGTAACACTGAAAGCCTATAGAGAAGTCCCTTCAGTTGTCTGATAATGAGTGAATTCTGCTCCAAGATGAACTGACAGTTCCTGAGATCTCTGTTACCTGCACCTAATCTAATCTTTAAAAGTCATGAGCATTATTTAAATTTTCAACTGTTACCAACTTGATTTCATTGATGTCTCTTATTAACTCTTTCTTACATCTTCTCAAATAAATGAACACTCACTGGCAAGCTCTTAAGACTAAAATTGTGTATCCCAGGAATCATGAATTTAAGCCATTTACAACTGATTAGGAGACTGCATACCTCATTATAGAGATGGGTTTTATTCTCTAATTACGTTGTTATCCACAACTTCTTAACTTTCTTGTGGAGATAGTTATACTACCCTTGTAAACAGCATTCCTTGACCATTTGTTTGAGACATTTCAAGTTTCTTTATGTGTCTCTATCACTTCTAAACTAATTACAAATGATGTCCTTTGCTGTAAGATTATAAAATTTCTGCTTCAGTATACTTTCAATAAACTAGTTTTTGAACATGATAGGTCAAGCACATTATTTAATGTGCATAAAGTTTTAGAGATATTTTCCAAGTAATAGCAAGATAAATGTTGAGTTACATTTGAATATAAAGAGTCTTGACTTGAGCTGTCATTTTGATCAATGATTAAGACTGTAAAGTCAAATTTGCTTGATTCCTCAGTATTATCCTAGTGCTTCTTTTAGAAAATTATCCTTGAATATTGCTTTTAGATTTTTCTTAGCTTACTGAAGTTTTATCGTGAGTATTTCTTTTACTTTTCTTCACAGAAGATATAAAAATGTATATGTTCATCATATAGTCAATGAATATTTAAATATCAATAAAAATTAAATGTGATCATGACAAATCAAATGCCATTAAAATAAATCCTATTTTAATGAAAACCCATATAAAAATAGGAAGTGTTTAAATTTTTACTTAATATTTATTTTCAATAATAGCTGGCCTAATGAAATTAAAATTCAACTAATAAATCTGATCAAATTACTATAGTCCATAATAATAGGATTTTTGCCATAAAAATATTTACATGTATTTCCTTTTAAAAATGGACACCAAATACATATATATTCACGATACCCTAAGTAAATAGTATCTGTGAAGAAAAGGAATATGATACAATCAACTATCAGGCATCAGTTTTTAAAACAGCCAGTAAATAATGCCTGTTTTGGAGTTTGCCTATTTTGTATTTATGTTTTACACAAAACAAAGTTCCTTTGACTAAATCATCTCTATGTCCTGTTTCCGAATTAGCACATTGTTGATCTCAGCTCAGTGCACTACATTTCATTTGAAAACCATGTCAATACTTTCATGTTGTCCCTGTGAACATAGCCTTCTTCCCTGCAGCCTGGTGGATCCATTCACCTTTACCATCCTACCAAATGTCAAACAATAATAAATGTAA
This sequence comes from Fukomys damarensis, assembly GCF_012274545.1. NCBI lineage: Eukaryota > Metazoa > Chordata > Mammalia > Rodentia > Bathyergidae > Fukomys > Fukomys damarensis. Next base: position 30,683,063 of record NW_022900915.1, on the reverse strand, counting down.
CTCAAATGAAAAAAAAAAAGGGTTTTCCCCCAATTTGGTTAATCCACAAAGAATAAGCATACTCTGTGTCAAAGGAATGTCATCCTCCTTATCCAAAAGCAATCTTAATGCTTAGTATCATGGATTAAGAATTTCTAACCAAAAGAAAATGTGGAAACTAGCTTTAGGTCAATATGTCATAAAAATTATCATCAAATCATTCCTTCCTAAATCTAATCTGCCCATTGTTGCTGAGATCCTCAACTTTTTTTGCTTTTTGCATGACAGATTTAGGTAAAAGATGATGCAAAGCCACATAAAATATTTCACTACATTAAATTTAACTCCCTTAAGCATACCAGGAATTCACGCATTTCCTAGAACTAAAAACCATTACCTTACATTTCTTTTGATTTATTTTGAGATTGTGTTTTGAGCACTGCTCAAAGAATGCGTTCAGCTGCTTCTAAAGGCCAATTGGGGTTTAAGAGATTAATGAATACTGAATCTTCAATCTTAAAAAAAGAGCAGTCACACAGATGTTAAAAACATTTTGGGCATGAAAATTATGCCAAAAATTTCAGTGATATCATATAAATGGATGCTAAATAATGAAAGGCCATCATCCTCTCTTCTGAAGGATTTGATCATACTTCAGTATACATCCTTCAACCTGTAAATTATTAAATATAGCTAAGAGGAAATTTAGGAAATTTCATAGTGACTCAGTCACTCATGACATTTGATATTTGCATAAATAAACCTTAGAAACTGCCACTATAAATATAGGTGTGCATATATCTCTGTGATATGATTCTTTTAATTCTTTTGGGAAAATACCCAGCAGAGGGATGGCTGGGTCAAATGGAACCTCTAGTCCCAGCTCTTTGAGGCATCTCCATATTGATTTCCATAGTGGTTGCACCACTCTGCGCTCTTGGAAACAGCCCATTTGCTGGATAACGAAGGTGTGGTTTTTCTATAAAATGGAATATTACTCATCCATAAAGAATGAGAAATTAGATTCATTCATAGGAAAATGGATACATATTGAGGATATACTCCTAAGTGAAATAAATAAGTCGCACATGTAAATACTGAATAGTTTCTCTAGTGTGAATAAACTAGAATAGTACATAAGATCCTAATGATATAAGAGACAATGTGAAATAGGAAGAAAGGGGCTAATGGTGTAGGGAAAGTGGGAAGGGTAGGGGAAAGCTAATAAGGGAAAAAATATGGGAAAATAAAAAAATGGAAATGAAGTGTTTGTAAAGGGGGAGAGGAGGAGGGGTGAAGGGAGGGCAGGGACGAGGGGAAAAAGTGAGAACCAAGACCTGTCACGTAAAGGTACAGACCCCAATGATGAATATAACTGTGCTGTATACCTAAAATGTACCAATAAACTCAATAAAGAATAAATAAATACATAAATAAATAAACCCTAGAGAGTTAAATGTCATTTTGTCCTTATGAACTAGGAGATTGAATTTTGAATTTTGTTCTAAATTATCCTGTTCTAAAACATAAAGATTATTCTGGACCAAAATTGGGTAATTGTAACAGAAGTAAGAAAATAGTAAATACATATAGAAAGAGAAATTTCCAAGGACAGGAAAATGGACAGGAAAACCAGAACAGGAAATAAAAGCAAAATAGAAAGAAGACTTCAAGTAATAGAATAATTCAGAAGATCTAGACATACTCATCCCTATCTTTGTCCATTTCTTTCCAGCTACGTTTTTGTTTGAAGAACTTTATTACACACTAAAATAAATGAAAATATTAGAGAAACAAATGTAAAATTATTGTTAATCATGCAAATCAATTGCATGTATTGTGCAAGTGTATAGCAATGCATGTATATTCAGATCCACTTTCCAGAACAAAATGAGGCATCTCTTGTACTAGGGCATTTACATAAACTACCATCCCTGCATGAGAAATTTAGCATGGGCAGATTCTAGGAAGAATTTGCCAATGCTCAGATTTGATTATCTACCCTCACTAGCTAACTCGTGATATGTCTACATATCAGAAGGGGAGTAGTTTATTCCTGTGGATTCCAGCTATCCAGCTTCATACTGCAAGCATGTAAAAGTTAAACACTGTGTTTTGTTTCCTTCTCATGATTCTTTGAATCTTTCCACTTTCAATTTCTATCAAGACAAAGTTGAGATTTATTCATACAGTGAAATGTCTAAAAGCAATTACAATTTAAATCTTTTCATTTTATGTTTAAGCCTTATTTGTAATATGCTAGTCTTTGTGGCTTTAACAGAAGCCAATCCTAGTCTTATACTTCAAAATAATATTTACCTTTGAAAGATTTGCAATTTCCCCAAGTGGAATTTTGTAAATAAATAAATAAAACCTCCTCACTAGTTTCATTCAATTTTTAAAATCAGAAATGATGTTAAAGTTAGAACATTGTAAGTGTTTTGAAAGGATATTGACTTATTTGTGTTTGGACTTAGAGATAAGCGTATTACACTTGAATAATAATAGAGAGCTAAGTATTGGGTATGTACACAGAGACATGCATTAAACATTGGAAATTCTCATCACACGATTCCTTTACCCTGAACGTTTCACTCTAAAGGAAATAACTTCCACTTCATTTCAATACTTCACTGCACGGAACATTCTACTCCCTACTCATGTTAGCCCCTTAGTCATTTAAATAGTAACAACAGTAATGACGAACAACCTGTGTTAAGTAGAATCTTGGCTCCCATGATCTTCGAACTCCCCACTTATTAGATTTTACCATACTACCTAAAAACACTGCCTTCCATGGTAAAAGCAACTTTGAAAATATAATCAATTTTACTAACTAGCTGACATTCTGGTAGGCCTATTATAAATGTTTTATCTGGTTTACACATGTGGATTACAGTTATCCAAGTTCATGCAACAGGTATATGGAAGAAGTTAAATACTTTGATTTGTATTTTCTTCCTCATGATTCCCTAAAGCTTTTGACTTCTGGTTTCTAGAAAGACCTAGTTTAAGTTTATTCTAACAGGGAAATACCTATGAGCAATTACAGTTTAGATCTTTTCATTGTATATCTGTAATCCCATGAGCCCTTAAAAACAGCACAGGAAGGGAAAATAGAGAAATGAAGTAGCAGAAGGATTCAAAGCATGATTGAATTCAACATGGTATTGCTGTCTTGAAAACTAGGAGCCCACATATCAAGGAACCAGAGTTTCAGTCCCGCAGCCACAAGGAACTGAATTTTGCCAATCATCTGAGTAAACATGAAAGCAGGTTCTCTCTCAAAGGCTTCAAATGGAGGCCGAAGCTGACCACTGGCTCTATTGCTGCCTTGTAAGACCTTAAGAAGAACCCCAGACTAGTCTATTTGGCCTCTGATGTACAGAACTGTGCAACAGTTCGTGGGTATTGAGTGACCGAGTTCGTATTAACATGTTTTACCTGCCACAGAGCATAGACATGTGCAAAGCACAAGTTCATTATTTACATAAACCCTTACAATCCTAACAAACTTGTAAGATGAATCTCATTTTTAGGTAAGATTAAGACATAGACGTTGTAAGAAAAATATTGTAAGTAACTTATGACACAAGTAGTAAATGGTAGAGCCCAGATTTGCACCCAAGCATTCTGACTTCTAAGACTATAATATTGAAACTAGTTTTGCAAGGCATAGAGGTAGGAATGGCTTGGGAGAAAGGAAAGGGGAATAATATGGAGAGAGGCAGGACAGATGGCTATGAGAAAATTGGAGAAAAATCCAGAACTCCAGTTGCTTCTTTCTAGCATTTTATCGTTAAAACTAAATGTTTTGATAATGACATGGTGATATTATGGATAACTTTCCAGGAGTTGTTAGCATGACTTTTTTGGACAATGTATGTGCTGTCCTGTAATAGAATGCATCATAGCACATTATGAAAACAGATTCATACACACACATATATACATGTAATACATATTACATTTGTATGCATGTACGTATAACTTGTCAACCGGGTCAAATTTCTTAGGATTAAAAAGAAAGACTTGCACAAACTACCTCTGGGAACCGATTTTATTGCTAACACTCACAGAAAGCTGGAATGTACTGAGAAGTTGCCTTATGCTGCAGTCATGCTAGGCATAAAAGACTACATAGAAAGAGAACCATCGTCTTACTGTGCCTGTAATAACCCCCTGGGTTGTAAGCGATCAGCTTTCCCCACATCCACCTAGAATATCAAGCAGAGCTTCATCAAAGACAATGAGTGCAACTCATGGATAACCAGGCATTGTTGCCTCTTCATTTATCTCAGATGCAGGCAGGTCAGTCTCGGAAGAAGCAAAACGGGTTTCACGTACAGCATTGGCCTCATAGACCATGACTCTATATGTAGGAAACACAGCTCTCTGGGCTTTTGGTCCCCCATGTAGTCTCTGCAGTATGGAGAAACAAGGGTGACACAGAGAAGGAGCCCCTTGCCACTTTGTAAAAGAGGGTTTTCAGGAGATTCTTCTCAGATATCTCTAACTTGTCTGAAACAAATCAAGAGATATATTTTTAGAGATATTTAGAAATAATACAGAAGAAAGATTTGTCATATTCACTATGATTTTGAAGCTATAAATGTGCCCAACGTTATACAAATTCTAGTGACAGGGACAGTCTGTGAAAAGATCCTGTAATCGGAACAGTTTGTACAAAAGTGGTTAGATGAATTTAATATGGAAAAAAGCAAAGTAATGCATCCAGCAATAAATAATTCAAAAGATAAGTACAAAACAAGGAGTTCTGAGCTGATAGTTACAATGAAGAATAAAGATCCTCTAATGGGTGGAGACTGTTTGCATTAGGCTTCCATGGCTTTAAAAGCCAACCAGATGCCAGATAAAATCGGGCATTTTTAATATGTGAGGGGAAACGTGCACGCTCATGATGTATATGAATTCGTGGTGTGTCTACGCCTGCAATGCTCCTGTGGTAGCCATTGTGGCACGCTGCCCCTGAAGGGGAATCTGCTGTGAGCAATACCCGAAGGCCACTCTGCACCCAGACTGCTCAGGACCAATGACAGAGCACACCACTGCTTCTAGGACTGCCCATTCCTCATCAAAGTGGAATTTCTCTAATGGCAGCCACTCCTCTGAGAGGAGCCATCACCTGCCTGCAGCCTTCTCAGAGCTTCCCAATCTCTGATGCTCTTCCCAGCCATCCTTCTTCCTTATTTCTCTTTACACATCGGAAATGGATCAAGCATTCCTCCCTTTGTCCTCTGTGCATATTGCTCCCATCGGTACACATCTAATTCCACGTTGCCATCCTCTTCCTTGAGGACCCAAATGGACCCTATTGGTATCAGAAGTGATCTGATAAAGTCTGGTAAATGGATTAGTGGAGCAGATCCCTTACAATCTGGCTAGAAGAAGGTAGACAGCCTCTGGCAGAAGGTGGGTGATCAGCTGCTAAGCGTTAGTAGTGGTGACTGGAGGAAGTGACTCTGTTGGAAGGAACACTTGCTGGTACAAAGTTTAGAGCATTTGAAATAGATGATGAAAGATGTGGATGACAGTGGAGCTGGTTGATTAGAATTAAGGTGCACAGACACTGACATCCTGCAGAGGCAGAATGAGAAATCTCAACAGTTAAGAAAAGTTTAATGCTAGAAAAGCTACAGGTGCTTTTTTGTAGCTTCTTGTTTAGTACAAAAAAACACACAGAGGAGAAATAAGTACAGGGCCAAGAACCTGAGAGTTGGGGTCACAGAGGTCACAAATCATTTACACAGCCAGGTACAGCAGATCTGTTATGCTAAGGTCAAGACTCAGACTGAAAAGATTTACAGAACTAACAGAAGGAATGGGAAGGACTAGAGTGGATATTCCTGGAGATTGGGGTTCTGTAGACTACCCTGAGCCATGGAGCTTTCAGAGGAGACCTTTACCCTATTAATAGATGTCACTACTCCCATGCAGGAGACATTCCAGAGACCCCTCTTCAACAAAAGACTGGTAGCCCTAAGGAACCACCCTCCTGGGAGCCTTCAGGCTGCCACACTGATCCTGCCAGTAAATCCTAGTATAACCAGCCAAAGATGCCTGGGACTCAATAGAGCAGGGAAGACACTGCACACCAAAGGAATAACAATGAGACCTGGGTAAATATCCTGGGACTGCTTTTGAGGATGTTTGGCCCACAGAGCCCGAGCAAACCTGCTGAATAAACAATATAATTTGTTCAGATAAGGACATTTTTGTGACATGGATTTCATGTCTTGCCCAGAACATGGGACAAAAATCATTACTGGCAGAATTTTCAGAGGCTTAGAAAAAGTACTGGCCTATACCAAGCAAGGCTGAAATGGCTGAGTTGTCATGGAAGGGAGCAGAGATTGTAGCTAAAATTTTTTTGGGCCACAGCAAACATCTGAGGACCACACTGTCCAGGGGGATGGAGGAACTGCCATTCACCAAGGCTGCCAGGAGTGTGCTAGAGGGAGGGGCATCTGATGCACTATGTTCACTTGCGGCATCCTGTGCAGGTCAGGGCTGATATTAGGCGAAGTGTTTACTAAGTCTGACTCATTAATTGTCAAAGAGGCAATAGGGGCCAGTTGGTGACATTTTACCACTAGAAGACATGAGCCACAATTATCATAATAATGACTAGCAAGGGAGTTAACCTACAGCGACTTGTGGAGATGGTGAAGTCAGTCACTTCCTAGGGAACAAGTTGACAATAATAAGGATGCTGCTTAATATCTAGCAACAAACAATGAAAGAACAGACAGCTTGTATGACTCATTTCCTGAGAAAGCCTGTATGGCAAAAAAATAAATAAATTAAAAAAATAATGCATTCGGTTCTACCCCAGAGGAACCTACATCCATTTTCTCCGATGACTGTGCCCCGGAGAAAAGATATCATCCAACATTTTAAAGACTATTGGATTCAACATTCTAAATTGACCTTGATACATGGACGGTGGAACCATCACCTCAACAGAGTGAGGTCCAGGATATTAATGGAATCTTCTACAAAATCCCACTTACAGTAGAGTCACTGAGTCCTCAGACACACCATGTAGCAATGTCTCTCAGTGAATAGCTAGGAATTAAAGTTGGAGTCTTTTGCCAAGTGGAATAAGCCCTATTGTAGCTCAGAAAGGTGAATGCAAGCTTCTAAAAGTGACCCTACCCTCAGCCAAGAGAGTAAGCAAAAATCAGTGTCACATCATGGTAAGATAGTGGATACTACCACTATTGCTGAATGCCAATGTTTTAGGAGCATAGAACCCATCCAGTTGGTCCTCACAGAAACTACTACATGGATTAGGAGGCCTACAGAGGAACAGAAGCTTGACCACATAGTATCCCTGATCACCTCTTCCAAGGAGAACATATTTTCCTTACAAGAGGAAACAAATGAGCTTTTTACACCATTAAAAAAAATCAAGGGCAGGAGATTTAACTCAGTGGTGCCTCTGCCTGCCTTGCAATCTCAAGGTCCTGAGTTCAATTCCCAGAACCTATAACAATAATAATAATAAGTTATAATAATAATAAATTTTTAAAGGATTAATCGCAGTTGTATCCACCTGGGATGAGAAAACATGTTCATGTATAGGCTGGGTTAATCTTCCTGCCCTCTGACACAGTATCATCTGGTGAGTTACAGGCTGACTAGACATCCCCAGAAAACCACACTGAGGCACTGCATCAGTGACTTCATGCTCATCAGAGAGTGGGACAAGAGCTGACTAGAGCTCTAGAGACATCAATAAGACACCTATCCTCAAGAGCACGGGAGAGAAATTCTATAAATCCCAGAGACATCCCACTTTGGTTTTCAGGAGTCCAGCAGTCAGAATTGCAGGAATATCTACTTTATAACACAAATTGCTGTCTTTCCATCCTCAACTATAAATAAGAAAGCCTGAAACCTGGTGAGCCTCTTCCCACTCTGAAGGCTTTGTGTTCTACTCCTAGGAATACTTTTTAGCATTTATAATGGAAACCATTAAAGACAGCCATATTCAAGTGGGATCTGAGCAGGAAAGGGTCAGCTGCAGGTCTGACTGCAGTATAAAGGGCTGTGGTACTTGGACCAAGAGACCAGGAGATTCAATTGTGTGGAAATGATCAACAATAGAAAATGGTGCCATGTGAATTTTCTGATAAGACTCTGCAAGAAAATGACAAGGTGGGAATCTGGCTTCTTGTCCACGGCATCTGGAGTAGATAATTCTGAGTCTTCCAAGATGCAATTCCTAATGTATTACTTGGTTCTAGTACAGATGGAAAGCCTCAGTTTGGGGGCACTGGGTGGCCATGCATTCATCAATGGCCATTAGGGGTCATGTGTTGTCAGACCTACCAAGATGTAAAACTGAACAAACCCAGCAGTGGCCCACCATAAGCGATGATGCATGAGGAGGAACAAGCAGAGGCAGAGAACAAGAGTAGGCTGATGAGCAGGCGGCCTAGGCCCTGTGTTAGAAACCATGGCGGCTCAGTGCCCCTTCTGACCTTGCTCATATGGGCTTAGGCAGGTGGGGTGTAAATAGCTGAAAGAAAAGGAAAAGGCCCAAGTCTGGCTGTATGGTAGGCTACGTGGGGGCTTGCTGGGCCCCCAGGGTATCACTTTTCTTCCAAGGGACCAGCCAGACACATAGTGGCAGTTTGAATACATTGGTCTTTTTCAGCCTGGAGCGGCCGACAGTCTGTCTTTATGTAAAAATACTTACTTAGGGAATAAGTCTGGTTTTCCTGACCACATAGGGAATAATGTTTTTCGTGACCCAGACCCACTATTCGGAGTGGCTGATCCTGATGGGTAGGAGAAGGTAGTGCCCCTTCATCATAATGAGGGCCGAGAGGGGAGTTTAGGACCCAGGTGATCCATCTGTGCATCTCTTGACACTTCCTTGTTCAGCTGGGAGTGGACAAATGGGGCTACTCTGGCCTAAGAAAAGTATGGTTCCCAGGACCCTGATACCTCAGGAATGAATACGTGGGCCAATTGAAGAGGGACATTTAGAGTACGTGCCGGAAGAGGGAGTGCTGGTTACAAATTTGAAGTCCAGTTCAGTGACAGAACTGCTGCTCATCCCACTAACTTGCTTCTTCTAACTTCTCTCTAGGAGAGTTTTACAGGAACTATAAAGAAGCTGCTCTCCAAACGCAAAAGTGGATCTATGCATTACACGGGGTAAACTGCGAAAGCCACAAGAGTGAGTCTCTACTCTTTTTAAGGAGTTTGTTCAGTAACAGCCTGAGCTGCTGCCCACTTGGGGATCCATCACAGCACTCACTTGAATACCAAGCTCTTCCTAGACAGCTGCCAGCCAGTGGTGGCAAGACAGCAGGGTGGGAAGGCCGAAGCTAGACCATTGCTGCTCCATGGGGAACTTCTTTAATGTTCTTTAATGAGCCGCTTTTGCTCTGAGACCTGAGCATCCTTCCCAACTGCATTGTAGTGTGAAACTATGTCTGCTGAATCTTCCTTCCACTCTTGCTTTACAGGTATCATTTACATCGGCACTGAAAAGGACTGACAGAAAGAGCAAGACTTGAGGAGACCACTATATACACTACATAAGAAAAAGAGGTCTGCTAAGATCCTTTAGCCTTTGAGTTTATGTGAATGACAACTATAAATTTATATGGAATGTGAGTAAATTTTCCAAAGAGAAGCATCCTTGTCTGGCTGCATGTTTTCTGTATCTGAACACTGGGAGAGAGACTAGGAGAGAGAGAGGGAGAGAGAGAGAGAGAGAGAGAGAGAGAGAGAGAGAGAGGGAGAGGACACATAGGCAAAAGCACAGAGACAGATCTCAGGAAAAGCCCCCATCCTGATATCTTGTTAATGAAAAAAAGATGATAGGCAATAACAGGTATTGTGTTTATATAAATTACACTTTGAAGATAAAGTAATATAATAATCCCCTAAAAGTTTTTGCAAGTTAATGGGCAATTATAAATTGCTAATAAGAAAGCCTGTCTTGTTCTCCCATGTTATAAGTTCTGACGTGTTGTTAGCAAGACAGTATTGTGCAAAACAGACCATGCATGTGGCCTGTTTTAATAATTTACATCCATTTTTATATTTCTGTTGTATTATTTATACAAATAATGTAAGAGGCTTAGTAGGTCTCTATTTTGAACCCAATTTATAATAAAGAACATAGCTCTTGTTTCTCACTGAGGACATGCATATGCGTAACAAGATCAGGCTGTCGCTTGATTCTTGGTATTATTTGAAACATCAGCTAAAAGTGCTAGTACTTATTTTGGTTATTTTTGCATCAGAAGTGAACTTAAATAGTGAATTGGTTTTGCATAACCCACAAAAGAGTTTTCAAGTAATAACTGTTATTTGCTCCTGGGTTGGTCTAAATTTGAATTCACAATTTAATTTGGCACTGTGGAATATTTTATAATACATTTAAAGAATATGAAACTTAACCAGAGGCTCCATTTGTTTTGTTTTTCCTCTTGCACATACTATGCTTGATTTTGTAGTGGTTTTCGGTATTTGGGAACCATGAATCATTGACTTATATCAGTTTCAATTTCACTACCTTCCCATCCTCCGAATACATAATTGTTCCAGTTTATTTTCAATTTACAAGGAAACTCACGAGGACAGGTTTGGCACTTCTTCACTTGTTCTGAGTTGTTTATGTGGTTGGACTCAGTTTTAAGGCTAAGATCCAGAGCAGACTCACAAAGTCTTCAGTGCCTCTGCTGAATGCCATGGGGACATGAAGAAAAGCATTATGTTAATGTGACATGATGCAAAAGCACTGAGCTCATCTGAGGTGTTGAACTCTCAGGCTGATCCTCGCCTTTCCTTTCCCACATGTAAAAATAAACATCCCAATCTCCGGCCTCTCTGAGTGCACCAGTCACAAATTGTCAGATGATTCCTTTGTTCCTAAACAGTTTTAATAACTGGAAATAACAGATTTAGCTTCATCTTCAAAAGGCAGCCTGTTTCATCCAAATTATTTCTAACAATTCCAAACCCAAAGATATGGTTTTAAGTTTCTGAGTGGTAGGAAATAAACTATGGGTGGTTTTTTCTTCTTTTTAATAAAGAATGTAGAAAGAACAGGTACACCTTTCTTTTCCACTCCAGCCTTGAAGAAAAATCTAAATGAGAACCCCAGGGTAATGGGTAATATGGATAAATTATCGATTTATTAACCAGGATGTTTTTTTCTTGGGAATTTCTGCTGTGCTAGATGGAATGGGATAATACAGAATAAATGTTCTCACCACCTCCTCAATGCTTTAAAGTCCAACGGTACAGACAAATGAGTACACGTACGGAGAACAACCGAAGGAGAGAAATGCAAAGCTGACTTTAAATATTAACAGGTGTTTGGGAAAAAAGGAGAGATTGGTGAAGATCAATGTAATAAAACAAGTTTATGGAAGAAGTAGTGTTCGGATTCATGTGTGAAGGATGAACAAGAAAGACTCCGTCACAAAGTAAGGTACTTAAGAGAAGAGCAATGGATCTATAAGGAGATGAGCATTAGCGGCTAGGTGGTTGGGGAGCTGAGAAAAGTAAGGCAACCTACTTTTTAAAGCATCTCTGAGCCTTATTCATCTGTAAATGTTATTAGCTGTAATTTTTATCTACCACATTATTTTATTTTTTTTATTTTATTTTCAAAAGTAGGATAACATATATCAAGTCCTTAGTCATTAAAGTTAGTTAGTAGACTTACTCAAAGAGATGCACTGTATTGAAAATGAAAATATAAGTCAACAAAAATGGGAAGGAGGGAACAAGCAGACCTGCTTGGCCAACATACAGGGTATGCAGTCCAGTGGGACTTAAGATCAGAAAGACAAGGCAGCATCTGCCCTAGGGAGCTTGGAAACTTGATGTGGCATTCACAAATCTCTCAAAAGACATTGGCATCAACTGTATGTAAGGCATTGTGCCAGAGATAGAAACTCTATGGCAAAGATTTCAGATATTCCTGGGACTCATGGAACTGTACAGGGAATGCAAATATTAAAAGATTTTAAGTGGAAAAAGAAAAATACAAAAAAAAGTTTCAGAATTTTTTTATATTATTGTAGATGCTATAAAAGCTGTTTGTGTTGTTAAAGGAAGCCCTTATTTGGGGGGAGTTTCCATTGGTTATTGGTTCATTTTAGTGATACGATACAGTTATATTCATCATTAGGATCTTGTACCTTTACATGATATATCCTGGTTCTTATTTTTCCCCCATTTCTAGCCCTCTCTTTACCCCACCCTTCCTATTTACAAAGACTTTTTTTCCATGTTTTTCCATTTCTCAAATTTTTCCTTTCTCTTCTTTCCTTTTCCCCACACCCCCACTTCTCCTATTCCCTTAGACATTTTCTTCCAATTTCACAATATCAGTTATACATTTTGATCCTTATTTACACTTTTAGTTTT
>NW_022900915.1:30574241-30670507 GCF_012274545.1 Fukomys damarensis | reverse complement strand
TTTTTTTTTTTTTTTTTTTTTTTTTTTTTTGTACCGGGTATCAAACTCAGGACCTTGCATTTGCGAGGCAGGCAGCAGAACTACTGAGCAAAACTCCCCAGCAAGTTTCTCACTCTTTATGGTTGAGTAGTACTCCATTTTATTTTTGAAAAATCGCACATCTTCTTTATCCATTCTCCAGTTGATAGGCAATTGGGCTGTTTCCAAGTTTTAGTATTAAAAGGAAGCTTTTCTAATCATATTATTTCTAGCCAAACTTACTACCAACTTGTGCAAGAGAAAATATATGATTAAATATGATACACAACTAAGAAGAAAAATAATTCCATCCACATAATATTAACTGATCAACTTCATAGAAAAGTCAGCACAAAATTTGATCAAACTTTTGATATCATGGAAATGTTGCCTTGGTTCTTAAAATCCATTTAAAACCTACAGTAACCATTCATGACTTTCCTCAGATTTTAGGCTACCTCAATCATTGTATTCCTGCTTTGATTTTTCAACTTACATTCCAGCCTTGCATTACTTTTAAGATATCTTTAGCTCAGCATGACTTTTCCTTCCTTCCCTGTAGCTTTTCTTTCTTTTTTTTCATGTAATCTAATTCAATTCAAAAAAATCATCAGCATCAACTATGTTCTCTTCATTACAAGTCACTGATTTGAATTTTATTCTTTCCTGGAATATTATTTTTCAATAAGTATGAAGACTTCATACAAGGTCAATGATACAGGTAAAATTAGAGTTGGCTGAATATTATACAAATATATTCTATTTATAACAGAACTATGTCCACCCCAGGTGGTTTATTCACATAAATAACACCTTTCAAAATAAATCTATGCAGAAGTCAGGATAGGCTAGCTTGCACACAATAACAAAACACACTAGCTTGTCAATGTCTTCAAACAACTGAAGTCAATTCCTCATGTCCCATAAGAATGGACAGTGAAGGTTCATGTATGGTAGACACTCCGAGACCAGTAGACAAAAGCTCTGGCTTCCTATGGATCTACACTTTCAGAAAATCCATCAGGTTTCCACAAGATAGGAAAGGGACCAAAGAGAATTGTACACATGATTGCCAGTGTTTTTGCTCAGAGGTGAGACCAATCATTTCACTCTCATTTTCTTGGTCAGAATATGTGATAAGTTTGTCTAACATTAATGGGGCGAAGATGTGTAATTCTCCCATGCTCCCAGAATGATGTGAGGATGAGAAACGTTAGTGAGCAATGTCTGCTATATCCTACAAGACAATCAACCCATATTTAATAGCATACCCTAAAGGATGCCATCTATTCACAACACAGGCATCTGAAATGAACAGAAGTGCAACATTTAACTATTCTCAGACGGCTTGTCACAAACTAATTTTCTGTCAGCTTCACTACTTGAAACATCCACATTTCATAAACAACACTCAGGAATATTGTCAAATAGCTACCAAATACAGAGAATGAACACAGTTCTTCAGCAACTCTTAATGGGAATGATCATTTCGTGACACTGCCCAGAATTCCTGTAACATTCCGGGAGGATCTCTTTTGCTAATTTACTTCGAGGAATTTCACCACATTTTTTACTGAGTCCACTTTCTGATTCTATTCTGGTAGAAATTCCATGACATAAAGTTATTTGGAGTCTCTAATTTTGTTATGTTGATATACCTATAAACCTAGAATATCTAAAGGGCTGGTTGTCATTTCTAGAAGAACTACTTTTTTTATAGTTAGTATGGTGATTCCTTACCTTCACAGACATTCTAAAATGAATATATATATCACTACAGCTGACAGACAAGCTAGGAAACAGTGCTAAAACCAAAGTCTTTGCCTCATCAGTGTTAACGTGGAACCATGTTCATTAAAAACTTCAAAATGAGGAATGAGAATAATAGAGACCATTCTCCAGAAATGATTCTAGCATCTTACTGTTCTCTTAATCCAGAACAGGTGTATTTGCTCTACATTTAACTTCTGTCATCGGCATTGGTTTGGGCTGTATAATAGTCAGTTTCATGTGCCATGGTGTAAACCTTTGCCAGTGATAATCACTGTGGTCTTTTTATAATGATTATAAAATGATAAGAACCATACTTTGCACTGTGTGCTTTTCTTATAATCGGCTCAAAGCTTATGTCACTATCAATATGATAGCTTTTATATCACTGTTGCAAGCTTTCCTTGACATTCTAGCACAAGCAGCTGTCTTAAACTAGCCAGAGAAGAATGGGGCCATTATCTTGGTCTTGTTGATTCAAACTAAGTGAAAGTGCCCTGTATGTCTTTAGCTCCTTTTAGCACAACTTCAGCTGTGACTTAAAATTGTTTATTGATATGAGAGATGGGAGTTTCGATTTTCTTCTCATTTATTTAAAGCATAATGTTTCTGCTTTATACAAAATATAGGTGAAGAACACCTCTTAGAACAATAACAGCTCTCAAAGTGTTTTTTCTAGAAGATATAATGCTGTGCACTGAGCCTTCTTAGGAAAGATGTTTGTTGTTATGCACTTGTCTGTAGTGCTAATCGGTGCTAATTGGTCCACTGGTGTTTTCCAGCTCATAGTCTCACTTACTGAGTGCAACACTCAGATTGCCTAATTTATCCACTTCCCTTTATTTAATTGACTTAAGACTATACACTCTCCTGTGTCAAGACTATGCATTCATTTGGATTCTCTCAATGGAGAACCTCGGACAAGAACTTGAATGTAGGCTATCCACCTATGGGTGATTCCCAAAGCTAGAGTGAATGAGCGAGAAGATTGAACGATTGAAAGGGAGGGAATCCATATAAAAATGCAGTAAGTACAATGGAGGCTTAACTCATACGGACCTCTGAGAATCATGAAGAAAGTAATTATGTGATAAGGAAAACCACCCACCAGGTCCCTCAGGGCATCAAAATCCAGTATGATTCTGAACTGTGTTTATCCATTCTAAGCCAGAGATATGGCTTTGCAAGGGATCACTGGTAGAAAACGGGAAGACACACCAGGAAGTCTGGTGCAGAACACTCTCAAAATGAAGCTCAGATTGTAAAACTGTGAACTACGTCTGCAGTTAAAGTCAGAGGTTGACCAAAGGATGAGATGTGAGGCAACAGAAGTGCACATTATATTATATATTAAAATAATATTTCAATTACTTTGTCATATCCTCTATACTTGCTCTTAGCCAAAAGGCTGAGAAGTGATTAGTTTGTTATGTCTTCTTATGAAGCATATGTCTTAGTTACTTTTCTCATTGCTGAGACAAAATACCTAACACCCAAAGTTAAGGGACTGCAGCACCCTTCTCTAACAAGCTCCAGAAACATCAGGAGGTCATGAAGGCCAGAGAAGAGTCAATGGATCTTTTTTTCCTAGCTTTATTGAGATGTACTATAAAAGTAATGATATCTTGATACACATACACATTGTGAAATGATTACTATCCTGAAGTTAATGAACATATTATCACTTTACAGAGTTACCTTTTTGGATGTAAGTGATGAGAATATTTAAGATTTATTCTCTCAGCAAATTTCAAGGACACAGAATATTACTAACTATAGCACTATTTTTAACTATAGTCAATGTATTACTGTTATTAACTATAAACTATGCTACACTTTAGGTCTCTGTAATGTACTTAAAACTGAAAATGTGTAACCTTTCACCAATATCTTCCCATTGATTAATGCATCTTTTTAATCAATATATAGTGAAATGTATAAAGATACCTAATTAATGCATCTTATTTCTTTACATATTGAAAGCTATATTTTTTGCTCTGGGAAGTTGATTAGAAATTATTACAATAGCCAGGGATGTAGCTTAGTGGGACCAGTGCCTGCCTGGAAAGCACAAGGTCCTGAGTTTGATTCCTGGTACCAAAAAAGAAAGAAATCATTACAATATTTATGATTCATTTGTTGATCTATATGAACATACCCAATGTAATATCACAAAATATTTACATTTGTGACTTACTATGTCTGGTTTATATCTTGCCTTAAAAAGCAGAGATCTCTTTTGTTTATATTTGTATATCCTAGTATCTACCCAAGAAAAGTTGGATAAATATAAAATACAAAATTATGATCCATCAATTATGTATATAAAATCTTATGTAATTCTTATGACACATTTATGTTAGGTATTATAATTAACTTTGTCTTCTCCTAGGAAAAGTGTGATTGAGAGAAATTTAATATCCTGACTGGTCATAAAGTCAGCTAGTTATGAAATCAAGATATATGTCAAGGCATGAGGACAGCTTGCTTCTCCTGGACATCCTTAGAATATTTTTTCCTGCTTCAGAAATCTTATGTAATTCTTATGACACATTTATGTTAGGTATTATAATTAACTTTGTCTTCTCCTAGGAAAAGTGTGATTGAGAGAAATTTAATATCCTGACTGGTCATAAAGTCAGCTAGTTATGAAATCAAGATATATGTCAAGGCATGAGGACAGCTTGCTTCTCCTGGACATCCTTAGAATATTTTTTCCTGCTTCAGAAAAGGTTATTGATGTACAAAGGAATTTAATATTTGGGAAATTATTCCCTGTAGTAACACATGGCCCTTAGCGCTCTGTCTTTTACTTATACCTTTGCCACGTTTCATAAAGCTGCACCTGAACACACTGTGTACCTTTCCCTAAGCCACGAGCTCCATGCTTACCCAGTAAGTAGATCAGTGCAGGCCCAGGGCCAACACACTTTGAGGCTTCTGCACTAATTTTACAGTCAATTCAAATCCTTGGTGCTCCTTTGCAGCGATTTTGGATTGATTCCTTTCCTCCTATGCCAGGATAGCACCATTATCTCTTATTATCCTCAAAAGGGAATATTGCTCAGAATTACATAACAAAATCAAAGTGCAGAGAGTGCAAGGGGAATACAGTGGAATTGTTGCTGGGTTGACAGCATCTTCCCTTCTGAAGCTGTGAGCCTGAGCCTGGGCCTAAAGCAGAGAGCCTCTGCTCAGTTCTTGCCTCTTCTGTGGCCATCAGCAAGGTACTAAACGTTTCTGGGTCATAACTACTTCCTCCATAAAATGGAAACAGAAATAGTGTCTACCTGACAGGGTATTTCTGAAGATTGCATTACTACTTACATGTAAAACCCAGAGCACAGTTCTGGCACGTAAGAGACCCTTATAAATGTCTGATGCAGAAGTATTCCTCTTTTGGCGGTACAGATGTCGGATCTGCTATTACTCAGAGTGCGATGCCATCTATAAGCTCTTTGAACAAACAAAATTTAGATAGTCAAGAGCAAGTGGAAAGTTTCAAAACCAAAATAATAATAATAATAATAGTAATAATAATAATAATGCATTCCATTCTCAATACGGCATTTCTAGAAGATAAACTTTGACCTTGCTCTAAGAAGTATTTCTTTATCTCTCCCTCTCTCTCTTCTTTTTATCTCTTAACTAACTTCAAATCTTCCCTATTTTACTTCATTTACATAAACATCATCTCCAGAGCTCATTCTTTGACCAAGTTTTCTGAGAAATGGCTGAAGACAGAGACCTATTTACAGTTGGGGCAAGCAGCAAGCACGCCAGCCTGCAAAGTGTTTTTGTTCCCATGTCTCAGTCAGCCAGGACTTGTCCTCTATCCTTATCTTCTTTTTCCCCTTAACATTGACTTCCCTTGGCACCTGCAAAAAGAACACCTTGAAAAGATTAATTATTAATTTCAAAAAAAAGTCACTTCAAACACTTCAAATGTAGGATGGGGAAAACCTCAGTAACTGCTCCTGTAGTCAGCTTAACCTTAATGACTCAGTCATGTATTCTTTTTTCCCTGTCTTAAAAAACAAAAGGTCAATTTGGTTTTATGACATCTGAGATAAAAACGCATGTGAGCTTAAAATGTGCCAGTGTTAAAATATTTATTGCTTAATTCTGACGGTCATATTTATAGTCTTATCTCCAAAGAACTGTGAAGTGTATATTATTAAATGGAATCTATATTGAGACATTTTGCTCGCAGAATGCAAAATTTGTTTCTTCCATTTCTTTGTACATACCTATTTTAGCTAAAGAATTGCAAAGGCTTCTGTATATTTAACTATTTTTAATGTCTGTGCAATTGAGTGTGCAATAAAACTGACAGTTTTACATTTCACTGAAGTGAATTTCTAGCACTAACTATGGGAGAAAAGATTTTTATCATGAGATACCAAACCTGTCAGAAATTGTGTTTTCCATTTTTTCAAACAAAATAGCAGGCCTCTTTTGCCCAAGTGGTCAAGTAGCTATAATGATTATAAGCTATCAAATATTTATAGTTCAAGTATTTGGAATCTTTCCAAGCTCCAAATAATTTAGTGCATCTGAAAAATGTTTTAAGTGCCTTAAATGTACAAGATATTACTTTAGCTGCTTTCAAATAAAGCAAGCTATTCTGGAATAGCACCCTGCAAAATTGAGCATCCAGTTAATCGTTACCTGTTACTGCCTAGTACCACTTGGAAGCCTGAGGTGAGTGGATTGCTTAAGTCCAGGAAATCAAGGCCAGCATGGGATATACAGCAAAACACTGTCTTTTTAAAAATGTTTTAAGAATATTAAAGGTAAATCAGGTTGTTTTGGAGCTTAGAAAGTAGGGAGGGAATTTCAACTTTTGAGTAAGTAAAATAATTTCAGTGTGGTTGGGTAAAAGTTTATCTAACACTAGTATTTTATTACACTTATTATCTAGTCCACTCCTAGTTCCAAAGGATGAGAGAGATAAATTATGTTTACTAAGAACAGAAAATAAGGAAAAAAGTGAGGTGAGAAAAACTTTAAGTAAAACCAACGAGTCGGGGACTGTACTGATCATCAAGCTCCCTCTCAGCTTGTGGCTTACAAGACAGAGAGGAGCTCTGTGTGCTGCCCACACTTTACAATTACTAGGGGCACCTTCAGTATCTTCATGCCCAGGGCACATCCCAGACCAATTACATCAGAATCTCTGAGACTCCAATCCAGATGTCAGTATTTTTTAAAGCTCCCAGAGAGATTTTATTGTGCCGCCAAGATCGAGAACTATTGCCCTAGTAAGTTAAGTGGTGAGGTTTGAGCTTCAGGGCTGACAGTAAGAACGGAAAAGAGGAAAGGAATCTGAAAAATAGTATGAAAGGAAAATCAATATTTCTTCTTGAAAGTGCTGGGGAAATTGTTGCCAGAGCTCACCTCATTAAATAAAAAATCCCCCTTCACGGAAGGTGAGAAAATCTGACATTCTCAAACAAAACATAGGGCTCCACTGACACCAAAGGATTGCTGGGGTGGGTCACTTATGTGGCAGCTTTCTCTCTCCTCATCTGTATATTAGAAATACTAAATCCACTCCTGTCTCTTTAGGGAGGGACTTTAGATATGGCAAATGTGATAATGAAGGGCAAATAACTCTTCATATAAAAAGGCAGAGCTATGCTAAAGTTACCAATCAGTTCAAACAGAATCACACTTATTGAGTTCAAATTAAATTTACCATTTCTACTGCTCTGAGGCAAAAAAAAGAAAAAAGAAAAAACTAATGTTATGATTCTGTGATAATGTCCTTAAAAATATCTTTGAAATTGTTTCTAGCATTTCAATAGGTTGACCCTCACATTTTGAATCCATTAGTTGTGCTCACTGCACTTCAACAGAATTCATCCTCTTGATAAGTCACTCAGAACAACAGCAGCAGCAAAAGCTGAATGTTTTGATAATCACTTATAGATTTAGCTATTTTTCAACTTTTATTGGATGAGTAATGAGGCTGGCAGAAGCCCAGGTGCTTTGCCTTTGTGACATTGTCTTGTGTCTTATGTGGTGAAATTCAACAATGTGCAACTATCGCTACTTTGTTCCTTGACTATTGATCACTGGTACTGTCACTGGTTGTTTTCTAACGGATTCCAGTGTGCTGGTGAATTTTGATTGATCAATTTACTGTTACATTTTTGACCAGCAGTAAGGGAAAGGGATTTGAAATAGAGCAAAATGAACTTGAACCATTCTCTTTAAAAATGCAATACAACTGCAACTTTCCCCACACCGTTACATTTTGAAATCCTATTCAGTTTCAAAATTATGAATATTAATTCTTTTACCCAGTACTTCACGCTCTCCAAATGTTTTACAATCTCATAAAATCCCACTGAGGCATGCTACTATTAATATTCTCATCCCATAGCTGCAGAAGTTGAGGTTAAGAAAAGTTAAATCATAGGATGAGTGATAGCGCAAGCCTGTTAAAATGTGGAATACAAAGCCTTTGTAGCCACCCTCCCTTCTTCTGCTCACTGACCTTCCTAACATTTTCTTGTTGAAGTGCCCCACCAGACACACTTCAGAGCCATATAGACTCAAACCCTTGATCTCTGACAATATATCTACTTAGTAATCAAAAGTGGAATATTTGAAAGGTTATTAAGTTTTCTGTAATTCAAGTACCTTTGTTTAAAAAAAAATACTGATCCAGAAAACTAAGAAACTGTGTGTAAGATAATTCCTGAATCAAAAACTGCTTAACATTATTGAAATGGTAAGAAACAGGAAGCCAAATGACAAATCCAGCCAAGGAAAGATTTACAGGCATAAGTGAAGCGAATTTTCCCTTTTCTGCTTATTTTCCTATTTCTTCCTTCCCAATTGTATCAGCATTTAACTAACAATATTTGTGCAGCATTGTATTACGGGGCTCTTATTATGGGTCAAGCACTTCATAAACCTCTGGAAATATACAAGAATGAATAGTAAATACACCATCCTTGCCCTGTGGTTCACGGCTTTGTCGGGGAGAGAGAAATATAAACAAATAGCTCAGACTACAATGTGCTACATACTGAGACTGACTTAGGAGCAAAGTGAGAGGAAACACAAAGAAAGCTCAAAGAACTCTGCCTGGAGGAATCAGAAAGTGTTTAAGACAGAAGCCCTCAGGGCTGGGGATTTAGCTCAGTGGTTCTGCTGCCTCCTTGCAAGTACACAGTGTGTGTGCAGGAGTTTGCCAATGAGAGGAAATGGCACATTTTTTAAAGCGAAACTTTCTAAGGATGCTTAAATTTCAAGAGGACTCGAAGTTACAATTTGAAAGAACATGTATCACTTTCCTGAGAGAGTGCCCTCTCTGACACTTTCTCCAAAGTACTGTCCACATTTCATAGCTCATTTTATATCTTCTCTTCTGTGGCTTCAGTTCAGGTAGTTAAAAGGTCATGGAAACACCACACAGTGAAAAGATGGATGAGCTTTGAAGTTGGGAACCCAAAATCAAACTCTTTAGTTAAAGGTATGGGGAGAAAAAAAGAAAGAAAAAGAGAGAAGGGAGACAGAGGGGAAAAAGAGGGTGAGGGAGGAGAAGACTGAAAAATCAAAACTGATATTAGCATTCACCAAGTAGCTCTCTCGAATGTTTTTATGTGGGCCTTTGGAAGTTATTGTAGCAAGTGGGTTAATGGTTGTGAGAGGGCTTCGTACAAGAAGAAATTCTGCACATAAATGTCATGGTTGGTAAGAGCAAGCTTCCTCCTAAAATGGAGATAGGCTGCTTTCTCCAAAAGAAGTTGTATTCTGGACCTGCTCTATTTGCAGGGAAGGCAGAAATGAGAGGTAGTGGGGGAAGATCTGAAAAAGCTTCCTCGGGTATGTGACCCCCTTCAGTTCTGTGGCGTTGCAGACAGAATTTCCTGTGCTAGCTCAGCCATAGCCTGTCTTTGCTACAGGATATCAAGCTCCAAGTTTACAGTTCCTATCAGGGAGTCTCTTTGTTTGAACAAAGCCTCATTTGTTAGGAAGTGTCACAGATCAGCGTGTATCAGATGCAAGATTGAATGTCCCTCAAGCACAAAGGGCTATGCCAGGATACCAGCAATGGGGCTTTTCACCATGAGAAAACAGATGGTCAGAGTGAAAAAGGCTAGTCATTATGGAAAAGAAATTCTTCCAACCAACCCCCACCTACCCCCCCCCCCGCACCCCCCTCCCCTCTCCCCACCTTACTTCTTTCACTCCATGGCACTGACAGGGAAACATTTGATATGCTGGAACATCATCTGATGTTTGTGTCCTTTTAATTAAACCAAGAGTTCCAGAATAGGGATGCCCTTGTCTTGCAGAGAAATGATTTCAAACAGAAGATAATAGAACCTCTTTTTCTTCAGGCTTGCGAGAGGCTTGTGTGTAATTTGTCCCTTGCAAGAGCAATCAAAGATAACTGGTGCGCAATTGATTATGGTCTTTGTGTCCTTTTAATTACTTGTTTCTACACACTGGTTTAGTTACATGCTGAAAGCAGATCTGTCTGAGTTCTCTCTAAGCTATACTGCTTTCTTCTACTTACATGGTTTAATAATAAACCTATTAGTAAACCACCACCACACTGAACAATTCTATCAGACTGGGAGAGATCTTGAATCTTGCCTTTCTTGAGTCTTTCAATATGCTATTAGATGTTATTATGGAAAACAAGGCTAATAAATGCTACATCATCTCTTAACTGTAGAAAAATATTATACTGTTTCAGGAGGGTAAAAGTTTACTTAGTCCCAAAATAGAGTTTGGAGGACAGAAAAGTCATAATTCATATTACAGGTTTTTAGTTTGGTTTCTTTTTTTTATTGACACACATAGCAATATATGTATTTTCTTCACAGTAAATACTTTAGACTTCTAAATTTCTAGACAAAATCTAGAAAGTGAACAATATATGTGCATAGTTTAAATTTTTATCATCTGTATTCCTTCCAGGTGCTGAAGTCAGTAAGTTCCTGATGGAAATATAGACATTATTTTATTATTAGTTTAGGCTCTCTACCTAAAAGTTGAGACAATATAAAAAGAGTTATATGATAAAAGAAAACTGACTAAATCTCTAGACCACCATTTATGTATTTACTACTAGTTTGCATCCTCAAAAGGAAAAGCTAATAGTTGTAATCACATAGAGCCTAATTTCAGGATTTCAGCTCCGAGCCTAAAACTGATGAAACAGGAAATGAATGGAAAGTCTAGCAAAACAAGTGATCCCTACTAAGTTAGATCCAGAGAACCAAACCCCTGCTTTAGCACATCTGTATAGACATTAGCTCTCTAAAAAGGCTGAAACTACCTCAAACTCTAGGACCGTTTACCACTGCATCTCCACCCACGTCTCATGCTCCCGGATTCTCTATACACCACTTCCGCCATGATGACAGATTTACAGGGCTGTATCTTTCTATGGATGCTCAGCTTGTGCTCATTGACATGGGGAGGTGAAAACTTTACATTGAGTCATGGTTCCTTCTGGCAAAGAGCTTGTAATCTAGGCAGGAAAGTGTGTCCTGAACAAGCGAAAGAGAGAGTGAAAAATGAACATTATGGATTCTAATTTATGGAGGAGAGGGAAATCAGGACACAGACAGCAAACTTCATGGAGTACGTGGGGCTTGGGCCGTGTGGAAACATAAATGGATAGCGTCAGCTGGGGAATGAAAAGAACACAGAGAAAGCAACCCAACACGGGTTCCGAGGTGAGAGGGGAGGCAGGAAGTATGCGCAGGCAAAAGTGACGAATGAAGAACTGAGGGTTTTAATGCCAGACCTTTTTTAACACTTAGTGCCTTCTGCATGGTAAGTTGAGCTAAATACCGAAGACTCTAAATGGAGTACGACATCGTTACTAAGTCTTTAAAACTCACCAGTGGATGATGTTTGATTATAGCAATCATCAAAAGTTACCATACATCTGCCTGTCATTCCAGCAGATCTTCACACTTACATGAACAAAATCAAATGATTTATTTGATATGCATGTCTTACACCTGGTACAATGTTTTATTTTGCTAATAGTCAAAGCACACTTTCTTATGTTATGCTTTTCCACATTAATTATTCACATTACTTGATTTCTACTATTGTGGTTTTTGTTTCTTCTCCTTTCCAATTGCTTCCAACTTCTTGCTTTCTTCACCATTTGTCTCCATCATGACAAAATTTCATTTAGCTTTTATTGGATCTCTTCTCTGATGCTTCACTTCGGCAGACTTGTCCCACAAGGTCCAACCTTTTGTACAAAAGATTCAATTATATGTACATGGATCCATAGAATGTTGGAGTTGCTCTGAAAACCACAGCAACCTGGTCTTTGGAAAAACATGCCTACCTAAACATTGTCAATTCGTGACTTAATGAAATAAATGTCTAAGTGCTGCATTTATTTGTTCTGTAATTTAGATATGAGCAGAGCGCTGCGGGAATACCGAAGGAAGGGTAACTAGCAACTATGTGAAGGTGAATTTGATATAACTCTACGAGAGCCTAAGCATAAATTTTCTTTGGTTATAAAATGAATATTCTATGTAGCGTAACCTAAAAAGAGAAGAGTCCCCCATTTCTGCTCCTCTTCCTTTGACAATCTTCTAAATTATTTAGACGTGCAGCATTTCTGGCTTCCTTCTCTTACAAATGCCTGCTTTACAGAATGTGCATTGTCGGTAGGCTTTGATGCAAATCGCTTCACAGAAGAAGCAGCTCTGCCATTATCCTCTAATTTGCAGCCAAGCTGGCTTTCAGCTGGTGCCTTGTGCCTGGGCTATCGTTCACTGTCAGGGCCTCTCAGGGGCGTGCCAGCTGTTCTCTTAACAGAGAAAGAGAGAAGCACTCATATGTCACCAGATTTCCAAGAAAAGCCTTCTTGGGATGCCATTGTTTCTCTGATTCCGAAATCCAAAAGCATGCAACCATGAACAGGACTGTGTCTGGGCAAACTTACAGATTACAAAATACGTTTCTGAGTTAACATTCATTTACCCTTGGCCCCTAACCTTTTCTCAGTCCTCAAGCTGGACCTAGCCATCCCAGAACTTATTTAGGCCAATAAAAACTCGTTATTTGACGTAGGTTGAAATGCTAATATTAACCCCAAAATAGACTTTATATGAGTATGCACTTACACGTGCACACACATGCAAAGCATTGCGTATGTTTCAGGTAATTACAGAACTCTTCCTGAAGCGATCCTAGAATGAGAACCTCTGTCTCCACCTGCTTTGTCTCCCCTCTCTTTTCTCCTTCTCTTCCCATTCTTGTTCTCATTTCTCATACTTCATTCTCTGGTCAGTCCAATATTTCTAGCCTAATTAGTAAGCAAGTATTTTTAAAAGATTTTTAATATATTCTTATATTTTTATTTACATTTTCAGAAAAGAGTTAATAAATTAACTGACTTCAACACTAGTGAAAGCCCAAATCCCACTAAAGGGAGTCCTGGGTATATTTCTCCTGTACTTCCTGCTGTCACGGCCACTGCAGAGACAACTCCAACAAATCTGGAAAACTTTGAGTATGAGTCATAAGGAATTCTGAAGGAAATTTCTTACTTTTCCTCTTTGGGGAGATAATTAAGTATCGCTGTGGAGGGACTGATGGATAAAATGTCCTTCCTTTAGCCCCTGAACAATGCTTATCCAATCCTAACAGCTACCCATGGCCTCCCCATGAGGATGAATACAAGTGAATTTGCACTGTTTTCTAGCACAGCTGCAGGTGGTTCCCACTCATGTGCGTGCAAGATTCTAGAACAGCCAACTTGCTGTCTGACCCCTCTGGTGGCTTTCCAAATGGCACTGGCCTTCCTCGGGAAAGGAAAATTTAAATTTACTAGAAAGGTTAGGGAACCTACACCCCAGATAACTATATATGTGAAACCACTGAGAGCTAAGGAAAGATGCTTTTTAAATATAAACATTTCCACAATATGTATCCATTTTCCTATGAATGAATCTAATTTCTCATTCTTTATGGCTGAGTAGTATTCCATTTTATAGAAAAACCACATCTTTATCCAGTTGCCAACTGATGGGCATATGGGTTGTTTCCAAGTTTTAGCTATTACAAACTATGCTGCTATAAACATAGGTGCACATACATCACTGTGATATGATTCTTTTAATTCTTTTGGAAAGATACCCATACATATTGAGGATATACTCCTGAGTGAAAAAATAAGTCACACAGTTTTAAATACCGAATAGTTTCTCTGGTGTGAAAAACTATAATAGTACATAAGATTCTAATGAGATAATTGACAATGTGAAATAGGAAGAAAGGGGCTAAATTTGCAGGGAAAGTGGGAAGGGTAGGGCAAAGGTAATAAGGGAAAAGAAAAAAATATGAGAAAATGAAAAAATGGAAATAAAGTGTTTGTAAATGGGGAGGGGAGGAGGAGGTGAAGGGAGGGCAGGGACACGGGGAAAAAATGAGAACCAAGACCTGTCATGTAAAGAAAGGTACAAGATCCCAGTAATGAATGTAACTGAACTATATACCTAAAATGTACCAATAAACTCAATTTAAAAAAAAAAAAACATTTCCAGCCCTTCCGTGTGCCAAAAAGTTTGTAGTATCTCACTTGAAAGCATAGTTATGTATGACATAACAACATTTCGTTGACAGGCCTCATCCCTCGAGATTATATTGCCCAATGACACTGTCTTACTTAGTGTAAGCACACGCTATGCTATTTGTACGAAGACAAAATCACCTAATGATTTATTTCTCAGAACACATCTCCATCATGAAGGGATGCATGACTGCCTGTCATAAAATGGATTAGCTCTGATTAATTCTACCTGATAAAATAATTGAAATGTTTCTCTCCTTTCTGTATTAAGCTTCTTTTAAAAGTTGAAAATATAAGTAACTGAGTTAAATCTCACCTTAGCCAATGGTGGATCTTTATTAGGCACTTGAAAGAATCAAGCCAGATGAACATTAGAGAAATCTATGTGGGAAGATGCAGCCATCGTCTGTCCTACATTCTAAAGTGGAAATGATAAAAATGTGATAAGCTTCTCCATTCCCTTTTCCTATTCTAAATGTTACTAATCGATTATGACACACTTTTCTGCTTAGTCCAATAACCTCAAAATCCTCATTAACACAAGCATACAGGCATTCTCTACCAGTTGTTTAGAAGTAACAAGAGAGTTAAAGCTTATTCCTTATTTCTGCACTGGATCATTAATAGAATCACCCAACCATTGCAAATGCAGTAGAACTACCTGAATTTTACATTAAAAGGAGACAGGGTCAAAAGTGACTGCATTCCCATGCCATATGCCTAGAGCAGAAGCTGTAACCCGTGAAAATATGGAACAGATCTGGCCTGGCAGCTGCTTTCGTAAATAAAGTTTTATTGGAACAGGACCACACCCACTTGTTTTTATATTGTCTATGATGCTGTTCCTGCTTTCTATTACATAAGCCACTCTAGGTTGAGCTGGATATTTTCACTTTCCCTCAAGAACTGCACATATTTCAAAACTTTGCATTTCATTTTGGCTCCAAGGACTCCAGAACTTTCCATAATATGTGAAAGAACAAAATCAGACTTTGTGATTGGTTTATAGATCCCAATGACATTTGTGTTTTGAAAGCAGGCTCACACCATTGAAAACAAATATGAAATGTATTACAAAGCCAGAAGCTCCTTTCCTTTCCTATTCCCCTTCATCCCCATCGGCTCATCTTTGGCATGGAGACTCAGGCATGACTTGTACATAAGCTGCAAGGTTTTTCCTAAGAGAGCAGAAGCTACATGCTGGTGAGTTACACAGTCAAACACCATGCTAAACCTATTGCCATTCCAACAGATGACCAGCCATGAGGTTCACTCAGATAAGGAGTATATCTGTTAAAACATTGCACTGTATCTATAGTGTGAGCTGCTGCATATATTCTTGGTTAAGTCAACTCTAATAAACCCAATGTAATTGTTTTCAACAGCATTCTCTTCTCAATTTGTAACTGAAGTAATTTCTTCAGGAGCCTTAAGGACATAAAAACAGAAATGAGGGAGAGAACATTTATAGCTGTATGATTTCCTATGCATGAGTTTTATTTATTCCTTGTAACATCCAATAATAAAAAATTTATTCTGTTTATTTTACCAGGATATTCCTGAGATGGATGAATTCAATGACAATTAATTGGTCACAAGTCTGATTTTTAAACAAGATATTGAAGACTCATTCTATCCTTAAATTTTCCCCACAGAGAATACTCTATTTTTATTCAATGTCATAGATTTTTTTCATTATTCCAAAATTTTAGTATCGAAAAAGGAAAAACATGAGAATAGAAAAGGAAAAGGAAGAAGCCTCAGAGAAAATGTTGAGAGCAGAGGCAAAAGACAAAGAACTGGAGAAGGAAAAAGGGAGGTATCATTTCTCAGCCTAGAAATTACTGTGAAAGCATAAGCCCAAAAGTTATCCAAAATTAATCCTATTCATGGCCAAAGAATGGTACAAAATCACCTGTGTGCCAAGTGTGAGCAAATGTGAATTCCCAAAGCTCATCAGCACTTATACTGCGGAGAATACACAGCCCTTTGATGGGAACTACAGTAAACACAGTGTCATTCTGATGTTACTTAATCGTGCCATACCTGGTATACACAGGACAAATTTCTGAGAGGTTTTGCTGTGCAAGAATAGAAGATTTCCAAATAAGACCCCTTGCTAGGCTCTGTTGCTGGATTTGTTATGAAGACCACAAAGTCAGTTCATGCAGCACAGCATTGTGGAGGGGCTAAGTGCTCAAGTTAGACATCTGCTGCTTTGCCACAGTTCCAAACCTATGTCCAACTCATCACTGGGGAGCAAAAGAAAGCACTTGACCAAGGTTTTAACAGCAGATACTGGAGAGAGTAAGGGGCCAGCGACAGACTCTGCCTCAGTCTTTCAGGAGAGTTTAAGTGACTAACAGATGCTTATCATGTTCATCCCTTTTCAGCAAGAAAGGAAATCAGCTGCTACCATATTCCACTGACCATTAATGGCAAACAGACCGGATGGACACAGTCTAGGTTTGCTCAGCTTTGTGTAGAACAATCTTGCACAAACTGAGCTTTAAAGCAACATCACTGGACAAAACCGGCCAAGTTACCACACAAGTAATTTGACTACTTTTGCATTTTCCCAACACCACACTTTCCAGTAAAGGGCAGGTTTAACCAATCATGACAAAATAGAGAGATTTCTTTATGCTGATTTAAATGGGTCCATCCATACTAGTAGTTAAACTATTTCTCTTTAGAGCATTTCCAGGTTCTCTTTTCTTTGGCACTATTCATTAATCCCCAACAACCAGTACTTCTCCACTGTAATTTCTAGTAGTTACGGAGCAGTGGTGATGAGCTGGAAGTCTGGAGTCAGATCATCTAAACTCACATTCTGGCTCTGCCACTGCGTAACTTTGGGCCAGTCAATTAATCTTTGAAAGCCTCACTTTACTCATCTATAAAATGGTGAACCCTGCCTTACAGAGTTTCCATGAAATTTAATGAGCTAAGATAGTCAAAGCACTAAATAGAGAGGCTTGAGTAGTATGAGTAGTATAAGAAAAGCTCTACCTGTGTATTCCTATCGTGTGTGTGTGTGTGTATGTGTGTGCATCTGTGTGTCTGTGTGTGTAGTTGCTGTGGGTGTGCACTGCTGAGGATTGAATCCAGGGCTAACACATGAAAGGCAAACAATCCAGCACTGAACTATGTACACCCTTCAGCCCCTACCCCATTTCTAAGAGAGCATTTCTTGGCCTCTGATACCTACAATATGCAGGCTAACCAATATAGTACCTGGGAGTGGGGTTAGATGTATCTCTTGCTTTTATGACTTGACTATATGACCTTTCACTGGTTTGTTATTTTGGTGATTGAGATTAACCATCTATTTGATACTTATGTCATTTGCATTAGGAAAAAATAACAAGAAAAAATAAATATTTTGCCATCAGATCTGATTTTAGTTCAGCTGTGCATACTTTTATACTTATTAGTTGGTAAACTGTAAATTGTGAAATGATTTAATTAAAAAAAAAACTGGTTCCATTTTATAAACTGGTCTGACTACCTTACAGATAGCAACACCGTTTCCCTGAGGCTCTCTCTCTGTAAGTGCCCAGGGCTCACAAAGCAATGCCATCAGCTAAATGAGTTGTTTATTCCTTGGTGTTTAATATGAAAAAAAAAAAACTGCAAATCAAGGGAACAGAAAAGAAGAAAAAAGGAAGGAAAATGACTCATGATTTCAGTGTGAAATCATCTTCCTTTCAATTCACTCTGAATTAAGCAAGTGGCGCATGACACATGCCAAAGCTGGATCAGCAGCACAGGCTGTGCAGATGTGCCCATCTGGTATGCAGGTGTGTGGATATTCCCTGGCCAGACTCCAGGGGGAGCGTATTTATAGCGCTGGCTCCACGCTAGTGCAGGGGAAGGAAGAGAGGACCACCCACTGATGATAAATGGTGCCACTACTCGGCTGACCACATACATATCCTCAAAGAATGGTTTCTAAATTTCCCTGGCATCAGAATCACTACAGAAACTTTATAAAAATGCAAAATTCTGAGCTGCTCCAAGGGATTTTATTCATTATATCTATATTTTGAGAATCCATTCTCAACAAATGTTGTGGTTTATTCTAATATAAGCATTCATTAGTCCATGCTTCGAGAACCCCTGCTCTAGCACATAAAGGGGTAAAAGAACATGTAGAATAAAAAGTCACTTTTCCCCTACAAAGTTTCCACTGCATGCCTTTATTATATGAATATTGCCTACTGCATTCACAAACAGAATGTTTAAACATAAAACTGGGGGGAAAGTATTTGGCCAAGAAAACCCCAAGGATTAACATCTTTTAAAAAATAATTTGTCGTTATTCACCAGTTCTTTTATCTGAAGAGGGAAAGTAGGCACAACTCTGGGCAGGGCATTGATGGGAACATTTTGGGGTTGAGAGCCTTAAAATGGATCCCAGGCCTTTAACCGATTCCACGGGCTCATTTAGACATTTGATAACATATCTCAAATCTCCATCCCTGCTATGATTTTTTCAATTTCTATTTTTTTATTAGTGCATGTTTGTAGTACACAATGATCATTTTTCTCGTAGGTAGTTGGTACATGCACACGATACAGCTCAGTTCTTTTTTATCCTCTTCCCCTCCTCTCCCTCCACCCTCCCTTCATCTCTTGATTACCTTTCACTTTGCAGCAATCTACCTCCCTATTCCCTAATACCTATCTCTTATTCTACTCTATTTATATTTATATTTATATTTACATTATGAGTTTCTCATCCAAGGGATGAAACCATATGATACTTAAGCTTGTGTATCTGATATGTTTCACTTAACATTTTGGGCTAAGCGGCATTCATTTTCCTGCAAATGACTCAAGCTTACCTTTTTATGACAGAGTAGTACTCCATTGTATATAAATACCACTTTTCTTTATTCATTCATCTGTTGATGGACATATAGGCCGCTCCAAGATTTAGCTATTGTGAACTGTGGCCACTACCATTATGAACAGATGTCTTCTCTGCTTTCTTCACCGAAGCAGCCCTCAGCGACCAAGAGCCCTTCACCTATTCACTTGTTCCAAGATTGGGAAACAGGAAAAAGGAAGCTAGATCTGAGAAAACATTCAAAACCCAGCACATGGTTTTAACTTTGGGCCATTTTGAGTTCAAAATTAATTTAGTAGCTGATGAAGCATCTGGATTGGAGAAGCCCTGTGATAACAATTCTTTCGGAGATTCCACATGGTCAAGCTACAGACTGAGCATTTTGTAGTATTTTATGTGAAAGTGTTCTGCTCAAATCAAAAGGATCTATGTTAATGGCATCACATATATATTAAAATCACATCATCAGTATAATTATCCACATATTAATTTTCTTCTCTATCTACAGTAAAGAAAAAAATACAAGAATGACCCATGTGCAGCCAAAAAGAATGTATATTCTGATTTTGTGGGGTGAAACACTTTGTAGACGTCTATTAAGTCCATTTGTTCTAAAGTTTGGTTTAATTCTAGTATTTTGTTGTTGCTTTTTTGTCTAGATGATCTGTCTATTTGTGACAGTGTGGTATTTAGGTCCCCCACTATAGTTGTATTACCGCTTACTTGGTTTTTCATGCCCCTTAATATTTGTTTTATATAGGGAAGTGGGAATGGTAAGGGAAAAGAAATAAGAAAAAATATGAGAAAAGGAAAAAATGGAAACAAAGTCTTTGTAAATAGGGGAGGGTAGAGGGGGTGAAGAGAGGGCAGGCGTAAGGAGGAAAAATGAGAACCAAGACCTGTCACGTAAAGGAATAAGATCCCAGTGATAAATGTAACTGTACTGTATACTTAAAAAGTACCACTAAACTCAATAAAAAAGATTTAAAAAAAGAGAAAAATACATGTTAGCACTTCTCACAAGACTGAAGAACAGATTTGAAAGAATAATGTCTATTTAATAAATACATTGCAAGCCATGTTACGTTATGCAATGCACAGGTACTGGGGAGCAAAACAGGGGGAGTCCCCATTCCCCAGCATTCACAGCCTTCTGAGACAGACACTGAACAAACAATCAAACAAGCTGCGGCTTCTACACATGGGTCTTTGCTAATCCTAGCAATGCAGGGCTTTGATTTCCTTTCAAATGTGAGCACTCTCTCTCTCTTCCACCTTGCTTTAAGGGCTCCTCAGCAGTCATCACAGGACTCACACCAACTGCCTATTTGGCTTGGCCTGCAAAATGCTGAGGTCCACTGTTTTCTTAAAATTTAAATTCCTTTCCAATCTAAAGTATGAACTTCCAGTCTCTCTTGACTATCTGGCCACACTACACATCAGTTTTCACAAGGCGATCAGTGGCTGGAGATGCATAACAGCTCCCTATGCAAAAGCAATGCTTTTCCTCTCCTTGGCCACTGTTACATCCTTTCTCTATCACCTCCTGACATGCGGGCCAAGACTTTCCAATGACATGATCAAGACATGATCACATCTCTTGACTTGGTATTTTTCCTATTATCAGTTGACAGACCCTCTTAGTTCAATTAATAATGCCCAGTCTACAGAAAAAGATAGGCAATCCTTTTAACAAATGCCCTTTCACATGCTCTTTCTATTCTTCTATCTATTAAAGTTTCTATGCTAAGTAATCAAATATTATTCCTCCATCAACTTATTTATGCAAAAATCTCAACTTCTGTTTCTAGCTATGCCTTTTCTTTGATCCATTTAATTCAAGCAAGCCAGATAACTCATTGTCAGCCCTGCTGTCTTCTGTTTCACTGGCTCCAATTTTCTTCGATCTTTCGTAGTCTTCGATCTTCTATCCAGAATTTACTCCAGCCTCCTGAATTCTGAATGTCGGATTCCACCTACTATCCATCCAGCCCCACCCCGTGCTTCTTCCACAGTGATTCCTGCCTACCCAAGTTGCGACAGCACAGCCTTCCTGTCAGCACTCACAGCGCCTTCCCTGAACCTTTAAAAGACATCTCAAGTTTTGCACCTCCCAACACTGGAGCTCCAGCGACCGTGATCCTGTCCAGCTTATCACCCACGGCACATTAGCAGAGTGCCTAGCAGAGAATTTTGGGAATCTGCACAATAAATGAAGAGAAATTCTACTTAGTACTCACTG
Source organism: Fukomys damarensis (assembly GCF_012274545.1). NCBI lineage: Eukaryota > Metazoa > Chordata > Mammalia > Rodentia > Bathyergidae > Fukomys > Fukomys damarensis. The sequence goes on along the minus strand of NW_022900915.1, from coordinate 30,649,042 downwards.
TAAAGAGAACAGGAAGGTGCTGAATGTGTTCAAGCTCCTCTCGGACCCCAATAACTGTTTTCGATACCCAAGCCATTTGTACATGTACTCGCTTGGGGAATTCTTCTAAGAAGGCTGACCCTGTGTTCCCTACACTGGCTCTTCCCATATGTGTGTCCAGTGGAAGTATGCTCATTTATTCCATATGTTTTACCAGTTTCTTTTTCATAAATACAAGAGGTGTTCTCTCTTCTTCCATTTAGAATATTACACAAAGCAACTTTAATTCTGGGTCCTGGACTATTGTCACAACAAAGTTTGGCATCTTTGTTTTTACTTGACTGCAAGGCCTTGAGCGTAAACACTCTTCGCCGTGGTGGTTTATACTATGAAATAAATATTATATTAATAAATGCCCTTCATTTATATTAAGAATCTATTTGAACATTGAACTCTAGAGCTAGCATGCGTCTCTGTGATTTTAGTAAGGATGCTAATTTCTACCCATTATAAAGCCAATGTGCTTTCCTCTAAAATGAGAAAAGGAAAAGCAGAATATATTGTTGAAGTGCACAGGGGGAAATTAAATTTCTTATTCAGTTTTATATGGCCAGTTATTGGAATCATCTGGACTAAGTTGCGAATGGAATGAGCAGAAAATAAAAGTACATTTTGAAAAATGGTCTTGTATACCTTCCCACTGCTTCTAGGCAAGAATGTCCTGAAGTCGTCTGTCATCTGTTCAGATTCTCAATTAGTACTTTTTGACAGCTGTGTGCTGATCGCCTGAGGCGCACGCACAAGATTTCCTACTTTACCACTAACTGGTTTTACTCCCAAGGTCAAATAAGATTTTTTTTCTTTTTCTAAGAACCTCTAAACCACAGTCTAGCCTGCATGCTCGCAATCCCTACCTTCTTCTGCATCAGATAATTATTTACAAAAAAATAAATGAATACAAATAAAATAAGTCTTCTACTAAAGGATAAAATGTTTCAGAACACAAGGATCGTTCATGACTATCCAGCTTAGCCGCTGAGGACAAATTGTGCACAAGTTCATTTCAGTTCCAACCCATTTTCTGCTCAGGTGGTGAGGGCCTTTCTGGCTAAATTCCAGGCACAATTCCCTAAAGCCCAGCTTCACTCCTTGGCATCAACCTGAAGCCTGTAAACTGGTGGCTTCTCTGTTCCTTGCTTCTACCCCTAGACTCTTGTAGCAGTCAGTTCTCTCATCCCGGACATAAGATGCCCAGTGCCCACGACTAGAAGGAGGAGGACTTTAGTTTGCTTGAAGTTTCAGTCCATGGTCAGCTGTCTCCAAGGAAGAAACACCATGGCAGAAGAGTGTGGCTGAGCTGAGATGCTCAGCTTATGGCAGCCAAGAAGCAGAGTGGGGGAACAGTGCCAGGGAGGAAGGGTAGAGGTATTGGACATGGGCCCCAAGGCCAGGTCTTCACGACATACCTAGATGCACCTAGAAGTGAGTTCCTCCAATCTAAAAGGTATCCAAACCCAATCAAGTCAAAAGTCCACTCTAACTTCCAAAACTCTCTTGCCTGCCTTAGATACAGACATCAGATCCACCTCCACCAATGTCTGCCCCTTTTGCTCTTAATTCAAATCTCATCCCCCTCTTTTTTCTGTTCCCAGGAAGATGCGCTAACTAGTATTTTGTTTCCTCTCCTACACATGGGTCATCATATCCTAGCCTTGCTTTATGATATCAGTAATCCCATTCTTGATTTCCTGCTGATAAGTGAAAGGCTCCTTTTGTAACCAGCATCCAAATCCTTGTGTAACCAAACTAAGGGATGCAGAAGGAAACAGAGCCAAAGTGCCTTCCATTAATATACTTTTTGGTAGTGAAATATCACAAAGTGCAATGAAGAAAGGGGGAAAAGTCACTACATTCAGATATAAATTTTTCAGTATGTGTAAGCATAAAACAAATGCAAGATGAATGTTTCTTAAAGTGATGATGTTCAACGAACAATCATTTGAGAAAATGCAAGAATATTGGTCTGTTTGATAAAATACAGATTCCTGGGCTCTACCTTGGATTGACAACCACAATTTCTGAAGATCTTCTAAGAATTTTAGATTTTACAAATTCCTGACTCTGCTTTTAGAGTACATTCATATTAAAGAACTACCATACAGATATCTCAGCTACGGTTTGAATGAAAGTCCCCTCCAAAATTCATGCTAGAACTGAATTGCTATTGTAACAGTAATAAGAGGCACACTTTTAAGAGGTGATTAAATCATGGAGGAATTAATGCCATTATTGCAGAGCACTGCAGTTATTGAGAGAGTGGATTCATGATAGAAAGGATGACTTGGGCCTATTTCTCCCCTCTGTCTACAATGTGTTTCGTTGTCCTTCTATTGTATCCATACAGCCTGACGTCCCTCATGAACAGGGCTCTTGTTCTTGCACTTCTTGACTTTCAGAACTGTGAGTCAAATAAACTTCCATTGTTTATATATTATATTTTATGGATGTTTCAATAGTCACATAAAATAAGATAAAATGAGAAAATAACCATGGCTAGAACATTTGGATTTGGACTTTTACTTTAGATACTCCCAGAAATGTTTTAGAATATTAATTTAAAAGCTTATACATAAACTACTAAAATATATCTGTTCTTACAAACACAAAAATGTCAGTGCCAAGTAAAGTCAGATGTATTCTTAGTGGAGATCATACATCTTAACCCAAGCCATCAGCAAAGCAGCACCAAGAGGTAGTGTGTACATTGGCACACAGGCACTGCGCCAGGTACCCAGAATATACATAGGCTGACTGTGCGCACAACCCTACACTCCTGGCCTTTAAGCCAGACCCTGACTGCAACATCACCCCAGACTCCCTCAGAATTGCTGGGTTGGGTGACACTCAGCCTTTCACTAAGAGTATCTGGAGAGAGTCACAGTGAGTTCCTCTCTAGATTTAAATAGAAATTAGAGGAGAGGGATGAAAGGCATGAAAGCATCTGGGCTCCACACTGCCAGCTTAACTCACCCTCTTTACTCTTGCACAAAGACATATTTCATTTGAGAGTGTGAATATATGTGTGACCAACACGAAAGCTGGGGATTTTTAAATCAGCCAGCAATCCCAGGGCTCTTTCAGCTGTGCTCCTACTTCCCAGGGCCTCTTGGGGACGGTTGGGAGCAGGTGTGAATTTCCAGTTTATTAGCAAGTTAAGTCAGGGTTGCTGCACACTTTGAGAGGCCTAATACACTGGCTAGCCTCCCTGAATACAGAGAGGCACTGCACCAGGAAGAAATATGTGAAATAAAAATACTCCCTTATTGATGTCAGACACAGCACCTGTTGGGTGTGCACTATTTTCAGGTACTGCATTGAGTCATTTAAATGCATTGTGATGTTCATTACATTTTTTAAAAAAGAAAGGTTTTATTTTCCTGCGTAAAGAACATTAAAATTATATTGATGTGAGGATCTCAGCTACACCAAAGAGAAGCTCTAGATTGTCTTCTCCACATTTGAACTTCAATTTCTTGCTTCAGTTCACAAATAGAGCTTAAGATTTGGACCGTGTCTGTCTACTGAGTACAGTGTGACCCATGAGGTTTGATTATCCATGGAAAGTTTTCAGTTACAATCTCTACTATGGGAGGTAGAATGCTAACATTTAATTTTACTGGGTTTAGGAGGGTACCTGAAGGAAGGAAATAACTACAATGGATAGGACTTTAAGAAATTATGTAGTCCAATCTCTTAATGTTTAATATTTAAATAGGATGGCCACAGATGCCTTATTTTGTGTGATCTCTCACATTTCCTTTTGTATTGAAGTTTTGCTCCCAACATCTGGTTTTCTACACATGGTTATCAAGCCAACTGGAGCTTGTCTGATATTTTCCTCCTCTTTAGGTTTTCCCCTATGTATCCCATTTACAGGACTGGGAGGCCAGTAAGACCAGAGCAACTGTCAACCCTTTTGTAAATGATAGACATCAGGATCATACCTGCCTCTCAAACCCAGGCATGATTATATTATGGTTGGCTACATTGGTTTTGTAATTTGGCGGTGTTAAAGTTTAGTACCACAAAAATTGCATCACAGTACTGGGATTACTGATGAAAAGAATGTACGTGCAAATACTGAATTCCATTATTATCTGACATAGGTTTGTCTCACTTCCCAATGACTGTCAAAAACGAAGCTTTTCTATTCACAGTTGTTACTAAAGGTTAAAATACAATCTATTCATGTACAGATTTCTGAACATTTTGCCAACTCTTGGAAATTTTATAAAGTCTTTCTCTAACATTTCTCCATCTGTTTGATAAACCACAGAAGTTGCTTGAATGCAATGGACCAAAGACACTCGCAAATAGCAGCCAGCCTCCAGGAAGAAAGACTGAAAAACATTCTGGGAAGACTCAGAACAATCATGTGAATTGTCTTCAAATATTTGAAGGCCTACGATGGAGGAAAAGCAAGACTTGTTCTTTTGTTCCCAAAGAACAGTAATGATAAGAATTCTATTTGTTATTAACTGCCCACCACTATCAGGCACCATGCAAGAGCTTTGAATGCATTATCTCTAATTTTTATATCAACTACAAAGTGGATAAGGTTATCCCATTAAATAAACAAAAAGGGGGTTAAATAAAGTGATTAAGCTACTTACACAAAGTCATATTCTTAGAAGCTAAGATGGGGGTTCTAATCCACCTTTGTGGGTGCCAATTCTATCCTTAGAGTTGTTCAAACCAAAAACCTTGTAGTCACCTTTGAGTTTTTCCACACCTCATATCTAAAGCTTCAGCAGATTACATCTGCCCTACTTTCAAAATATATTTATAATCTGAATACTTTTATCGCCTGTGCTGTTGCCACCCTGCTCTGAACCCATCTGTATCATTTCTCACACAGTGTAACCCCCTGCACATAGTATGCAGAGCACAGCTTCCTCCTAATCACCCTCCCAGCTTGTGCCTATGACCCCAGGTGGTCTGTCTGACACGACAGCCAGGGTCATCCTTGAAAGAGTAAGACTATGCTGCCTCTGTTCACAGTTCTCCAGGGACATCCTAGCTTGGTACGAATAAAAGCCTAGGGTATTATGGAGAATTCCTATACAAAAACCTACCCAGTTTGGTTGCTGCTGCTGCTGCTTTGCATCTTCTTGCTGTTCTGCACACGCTCTGGCTCTTTGCACTTGCCACACACTTTCCCTGGATTGCTTTTCTCTGAACTCTCTGTGCCGCTCACCGCATCTCCACCCCCTTCAGCATGGTATTTAAGTCATATCATCTCAGCCGCACTCTCCAGACTGCCCAATAGTGAGCTGCAACTTCTCTGCCCAGCTTTAATTTTCCCCATAGCACTCATTATCAACTAATGCATCGTAGTTGGAAAAAGAAAACAATTGCTTATGGCTGTCTTTTCTTCTCCTTATAAAATATAAATTCTACAAGAGCACGTTTTTTGGCTTATTTCTGCCTGCCTAGCACTTAAAGCAATATCTGGTTCCTACGGGCCCTCTATAAATGTCTGTTGGATGAATGATTGTGACCAAGAACATGGGTCCTACTGCCCCAGCCTCGCTTGAAGAGAGGCATTGCTAAACTAGGATGCATTATGGGACCATAGAATTTCAAGGTTACAAAACACTCCAGGATCGATCATCTTGTTCTACAGGAAGGACAACTTGGGAGGTCAATTTTCTTACAGTGGTTTCAGAAGTCTGACAGAGCTCTATGAAGTCAACATGTACAGCAGTGCCACACAGGGAAAACGACGTGAGGGACAGAGGAGGTGCTAAATTCCTAAACCTCAAAGACCTTCCCCCAAGTCTGCAATCTGTCTGAGATTCTCATACTTGCTCGATCTTCAGCTGAGCTCATGTCCGAGGGATCACAGCATCTTCTCCATCTGGATGCTCCAAGCTGTCTTTCAGCAGAAACATGGTACAGGCACTGTATGCTTAGAAGAGCAAAGCGCACCTCCCCCTAGCATCAGAGCAAAGACTGGAAAGACTGACCAAATATGTCTTTGTGCCCTCTGCCTAGGTAGCAGGGAAAGGCAGGAGCCAGAAGACATGTTGGGCAGAGCATCTGGGGCAGTAAGGATGCCTTTGTGTGGCAGACATAATTGCCGTTTCTTGTCTTCTCCAGAGCACGAGCAGATCCTCCTAGAAGACATTCCCAAGAATGGCAGTTTGTAGATGCTTCTAGATTTTATAATTGATAGTTCTTCCTCATAGCTAAGATATTGTCAATGATATCAAGTTTTCTGTACATATGTAGTACATATATAGTACAAACAAAACGGTGTTGTCATTTACAATATAGTGTGTTTTATTTGAGGTTTAGAAAACAATGAAATTGTTTATTTTTTAATAAAAGAAGGATTCTTCATGGAGATAACAACCCTTGCCCAAGAAACCCTACATAACTCCAACTCTCAATTAAACCTTTTCATTTTTAACAGTCATGACTATCTAAATCCAAAGACATAGGCCAAAGCACAGAATATTAAATACAATTGCCCTCTGGTGCCGAACCAGAGCAGAATTAGAATTCTTAAAATTATACTTCTTCCCATAATGCAGAATTCCTTTTGAAGGTGACATAACTCACACACCAAAACCTCCAGGGAAATACTTTATTGGCTGGAAGAGATAACTAATTGATTTCAGGGGTAGGATTTTTATTTTTTATTTTCATAGACCTGCAAAATGTTGTTCTAAAAATAACTTCAGGATTCTTGAAATGATGTCTTTAGTTATCCTGTTGATTGTACCTAAGGATCCACCAAAGTGCAAAGAGGCTTCTATTTTCTTTTTCTCTTCTCTTTAAGCCAAAGATAAATTGTTTCAATAGCAAATATGAACTTTTGATGAAAGATAAAATATGCACATGGAAGGGAGGTCATCAGGCAGGTACGTGATTCATTGAATTGTTGATACAGATTATACAATAGCATAAGATCTTTATCATAAGTAAACAAACATCAAAATATGAATGAAACAAATATGTAAAGAGCCTATCTAATGGCTAATAAGCTGAGAGTTGGAAGCACTTTGAATCTTCTGCTGTCATATTTTTTAAATGTAGTAAATGTCAGAATGAAGACACTACCTACAAGGGCAAAAGTATTCTTCCATTTGTGTTCACAGACTAACTCTTTGGAGAGTCATAAACTGTGAATAAGACAAGTTGTAGAAAATAGATATCATATTTGATTGTTTGAGAGATCTGTCCTTTTGTGATGCCTGGTAAGTATTCAGTAAATCTTTCTGAATTAAGAAGTGATAATACCTATACTATATTTTTTTTCTGGAAAAGCCATTTTTTTCTCAATTTTTTTGGACAATCAGAGCACAGAAATTAAAGATACATCATGCTCCTATGGCTGAGATTTACACAGAAAGGAAGTGTTGGCACCATCCGAGGAGATGAATCTAAAACATCTGCAAAAATTCAACTACTTAGACATACATGGTTAAAGACTATGACTATAACTGTGACCAGCAACTTTACCAAGATTATTTAGCATTTACTTTTACTTCAACCTAAGGTAACTAAATCAGCAGTGCTAGGTTTTTGTTTTGTTTGATTTGGTTTTGTTTATCCAAATAAACTCTGGAAAGAGAAAATGCTCCATATAAATCATTTCCTTTATGTTTACATTTCACTGCCTTCCTACACTCTCTAATGACTCTAGTCTGTTTTTTCTTTGCAAGCTCAGCATGGTTATAAATACAATGAAAGGAAGCATTTCTCCCATGGTTGCTATTCCCCATTCCCAAAATAGGCTCAAATCAAACACATTGCGAAGATGACATCCCCCTAAAGCCTTCTTATTACACTATGGTTAAAGACTATGACTATAACTGTGACCAGCAACTTTACCAAGATTATTTAGCATTTACTTTTACTTCAACCTAAGGTAACTAAATCAGCAGTGCTAGGTTTTTGTTTTGTTTGATTTGGTTTTGTTTATCCAAATAAACTCTGGAAAGAGAAAATGCTCCATATAAATCATTTCCTTTATGTTTACATTTCACTGCCTTCCTACACTCTCTAATGACTCTAGTCTGTTTTTTCTTTGCAAGCTCAGCATGGTTATAAATACAATGAAAGGAAGCATTTCTCCCATGGTTGCTATTCCCCATTCCCAAAATAGGCTCAAATCAAACACATTGCGAAGATGACATCCCCCTAAAGCCTTCTTATTACACACACACACACACACACACACACACACACACACACACTTTTTGTTATTTATTGCAATGAAAATTGGTAGCATTCTTCCTTAATCGAGCTGGGCATTATTAAGCTATTTTGCAATCAACATTTCTCAGAGTAAATGGTGTGTGCCTTCTCCCTTGCTAATACCTCTATAGTTAACCAAACGTGGATAACAAGATAACAAGAAAATTGGAAGCCCTGAGTTTTCTTGAAGTGCATTAGTCACTTTTTTCCTGCCATTTATTCGTTGTCCTTTTGGTCTTCAGCTCATTGCTTCTTGACAACTTACTCCTGCCATGAATATAGAATAATGATGGTAGGGAACAGGACTGTGTTTAGTCTGTGATAAGCAGTGTGTTCTAAATGATACTTTCACTGAGAAAGCTAGAATACCTCATTTGTCAACCCTGCAAACACTAATTAAACAAATTACTTACTTTGAAAACTGGTAAATTATGGGAAAGATGGAGTTTGCCAGAAAAAAGTACATGACAACCAAGCTGCCTGGTTGGGAGCAAAAGAAGGCCAGCTAATATATGTAGAAGAAATCACCCAATTAGTAAAAAGTTACCACTTTGTAAACATTAATGAAATCAATGACTTAAGAATTATCATTAAGTGATGTTAAAGCTCTAAGATAAAAAGGAATGAAGGGATCAGGCATTTGTGTACCGCCGAGGTTATGCCAGAAAAATTGCTCTCTGATGGCTGAGGAGAAAGGAAACATCCTAATGGGTAATTGCTAAGTTATACCCAGTCAGAGCAATGCCAAGAGCAGGAAACCCAGATAGCCTTCATCTCCTAATGTAGTGCAGTACAGAGCACATGCGATAGTAATATGCACTTCTACCAAAACATTTCCATGAGGACTTAAGGTAAACACTGAAATATAAGATATTCCACCGGATAAATGTCCCTCTCTTTTTGACAAGTCAAGGCTATTCTAACTTAAAAAGTCTTCAATGACACATCACCCAAGAGCAATTTGTTGTCCTGAAATAGATCTTGGCACAGGCAAACCTGCTGAAAGGACATTGCAAGGACAAGTTTAAGAAATATGAATAAGAAAAAGTATTAGATGGTATTATATAATCATTAATTTTGTTAAGTATAAAACCACTAATTTGTTAGGAAAATGCTCTCATTTCTTGCAGATACATGTGAAAGTATTTATGAGGTAGAACGCCATGTCTGTGGTTGTCCTTAAAATACATCAGTACAGTAAACAGTGAATTGACAAGAGGAAAAATAAAAGTGAAACCCTTTCTTCAGAATAAGTAAATACAAGCAACATGTGACATCCTCAAATGAAATGGTCTCAGGCCCTGATCCCCCTACAAAAATCTCTAAGTATCCTCTGCATTGTCAATATTGCCTTGAAAGACTAATAAGTCTTTTTCATAAATTAGTTTTTCATAAGTCTCTGTTTTTTCAGAAAACTCAGGACACTCCAGAATGAAATTGTTCTTCCTATTTTCTTCCTTCTTGCCTTTTAAGAAAGTGGCTCTCAGAGCCGTGGATTTAGCTCAGTGCCTCCATTGCCTGCTTTGCAATAGCAAGATCCAGATTTCAATCCCTGGTTTAAAAAAGAAAGTGGCTCTCAAAGTGTGATCTGTATGCATACCAATGTTTATAGTAGCAGTTTGTAACAGCTAAATCTTGGAAGCAGCTTGTATACCCATCAACAGACAATTGGATAAAGAAAATTTGGTATCATATCTAATGGAATACTACTCAGCTATAAAGAATGACAACTTTGAGATATTTGTAGGAAAATGAATGCATCTGAAAAATATAATGTTGAATGAAATAAACCAGACACAGGAGCTTACATCCTGTATGATATCTCTCCTTGAGTGAGTCAAAGTGCAAAGAAAATGACAAAAGATGTGGAAAGGGAAACAAGGCATAGATTTCTTGCAATAGGGAAGTAGTCCAAGGGGAGAAGGGGAAGGGATGAAGAGGAGGTGAATGGGAAATAAGAAGAATAAAGACTTGCCCTGTACAGTAACCTAATAACCTCGGTTAACGTAAGCATTGTGTGCCATAACATAAGCTAAAATAAACAATATCAACAAGATTAAAAATCAGGATGAAGGAAATGGGAAGGGAGAGAAAGAAGAGTAAAAAAAAAAGAAACAAGCTGTGGTACGTACGTGTACCCATTCCCCAAGATGACTGCAAACTGCATGTCCTGCAAACTTGTACTAATAAAATTTTTAAAGTGTGATCCCCAAAGGACCAGCATCAGCAGCACCAGGCAACTTTTTAGAAATGCAAATTATGGGCCAGTTCTAGCCTATCAGAAACTAGGGCGGGGCCCAGTGAGTTTGGCCTCCGCCTTCTAGGTGACAAGCACCATCCTTTGAGGTTGCTGCGCTGGAGCTCCACTCTTCCCTGAGCAATGCACTTTGCCATCGCTATGCTGTGTGCACACTAGAGAAAAAGAAAGGCCGAGATGTACAGAATTGGTTTGCAGTTTTAATTCTTATCTATCATTGCCTTGACCAACGACATTGAGAAATGAGAGGGCTGGGGGTTTAGCTCAGGGGCACCGCGCCTGCTTGACAAGCGCAGATCCTGAGTTCTATCCCTGTTACCACCAAGAGAGAGTGAGAAAATGGGAAGACATTTATTATATTGGATGTCGGATTTTCACTTACACCACAATGCCTTAAAGTATAGCTGAAAATGAATTTGGTCTGTTTAATTGTTAGTATATTTCCTAGACTTGCAAAGAACTTTATATGTCAACATGAAATAGGGCCCAGTTTATGGGCTAGAATCTGTAATACAACATGAATCATGCCGCCTGCCCTCCAAGGCTTCGCCACAGTCCGACTCGTGGGATCTCTTATACCTTCCTCCAAGGTCCCATTTCTAGGGTTTGCTTTGTCTCTACACTAACTGCATGTGTTGAGGCCTGTCAAACACATCACATGTAAGATTCGGGGGGCTCCAAAGACCTAAGATCCTGACGCTAATCTTTTCCTACTGTCAGTAACAAGTCCGAATTTTGAGAGGTTCTGTACCAGCATCATTTTCGAGTGGGCCGAGTTGGAAACCTAAACTGCTGGACCTGATATTCCACAGAGTGCTGTGACCCCGGGACTGAAACCAAAGAAAGAGAATGTGGTGTGGAGAATTATAGGCCCATCCTTAAGTCAGAGGGTTAGGAACACATTTCTCTATTTGATGTTCATACAGGAGGCGTCCGAGACTAATTGGAGTCAGGCACTATTCATCGAACCAAATGGCATCAGAGAAGGTTTGTGTAAAAGCTGTTCCTCATTCTGTTCTTGGAGGAATAAGGGTCTTTCTGGATGCCCGTAGTTCACATGCAGCACTCCTCACAGCAGAAGTTCGTGCACGAACACTTCCGCGGGGCCACCAGTGAGACAATGTACCCCTCCCTGACGCATTCTTCCTGTTTAGCAGGACCCACTGATGGCATTACAGACATTAATGAGGACCACTGTTTTGAAGATAGACATCAAGAGGTGCACCAAGAGAAAGGAAATTCAATAATCTCAAAGCAAGAAGATTGAAGTCGAGTATGAATCAGTGAAGAGAAAAACATACAGAAGAACAGCGTGTGAAACTGAGAGAGAGGAACCAAGGAAATGCAGGAAGCTCTTGATGAATTCCTACACCTAAAAGGATGCGGTGTAAAATCGTCCCACTTTCCCTCTTCAATATTCTATCTCTTCCAGTCCTTGAACACACAGTTATGTGACAAGTTGTACTATAACCATCTTCTCCACTGCTGTGATCCCTAAGAAAGTCTCTACCTCCTAAATATATTTTCCCTATTTGAAATTCAAAATCGCAGCCTGCCTTTGGATATAATCTTTCTGTCTCTCTGTCTCTCTGTCTCTTTCTCTGTGTCTCTGTCTCTGTCTCTCTCTCTCTCTCTCTCTCTTTCTCTCTCTCTCTATATATATAATAGTAGATAGATGATAGAGCTATCGATAGATAGAGATATATATCCCAACAGGTATTTTTGTATAATATATGCACACACACACACATATATATGTATATATCCACATATGTTTATTACAAATTTTAAGTACAACACTAGATCAGGTAGAGGTGTACTGAATTTTCAACTCTGCGGTACATATGATAGGTGATAGGAAGTTACATAACTGATTTATACCAACTCCAAACCTCTACAGGTGAAGATAGCAATATCAGCTTTGGTTATTCATGCAAATTAGGTGATGTATGCACAAAGCTTTTCAGTTTCTAGCAAAAAGTCAGCAGTCAATAGGTGGTAGTTTTTGATATCGTAATTCTCTGACAAAATTTTTCCATTTCTTTATTTCTGTCATTAATCTTAATTTTACTTTACTTGTATCAGATTTTGTCACAAGAATATGAAAATTGAAATCTTGCTCTTATTACACATCTGTTAAAGCATCACTAAAGATAAAACTATTAAAAGTTCAAAATTATGAATCCCATATTTCTCTGTTCCCAAATCTCTGTTTCATTTGGTAACTTGACAGTATTATGCACCAAAAAGCAGGTCCACCAATGAAAAGTTGGAAGTGACTGGGAAATCATTTGCCTTTTATGGACAGAGCAAATAGTTGAGTGCGAACTTAAATGCGAACCAGAAGGAAATTCTGTGTGTGTGTGTGTGTGTGTGTGTGTGTGTGTGTGTGTATCAGGGGGAACAATTAGGTCATGCTTTTAAACTGGGTAACATTGCATTTACTTCATTTCTGTAATGATGCTTAAAATAATTCTGCCTTGTATGTGTCTAAAAAGTGCTTCAGATGTGACAGTGTCAGTGGTCTCTCTTCTTCCCCTTCACTGAGGGTGGGGTCCTCCTTTGGCCCACACAGGGGCTCGCCATTCCTGTCCTCTGAGGGCCGGAGGTGTGCAAAGCCCACAGGACACACGTGGAGAGGCCACAGAGCCAAGGCTGCAGACACAGAGGAGGAAAGGAGGCTGCAGGGGTAGGGAAATGACCTTGAGTGGAATTGGAATCAGAGGGAAGAGGAGAGGCTCCCACTGATTAGGAGAGGGGCAAAGGAAACTTCTATAAGAAATTAAGTAAATGGGGATAAGAAGAAATGGTCCTTTAGTATCATGAAGGATCATAGTATTCTGAAAAACACAACCTAAAATTTCATTTTGTTTTCAAGTTTATTTATATTGTTAAAATGTCTTTAGCAAAAACATTCCTCTAAAACTGGTAATGATTTCTATGGTTACACAAACAGCTGTCACAATTTCCTATATTTTAACTGCTATGTAAGTCCCCCTAACTAGCTATCACCATTCACTAAATTTCCTCAAATGATTTCTCTGAGTTTGTTACCACTTCACCATCTAACATCTTAGTGAAGACTTTTTTTGCTATTTTTCTTAAAATCCAGGATATCATCGGGTAATTCATAATCAGTTCCTCACTAAATTAAGCAAGAAATTTAAGAAACACACATCTATATGGCTTCCTGTGCATCCCTGCTTGAGAACCTGTGTCTGTGGACAGAAAAACAGGTGCATAGCCAAAGGAAGCTCGCTCAATGTGGAGCGCACAGAGGCTCAACGGAGTCAAGGAAAGTCTCAGCACTTCCCCGGCTGGCAGCTCTACAAATATGATCGGTTGGTGAGAACAAGCAAAAGCAACGAGTCCAGTAAGAAGTAGGCTAAATTTCAACCTGAAATTTATAGAAGAAAAAAGAAGTCAAGTTAACCCTAGCCAATATTAACATGGGTTTTACTATATAGATTTAGTTGGGATGCTAGAAGAATGTAATCCTCAGAACAAACCACTTACATCCTGGGAGAGAGAGGGGGGAAGAGGGAGGGAGACAGGGAGAGAGGGAACAGTAGAGCTGATGTAGGGATTAGGTATAGATCAAAGGCATTGTGCTGGAATCCTAGCTGTCTTAGCCAAATTTCATACATTACCTAATTAAGTACATCGGTAAGGTTAACTTCAGAGGATTTCTATGAAGAATAAATGTAGTACTATTCATAAAAACTTTGACAACTTTGATACAATAATTGCACATAGAAACAATAAAAAAGAATCAACAAATTTGTAGCAATACTAGTATAGCACTAATTATACACTACACAGTGATCTGTTAGCTTTGTGTGTATTAACATTAAATCTTCAAGCCCATGGGGCCAGTACCATTATTCTTCTTACTTAAGAGACAATGAAACAGTGGTACAGAGAAGTTAGTGCCTCCAAATATGTCCAGTTACAGTGTGAAAGATCCAGGATCCAGCCTCAGACTCACTGGTCCTAAATTTAGATGATTTTCTCTGTGATTATGATCCATTATTTATTTTTGTTAACATGAGCCTGGGACAAAAGCATATGCTAACATAGGGAGTGATTTTGTAATATTTTCAAATATATAAATATGTACACATATACATTCATGTGTGTGTTTGTGAGACTAGGCCTTGGAACAAATCACCTAGAAACAGTCTCATCTATTTTTCTTTATGACAGCCACATAAAGTACTAGTATGAGGTGCTGAAGAAAATGTAGATTTAAAGCAGTAAAGTGTAAGAAAAAAAAAATGAAAAATCTAGCCAAAGTTTTAAAGTTTCTCTTGAGACCCATAAATCATTATAGCTTCTTGTGTCTCAAAGCAAACCAAGTAGATCTCATCACACACACACACACACACACACACACACTCTAAACCTTCTCATTTTGAAATCAAAGTGAAATTACATTTGAACCACTGATCATCAAAATACATTTTGTTAAAACAATGAGTAGGTTTGCTTTTCAAATATAAAAATACAATATTTGGGTCATATCTATACTAAAAATATTCGTGTGTATCTGCGACTCAGACATGACTGGTAATTTTGTATTTTGTGTGATAGCCCTAGAGTTAGAATATATGTAATTTGAACCTTTGAGTATGTTTTTATGAATTCTATCAAGTATTGGAAGCTAGAAAAAGTCCAGAAGTCTGTCCTTTAAAGATTTACATAATGTCTTTTAATAAAAGATACCTGCTCTATATCATAAAGTGTTGTTATCGTAAATTACAATAGACATTAGTATGATAAATAAAGCTTTGCAATTTTCTATACTTCTTCAAAAAAGGAGCTCAACACACTGGATTAAAAGATTTTGGAAATCCTTTTCATAAAGCTGTCCCAGTTAAAAGTAGGTACTTATGGCCATTAAGTTAAATCTCTTCTATTCCATGAGAGACAACTTGTCACCTTGAGATAGTCAAAATAAAACTTCACATATATGAAAATATCTCTGTAAAACAGATTTCACAGCAATATAAAACACAGAGAAAGAAAACAAGTATATCACTGGAAAGTAAAAAGGAAAGAGGACAGCAGAATGGAAATTCTCAGTCTGGTCAGTAATACAACAGTCTTGAGTGTCATGTTTTCCACTGAAGTTGAAATAAGAACTAGGCAGGATTTCAACTGCACATCTCCAGCACAGTTCTGAGATTGCAACACAGAACAAGTTGTGCAGATCCATTTTGCACAAGTGAATAGCTGTTATTTAGCCAAAGCAACTCCAAGCCAGACTCTCAGTACTGTGTGCCTGCCCTGTCAGTGGGGCAGTCAGTCTTTTCAGTACACAAAGGAAGCATGCTTGGGCCTGCTGGTAAGACAGTTGCTCGTGAAGAGAGGGTCTCACACTGATCAACACACAGAGTCTTTTCTGTGCCCTTGCAAGTGCTTTTGTGGCCGGAGGAAGACATCTCATCTTCACTGTGTGCAATAATGTGCTGAATGCTCATCTGCAAAGCACCACAAAGTTTTAGTGTTGCCCATAAAAGGAGAGAACTGTGTCTTCACAACGCAATTAGCTTTGCATTCTCACCATTACCAATGACATTCATAATATCCACTCTGGTTTGCCGTTGCTTCCAGGATTAATCTTTCCCTTTTTTGATTCTTAGTGGAACAGGTCTGGAAACAAAAGGCAGCATGAATCATGATAGTCATTTTGTACGGTGATAGGAATTGCAATATTACTAGTCAAATATAGGTGATAATCTATTAGAAAAACTTTCACTCATTCAAGTATACCCTAGTAATTGACATGGAAAAGAATCAAGCTGTCTTTCACAAAGGTAACTGTAATAAAGGAAGCATTTAAATTCGGGCTTTTTCTTACTTTCTCATAATGAGCAAAGTTATGGACTTTAACACTGCTTTTTAGAATGTTAACCTTGTCTATCTTCCTCTCTTTTCTTTGTCAGCTGCTATTTGGGACATATATCACTTTCACACAGGAAGTTACCACTTGAGTGTATTTTTCACTAAAGAATATGATATTGCTGGGTGTGTGCTAAGAACAAGAGTGTTGCTGTCATTCCACTGTTTAAACCAAACCTGCATATAAATCCAAAAGCATACCAAATCAACAGAGGAATATCTATTTGTTTGTCTTCCAGTTCTACACAGCAGATATCCAAGCAGTACCTCTACACTCTCCTGAATTTTCTCTTATACCGGTGCTCTCTTGTATGGTCACTACCCAAAGATATTGCTAAGATCTTTTAAAACTGCATGTATATATTATTTTAATTGACTAATCATAATCCTATTACATTTATTGAGCACCATGTGATGTTCTGATATATGTATACAAGGCAGAATGACTAAATCACGCAAATTAACATAGCCAACTCCTCATTTGATTTTTTTGTGGAGTGAAACATCTTAAATTTTCTATTAGTTATGTTGAAGTATAAAATACATCCTTATTGACTATATTAACTCTACTGTGCAAAAAATATTGCCTATTTTCCCAAGATTTCTGTCAGATAAAAAGAAATATTCTATGTGGCTTATAAACATCTAAGAAGACAGAGTGCCATAGAGAACTGCTCACAGTAGGATGGAAAATAATCAGCTTGACTCCATGTGTGTATTGAAGCAAGAAGGCATTAGTTTGGGTAAGGTGTGAAACTCAAGGTACAATGCTGCAAAGGAGAAGGGCTCTGACAGTGTCTTTTTGGAAAGTACAAGGAATAATTTCATTTTCATATTAGCTCAAGTTTTTCTATTTGAGTTCAAGCAAAATTATCATTAGATTACTGAAAAATCTAGGTCAGGGGCTTTCAGTTAAAGATATCAGGTTGAGCACATAACTTACTAATAAATGTATTTTTAGTCAAGAATCCACAAGGCTAAAGAGAATGGGGGATGAATGGACAAGAATTAAATTTTGAGAACTGGAAAGCAGAGAGATGGGTGCAATCTGATTCAGCATACACATAAAAAACTGAAAATTAAGCAGCAAAGAGAAGTACAGTACCAGGTGTGGTGTCTCACGACCGTAATTCCGACACTCGAAGGCTGAAGCAGGATTGCCTTGAGTTCGAGGACAGCCTAGGCTACACAGTGAGACCCACAAGAAGCAAGCTGCCTCTTTTTTCACAGAATCCTAAAGCAGTGAGGAATGGGCAGCACTCAGTACCCCACAAGGAGGGGCAAATGGTGGCGGTGAGGAGGAGAGGGTTGAAAACTGGAGGAATGACTTTGAACCATGGAAGAAATGAGGGGAGGCCCCCAGATGGCATCCACTGGCTCCCCCATCGCTCCAACAGAAGACTACAAACTTCACCTAAGCGGGGATCAAGGAACTGGACAAGGAAAACCAGGAAAGGTTGAAGAATGAGAGCGATTTAGGGAAACGACTGTCCACATGGCAGCGGATTTCTCAGTAACAACACACACACTAAAAAGACAATGGAGAGATGCTTCCAAAATTCTGAGCAGTAAGTAGTTTTCAACCTGGAATTCTACCCAACCAATATGTCACTTCAGCTTGATCTCAGAAAATTTAGCTCGGACACACAATTTCTCAGGAAGCAAATGAGAAAGGTGCACTACTAAAATTAAAAGAGAGGGTGGAGGAAGTTAGAAACCCAATGCCTGACAGAAGTGAAAGGAATTTGAAGGATCTTGGAAGAAGAAATCTTAGGATGATCACTGTCGAGAAGATGGAGAAAGCAGCTAGCTTGTTGGGAAATAGGACAAGAGGCTCCATGGGTTCAGCTCCACCAGGAGGAACTGTGTGGTCTGAAAGGACCCAAAGGATGTTGAGTCCTCCAGAGAGTAAAGTAGAGAGCTAAGCAAACCAAAAGGGAGACAGAGTGATTATTAAGACTAGGAAAATAATCTGTCTCATTAGAAAGAATTAATAATGGCTTAAATGATCCTTGGTATATTGTATAAAGATGGAAATATAAAGTGAATATTTAATAGAGCCAGAAATTATGAGGAAAGCAGATGACAGGAAACAAGTAGGGGAAAATTCAATCTTCATTTTCCAAAATAAGATAAAAATCAGTACATACTTCAAATTTAGAAATTGGTATGGCGCAAAATATATAATAGATATTGGGAAATAGGAAGAAAATGTTCAAATGGGAAGGGGAACAAGGGAGGAGGGAGAGGGAAAGGAAAAAGAGAAAATAGAAGAAAAAAATGGAAACAAAGCTTTTGTAAATAAGGAGTGGAAGAGGAGTTGAAGGGAGGGGAGGGGATTGGAGAAAAGGACAATCAAGATACATTGCGAACAGGTCCAAATTCTCTATGACGAATGTGATCATTATGTATATTTCAAGTGCACCAACAAAATTAGGTTTTAAAAAATTTGTATTGCAATAGCGTTAGCATAATCAAAAGCAAAATAAATAATTAAAATAATTGAAAATGGCTGCCTAAAAGCAGCAGGAGTGGTGGAGAAAAAAAGAAAAGGAGGGGAATGCTTTTCATAAACTACATAAAACTACACACCTCTAAACTATGCATATGTAAAATTATGATAAAACACAGTTTTTAAAATTGACTATGTACAAAGTATACTTAATTGCCAGTGGCCTGCAGTCATTAATTACCAAGGACCCTTCCAGAAACACTAGTCATCTATTCATAATAAAGGCCTTAGTGAATTTTGAGCACAGGAATAATTTACTTAAGAAAGAGTACAGCCGTTCTCCCCTACAAGGTAGAACACAAAGTTGAGCACAGGGTATAAGAAGCACCTCTTGATCAAAAGTTCCTCATTCTCAACAAATTCTATGAATTGTGTGTGCCTCTGCCAGAGTGGTTGTGACTGTTCTGAGGAATAGGGCTGTGTCTACCTTGTTCCTTGCTGTATCTCTAGCACCAAACACTGCAGGGCACATAAACACCATCTGAATTAATTAATCACTACACATAAATTAAAATTAATACATGTAATTAATAGGAGATGCATGATATCAAGTAAAATAATCATTTTATTAGACAAAGTACAATAAAACAAGTACAACTATATTTCGTGATACAGGTCACTATCTGGCATCACTTCATAAATATAGACATGATTATTCAGCCCAAGTAACCTTGTTTAAGAACATAACAGACAGGAAATGCTGATGATCTCACTTGTGTGAGGAACCTAAAAAAACAAAATTGATCTTAAAGAAATAGAAAAGGACAGTGGTTCCAAAGTCTAGTGGGTGCGATCTATTGCACTTTGAGCTGATGAATATGTTTACTAATTGGATGTAAACTTTCTACTGTATCATATATGTACATATATATTGTATGTACATAAAAACATTGTATTGTATACCATAAGAATATACAATAGTTATTTGCCTGCTAAAATAATTAACTTTTAAATTAAAAATTCATATAATTAATAGTATGTTGAGAGCATACTATTAATATTAAGTAAATATTAATTCTAAAATTTTTTTCTGGAAGTATGACAAAAGTATCCTATTGTATAGTCAGTTTTATGCAACCACTAATTTTTAAGTTAGATAAACTAGCATTGTTTCTACCATTAATTTTTTAAACTTCCTTGGGTTAAGTTTTAAAGTAATATATTTGTAAATGTTGTGTGATGAGAAGTGTTCCACAACATTTGTTTCAGTTGAAGTCATGGTGATGCAACATGGAAACTTAGATCTGTCCTCCCATTTGACAGTGCAGGTACATTTTAGATGATGTGTGCATAATATATAGTCATTTAATAAGATAGAGCTGCTTTTCAGAAGGTTTAACCACTATATAGCTTTCAGCAAAATATGAACTGAATACTTACCGCCTGTGGCAACTTTTAGCTTCTACCTTTCAAATTTGACCAAAAACACTGACGACACTTCAATGAAAATGAGCCTAGCATGTAGGCACATGCTGTGATACCAGCACTCATAGAGGCTGAAGCAGGAGTGTCACAAGTTCAAGTCCAGCCTGGGCAACTTAGTGACTTCAAGAATCAGGTCAGAGCATGGTGGCACAGGCATGTTATCACAGCACTTGGGAGGGTGAGGCAGGAAAATTACTCTGAGTTCCAGGCCAGCCTGGGTTCTAAAATGAGTTTAAGGATAGCCAGAACTGCATAGTAAGACCTTGTCTCAAAATAATAATAATAATAATAATAATAATAATAATAATAATAATAATAAAATGCATAAATAAAAAGTCTGTGGATGTAGCTCAGTGCATAAAGATTAAATTCCCAGTACCAACAAATATACATGTGTATTAAAACATTGCCTGGGTAAACATATATAACTTTCATCAATTAAAAATAAAATAAAACAAAAATAAACATGAAACATGATATTAATAGTTTTGAAGTCAACTGTGCTTTTTTGAAGCAAACGTTTTTATTGAAGTCAATCATTACAGATTCCAAATGTAAACTTTAATTGTCACATAGGAAATCATTCAATATCTAAATTTTAAAAAATAGGACCTTACTAGCCCATCAGCAGGCCCTATACGGTGCTTACCAAACTGGCCTTCTCTCTCCATCTCTCTCCATCTAGATCACCTCTGTCTCTGCATGAATTGAATCACGGCACCTTTTTATGGATCGTTTTCTTTTGTTCAATGTGGTTGTGAGATTGCCTAGTGCTCTTCGGGGAATTATATTTTCCTGTGAAAGGTTGCATCTTCATTAACATTTATTTAAAATACTTTATGATTTCCATCATTTCTCTTTTTTTATTTTATGCTTTATTTATTGGTATATTGCTTACATTTCAAGGGGTTAGGGATATTCTTATTTACTTTTAATACTGACATCTAGGTTATTTCCACTAAGGTACAATTACATATTCCTGATTACTGCAGGCTTTTGAAGTTGGGTAAAGTTTGCTTTATGACTCACCATCTGGTCAACTCTTATAAATGTTGTGTTTTTACTTGAAAAGGATTTTTAGCCCACTCTGATTAGATACAATTTTCTACATAATCAAAGAGGTCAGTTTTGTTCATTGGCATTTAAGGGCTGTTATTTTGTTTTTGCTTCTTTTGTGAGTATTTAGCAAATTATTTTAGGATCCCAGAATAACTGTGAATTTTTATATTTCTCCCATTCATTCTATAAATGTGTGTCAAGATGCTGATCACATAAAGATGTAGGACTGTATAACTTTCCGGTTGTTTACTGATTCACTAGTAAATGTTCCTCTTCACTTCTACAAATGCATTTTTATTATAATGCATTGTCTTATATCATTATAGGCACACTTTTTTTGTGTTTGGTGTTTTGTTTGTATTATTTTGTTTGTGGTAGTGGAGTTGAACCCAGGCCCTCTGCTCTAAACTATATGCACTGGTCACTTTCTTTTTGAAACAGTTTAGCTAAGTTGCTGGCTGAACTTCAAACTGTGGTCCTCCTGCCTCAGCCTCTCAGAATGGTGAGATTGGAGGCAAGGGGTCTATTTCCGTTGCCTTGTTTTAATTTAATGTCTTTATATTTTTTATTTTTTATTAAGCTTATAGTTTCATATTTTTTTCCAAACTGGTTTGATAAACAGTCTTTTACTTGGAGCATTGAATTCATTTACATGTAAAAAGATTTCCACTTGGCTGTATTTATGTCTAACATCTTATTTGTTCCTTTTTGATTCTACTCTTTTGTATACCACTTACCCTTGTTTTCTGGGCACTTTTAGATTAATCAAATATTTTAATCATTACACTTCCCCATATTAATCATTACATTTCCCCCATATTAAGTTATTAATACATTGTTTGTACACTTGGGGGATAATTACACTATAAAATACATGATATAACAATTAATGCTTTTAAACTGTTATGAGTTTTTTTCACCTTTTTTTCTGATAATGATAGTGTCTTATAATATTTTCATTTTCTGTTGTCTCAATGTCCTGGAAGGATGAGGCAGATAATTACAAGTTCAAGCCTAGCCTGGGCAATGTAGCATGCTAATAGTCTCTGGAAATGCCCACAGGCAAACCTAGTGCTGTGCTTTACTAACCTTCTAAGCATTTCTTAAACCACTTGAGATGACTTATTATAATTAATGTGCACATTCTCAGTTTTATTTAGTAATATTCAAGTTGTCATTGACTAAACTGATAGAGGTCTTGGTTTCAGTTTGGGAAGGCTCAGTCTAACTTTATTCTCAGGACATAGCTTTCCAGGGCTTTCATCTCAGCACACTGCATTTGCTGTGACTCTTCTCCCTGGAAAGTCAGGAGTTCTAATCATTGTCTCTTTAGCACTGGAAAACTAACAATAATTCTGCTTCACTTTGCAGAGGTCTTCACTGGTGTTTTAGCCTCTCTTGCTGCATAGTTCTAGTGTTTGGAAAAGCATCCCTGTGTTCCTTCAATCTACGCTTATGTCACTCTTTTCTCTTGAGTCCTCAAAAGCACTGCTGCTTTTTATAACATCAGTTTTCTGTTTGGTATATAACAAGTGTATTCACCTTCTTGCCTACAGCAAGAATTACCTTTTGCACCCAGGGACAAAACAGCAGCAGATCAGGAGGCCACTGCTCTGTGATTTTCCTTTCTTTACAATGTTAACTCTTTTAGTCCTTATTGCATGGGCAGTTCTCAGATACCTTTAATAGTTTCTTTTTATATTTGACTTATTCATTCTAGCAGTTGTTTTATATTTTACTAATTTATCTCATTATTTGTCTGCCACAGTCTCTTTCTACTACTTAAATGCTTTTGATTTTACTTGGTTGATTTTACTTGAAAGGTTTCGGTCCATGAATTCAATAAGAAAATAATTTGCCTCAGCAAAAAACATACAGTTACTTCAAAACAATGTCTCTGCTTAAGCTGTTATCCCTTTTTGGCAATATTTTCTCAAGAACACATTATATGTATAAGTGTGACTACACCAAAGAGCTGAAATACCTGAGAATATGGACTTATCTGTCAAAATTCTACTTATTTTGTGTAGGAACCTGTGTTTTTAAAAATGTGGCTAAACATTTCAATTTGGTAGATGCATTATGTATTTAAGAATCTAATCAACGAGACCATAATTCCCAATGAAAACATGCCAATCAGAAGATACAACAAAAGCAATGACAAATGTATAATCAATCAAGATGGAATCAAGACAAAGTGAGAACAACTGCTAATAATTCTTATTCTGAACGAGCAGTGAGGAAAAATTCCTCGCAGAACAGACAGAAGAAAACCAACAAGATGTTCTGATACATCCTTTAATCCCTATCAAGAAAAAGCTAAAAGTTTAGGATAACTTTGAGCCTCATGGCCTATTAAAAAGTATCAGTCCGTTCCACAAAAAAGATTCAAAATGACTTACATAAACAGAAACTAAAAATTGCATTTTGTATAAAAGAATAGAAGCTATGAAGGATTTAAAATAAGTTATAATTTCATGAAGCTAAGGATAAAGTAACACTTGTTACACATTTCAACATAAGTAAGCCATACAATGTATTTAACAACATGCTTCACTCAGACAAATAAAACACAGATGAAACTCATTTTCTCTTCACCTCTTTTAGATAAATTGCTGAAACCATCAATAGAAGTATTTAAACAAAAGATGGTTCATTTCATACAGTTTGCCAAAAGAATTCTACATAAATTGGAAGGTATAATTATTCCTACTTTCTGATTTTGTGATGAAAACTAACTTTAAGTGCAAGGTGAATGTACCTATGAGAGAAGTTATAAAATGGTTTCTTCATTTCATATAGCTTTCTTCCACAAAAATTGCTTTTTACCAGACCTGGTTTACCTTGGATAATCTATTAGCTTGGATTTCACAAACCTAATAGGTGCTTTTCTGTCAGCACATAATAGTAAATATTTTGAACTGTGGGGAACATTTCATCTGTCAGAATTACTCATATCTGTCATTGTATCAAAAGCATCCATGGACAATATGCAAAGGAATAGGTATAACTATCTTCCAACAAAACATTAATTACAACAGTCAATATGGTGTTGACTTATCCCACAGGCCTAGTGTGCCAACCTTTATTTTAGAGTAAGACAGCCCTTCACAAAATTTTCCACAGTACACTCACCAGAGACGCACCAAGAACCTACTTAAAATGTCTTTTCTATCTTTTGTCTCATCTTTAAAAGTTATTAGAATTGTGCATTTTACTTTAAAAGAATACAATCAAATCATCACATACAAATACTTCAAATTAAACATGAAATTAAAATGCTTTCTAGTGATGTAGTAAAGGATGTGGCTTTGCTTCTGCTCTGGGAAATAGTCTACATCACATCACATCAGTGGGTCTGTCCATAAGGTGAGGATTGTCCTCCCCAGAAGAATCAACCATGTGACTGAGAGTGAGAGCTTTGGGTCACTATGATCAGTCAACTTGGATTCTGAGTTAAACTATGTGGGTAATCAATCAACCAATCATACTAACATTATGAAGCCTCATAGAAACTCTATTCAGTGAAACCCAAATAAACTTATCTTGCTGGCAGCACTTCATGCATTTTACCACACAGCAGTGCCAGAAGGGTAACTTATTGAAACTCCATGGGGAAAGACTAGAGAAGCTTCACATTTGACTCTTCATAGATTTTCCCCTGTGTGTATTTTCCTTGGGTTGATTTTAATATATATCCATTCCCTCTAGTAAACAATAACTATACATATAATTCAGAGAGTTCCCTGAGTCCTTGGGTGGACTAAAATGGTGAGTGATTCAGGGAAACTTCAAAACGTATGTCAGAAATGAAAGGTCAGAAATGAGATGCCCCTCCCCCGCTTGGCAGCAGACCTATAACAGGCGGAACTGGCTGGAACTAGCCTGAAGCTCTCACCCCAGCCCCAGACCTCCACAGCAGACCGGTAAGAGGCAGAACTATGCAGGCACCTGCAGTTCCACCCACACCCCCACAAACATCTGACCTCCTGGCTGTGCTGATACCTACCTGGATTCACACCACAGAAGCAGAGGAGGATTATAAAGGACTTGTCCTGAGTGCTAGCCTTGATTTTGATTTAATTCACAAAGTTAAAGGTGATAGATTAATAACTACCACAAATTGTCATTTTTTAAACTGTGCTTGATGCTGTTGTATTGATGGTTGTATCACTTGGGCTAAGATAATCGAAGTATTAACCCAGATTTCAAATGAAGGACAGTATCAACACCAAAAATAGAAATGAGAAGACATTCAAACAAGGGTAGAGCACACAGACTTCCAGCTTACCAAGGGCAAACTCTGTGGGAAATGGGGTGGAAAATGATAATCAACCACAAGGAAACCCTGAACTGATAGCACAAGAAGTAATGAAACAGATGAATGAGGCTCTAGAAAATTGCCAAACAGAAATAATTTCCCAGATAACTACAGAAATGGTGAGCAGAATAAATGACATGATTAGAGATTCGAAAACAGAAACATTAAAAAAAAATACATGAGCTCAGGAGAGAAGTCATGAATGTCAACCATGGGAAATAAATTGAAATCATGAATACCCAACATAAGAAAGAAGTGGAATCCATGAAACATATTCAAACAGATATCCAGGAGATTAAAATCTCTAAGAAAGTTAACATAACAGACTGAATCAATCTGAAGACAGGATGTCAGATATAGAAGACAGGATGGAAATCAGGGACCGTGAAAAGAAGAATCTCTTAAAAAAAAAAAAAGAAAAGAAGAATCCTTTAAAAACAATAAGGGAGCATGAGAAATCAATCCAGCAACTCCAAGATGATAGAAAAAAGAATAATACAAGACTGATAGGAGTCCATGAAAAAGCAGGAGAAAGTACAAATGACATAAAAAAACTGTTCACAGAATTAATGACAGAAAATTTCCCAAACAGAACAAAAGAAATTGGCATATAGATAAGTTAGGCATATAGGACTCCAACTAGCCATGATAAAAAAAAATCTACACATAAACATACAATAATCAAGATCCCAGAAACCCAACAGAAGAACAAAATACTACAAGCATTAGAGAAAAGAAACAAATCATATGCAAAGGAAAGCCCATCAGAATCACAGCAGATTTTTTTAACACAAACCCTCAAGTCAAGGAGAGCCTGAAGTGAGGTATTGCAAGCCCAAAAAGAAAACAACATTGAACCTAGACTGATGCATCCTGCAAAACTATCTTAAAATTTTGATGGGGAAGTAAGATACTTCAATAACAAAGAACACCTGAAAAACTTCATGAATGCCAAACCAGCACTCCAAACAATTCTAAATAATATCCTAGAAAAACACAATGAAGATCACAACTCAAGCCTGGTGTGGTGCCTCACTCCTGTAATCTCAGCACTCAGAAGGCTGAGGCAGGAGAATCCCTGTGAGTTTGAGACCAGTCTGGGCTACATAGTGAATTCCAGGTATTATCTAGAATATATAAAGAACAACAACATTAAAAAAAAAAAAAAAAAAAAAAAAAAAAGATCACAACTCCATGAGGCCCAACAGAGAAAATCCAGCAGGCAAGGCAGGAAATTAAAGGGAAAGGGGGAAAAAAAAAAAAAAGAACCAGTAGCATAATAGCACAGTGATGATAAGTCAGTAAATATCAGTTATAACCATCAATGTTAATGGCCTCAATTCACCAATCAAAAGAAACTGACTGGCAGAATGGACTAAGAAGTGAAATCCAACAATATGCTATATACAAGAAACCCATTATAACCACAAAAAAATTCATTGAATGAGAGTAAAAAGGATGGAAAACAGTTCTCCATGTGACAGGAATCCAGAAAAAATCAGGAGTAGCTATCTTATTTGCAGACAAAGTAAATTTCAAACCAAAACTAATTAAAAGAGACAAAGAAGGCGTGGTGGTACACACCTGTAATGCCAGCACTCAGGAGGCTGAAGCAGGAGGATCGCTGTGAGTTCACGACCAGCCTGGGCTACATAGTGAGTTCCAGATCAGTCTCAACTGCACAGTGAGAGCCTGTCTCAAAAAAGCAAAACAAATTAGACCACATACTAACTCATAGAACATGTTTAAGTAAATGCAAAAGAGTTGAAGTTATCCTATGTATATTATCAGACCATAGTGCAATTAAACTCAAGATCAATAGCAAAAGAAACCACAAGAACTTCACAAACATATGGAAATTGAGTAACACTCTCCTGAACAACCAATGGGTCACAGAGGAAATTAAAGAAGAAATTAGACAGTTTTTATAATTTAATGATAATGCCAATACAACATACAGAAATCTATGGGACACAATGAAAGCAGTTCTACAAGGGAAATCTATAGCAGTGAATGCCCACACTAGGAAAACAGAGCGAGCTCAAATAAACAACATAGTGCTGAATCTTAAGCTTCTAGAAAAAGAATAGCAAGACAAACCCAAAGCTCGTACAAGGGAGGAAATTATAAAGATCAGATCAGAAATTAATGCAATGTTGACTAAGAGAATGATACAATAAATCAATGAATCGAAGAGTTGTTTTTTTGGAAAGAATAAATTGATAAGCCCTTAGCCAACCTTATCAAAAAAGGGGAAAGAAAAAGCTCTAATCCATGCAATTAGGAACAAAAAAGGTGAAATTACAACAGATCCAAAAGAGGTCCAGAAGATCATCAATACCTGCTTGGAGAACCTATACTCTAATAAAGTGGAAAACACAGAAGAAATGGACAGATTTCTAGATATATATGAATTACCAAATTTGAATGAAGATATAAAAGTTCTAAACACCCCAATTACAATTAGTGAAATTGAGAATGTAATTAAAAATTTACCAACAAAGAAAAACCCAGGTCCTGATGGATTCACTGCTGAATTTCACAAAACATTTAAACAAATACTGCCAATACTCTTTACACTTTTCAAAGAAATTGAAAGGGAAACAATACTTCCAAATTTATTCCTGGAAGCAATTGTTACTTTGATTCCAAAACGAGGGAAAGACCCAACTAAAAAAGAAACCTACAGGTCAATCTCCCTAATAAACATAGATGCAAAAATCCTCAATAAGACACTGGCAAACACAATACAGAGGGTCATCAAGAAGATCATACACCCTGACCAAGTTGGCTTTATACCAGGAATGCAAGGATGGTGCAACATACATAAATCAATAAGTATAATACACTATATTAACAGAGTCAAAGACAAAAACCACATGAACATCTCTATAGATGTATAAAAAGCATTCAACAAAATTCAATACCCATTCATGATAAAAACTATGAAGAACATTGGAATATATAGTCTTTATCTCAACTTGATAGAGGCTATCTATGAAGAATCAATAGCCAACGTCATATTAAGTAGTCAAAAACTGAAAACCTTCACCCTAAAATCAGGAACAGGACAAGGATGTCCACTATTGCCACTCCTGCTCAATATAGTTTTGGAAACATTAGCCAATAGACAAAAGAAATAAATAAAAGTAATAAAGATAGGAAAGGAAGAAGTTAAACTTTCATTATTTGTTGATGATATGATACTCTACATAGAAGAACCAAAAATCTCTGCCAAAAGACTTCTGTACTTAATTGACAGATTCAGTAGTGTAGCTGGATGCAAGGTAAACACTCAAAAATCAATAGCCTTTTTGTACATAAATAACAGACTCATTGAGAGAAATTAGAGAAACAATCCTTTTCACAATGGCTTCCAAAAAAATAAAATATCTAGGAATCAATCTAACAAAGGAAGCAAAAGACCTCTACATTGAGAACTACAACACTCTGAAAAAAGACATCAAAGGGGATTTAAGCAAATGGAAAAACATCCCTTGTTCCTGGGTAGGAAGAACCAATATAGTGAAAATGGCCATACTTCCAAAACTGCTATACAGATTCAGTGCAATCCCTATTAAAATCCAAACAGTATATTTCACAGAACTAGAAAAACAATACAAAATTCATTTGGAAGCAGAAGAGACATAGAATAGCACTCTTGGCAACAGAGACATGGCAAGGGATATAAGAATCCCCAACCTGAAACTATACTACAAACCCACTGTGTTAAAAACAGCATGGTACTGGCAAAGAGACAGACCCAAGGATCAGTGGAACACAGTAGAAGATGCAGAAACAACACCAGACATATTCAGCTACCTCATCTTTGACAAAGGTGCCAACCATCCTCACTGGAAGAAAGATAGCTTCTTTAATAATGGTGCTGGAAAAACTGGATTTCAACTTGCGATTAAAACTAGACCCCTATCTTTCTCCATGCACTATACTAAAATCCAAGTAGATTAAAGATCTAAATATTAAAACAGAAACACTAAACTTTTTGGAAGATAAGCTAGGTAGCACTCTTGAAGTTACTGGCATAGGAAAATACTTTATGAACAAATCTGAATCAACAACTAGGATTTCATCTTTTTAAAAAGCTTCTACATTGCAAATTAAACAACAAACCGAGCTAAGAAACAACCTGAAATGAGGGGAAAATTTTAGCAACTTCCTCAGACAAAGGTCTGCTATCTAGAATATATAAAGAACACAAAATATCCTGCTCCCCAAGAACAAAGATCCAATTCAAAAATGGACATCTGAAATGAATAGACATTTTTCAGACAAAGAAGTAAAAGCACCAAATAAATATATGAAAAATGCTCAGCATCACTGGTCATTCAAGAGATGCAGAAGAAACAACACTGAGATTCCACCTCACCCCAGAATGAATGTCTGCTGTCAAGAATTCAACCAATAACAAATGTTGGCAGGGTTGTGGGAAGAAAGGGGCCCTTCTTCATTGTTGATGGGAATGCAGGCTGGTGCAGCCACTGTGAAAATGAGTATGGAGATGCCTTACACAACTAGAATTGGAAGTTCCATTTGACCCAGCTATTCCACTACTGGGTATCTTACCATAAGAATTAAAACAATCATACCGCAGTGATATATACCCATGTTTATAGCGGCACAGTTTGTAATAGCTAAAACTTGGAAACAGCTCAATTCCCTATCCACTGGAAACTGGATAAAGATGTGTTTTTTCCCATAATGGAGTACTACTTAGCCATAAAGAATGAGAAACTAGAGATATTAAAAACTAAGTGGATGCACATTGAGGACATACTCTTAAGTGAAAGTGATAGGACACACAAGTAAATACTGTATCGTTTCTCTGGTGTGATAAAGTAAAGTGTAAATAAGGTTCAAAATGTGTAACTGATATTTTGTAAGAGGAAGAAAAGCTCTAAAGGTATTAGGCAAATGGGAGGGGTAAGGGAAAGGTAAAAAGGGAAGAGAAAAAATTAGACAAAAGGAAGAAAACGGAAATGAAGTCTTTGCAAATAGTGAAGGATGGAGGGGTAAGGGAGGCTTGGAGAATGGGGAAAAAATAAGAACCAAGATCTGTCATGTAAAGGTATAAGATACCAATGATGACTGTAACTGTATTGTATATCTAAAATATACCAATAAAGATTCAGTTGATTAAAAAAAAAAGTGAGATGTCAGAAAAGAAGTCCATCGTATGAAAAACTGGGCCCTCAAACTTCGTGGTTTAGCAAACGCCACATGCTACTATATTTATTCTTCAACATATTATAGCTCCCAGTGACCCTCTATGTCTTAGCAATTCAAAAAGCCTACTTGAGAAGTAGAGGGTTAAGAAATTAATACCCCTGGTAAATGCATATCTGAGGTTTAGAAAGATAATGGCCATTACCATTTTAGCACTTCTATTTGCTAATCTTAACTCAAATAACACTATCAAAAGGCTCTGTAAGATGTTTCCTGACTCCATCCTGCCAATTTCAGACAAGTCCAAGGGAAAGGGGTAATAAGTACCTGCTCATTTACTTACAGCCAGGTCAGATATCTTTATAATGTGGTTAAACATTCCCATAAAAGCCAATGAAGCTATTAAAAATATTAACATTTCATCTGTGTCCATGTACAGCTCTATCTCAACTTAGTTACAGCCCTAATGTATTCTGATTTTTCAAATCCATGTGATACATCAAGTCCAATTTTGAGTATCATTTTAAAGGGGTTATAATAAACTGAAGTACACATTGAAGTAAGTTGTGTGAAGAATTGAGCAAATTTTTAAATGTGTCTATAAATAATTTTAAAATGGAAATGATTAAATGAAATGTGTAAGAATGAGATCTGTTAGCAAATAAAGGATATTTTTCTGGGAAGTGAAATTTATTTTCTGTTCTTCCATAGAAAAAAAATGAAAGAATAAGGATGAATAGTTGAAAGAAATAGTCATCTTGGATCAATTTTAAAACATTTTTAGCCATTTCAACAATGAAATGGCCTGCTTTATAAATCTATTCTTTTTTGTCATTGAAGGCATTCAAGCAGAATCTGAATTATCATCCGTCCCACGGCTCATCTGCTTAATAAATATTCATAAAGATTTGTTACACTCAAGGCATTGTGCTAAGACTGTGGGAGCAGCGAAGACAGATCCAGACTGAATTCTTCCCAGAGAGCGGAGCTAAGAATTGAATTAAATATAAGTCCCTGACTTAGGAACTTTCGAGTTGCACTTTCCCAGATACAAAAGGACCTCACTTACGAACTTTCATAAATGGGAACAAATCTCAGAAGTAGCTCTCAAGTCTGCGGGACAGTCACGGTCGTGCTGCTGTGTGCTCACTGTACCGTACGATAGTGCACAGCAGTGCAGTGCTCACTCAGAGCCCAGGATGTCCGGAAGCCGGAGGGTAAGCAGTGGTGATGTAGAAGGGACCGCTGGGAAGCACAGTATGCACTGTGTGTTTGTGCCAAAGGTGCATAAGACTCACTTTGTTAGACTTACAAATAAATCCAACTTACGAACGTTCTCCCTTAGCAAGTAATCATAGTACAAGATAGAAAAGGAAATATGTCCTAGAAGATGTACAGGTAAAGTGTACAGCAACACGGAAGAGGGAGGCATGACCTCCAGTTCACAGGTGTTCTACCCTACAGCCCATTCCCCACACAGCATCCAGAAACCAGTTCATATCATAACTCTCATCAAAATTCCTGAATAACTTTCTATGGTACACAGAGTAAATGAAGAATCTTTAGTGAGATATAACTTACCTCCTATCTTCAGCCCCCATTTTCCAGCCATAGTAGTCCTTCTGTTTCTGTCAGCTCGTCTTCGGAATGCTCCACTCCCACATCTAGATGTGGTTGGTGATTCTTGCTCTGTTTTCAGCTCCCATGCTATTTGCTGCATGAGGCCATCTTCGACCACCCATGTAAATCAGCTGACACAGTTTCCTTTACTGTCCATTTCTCTATGGCTTTTGCCATTCTATTTTCTTCTGGCTGCTACCAAGATCTAAAATTGTATTTTTCTTTTGTTCATTTATTTGTAAATGGCCTATCATCTGTCCTTCCAAACTAGTATGCAACAAGAGTAAGGATTTGCCTGTCTCGTTTAGTATTATTTCTCCAGCATCTGAATTACTACAATGCGAGCCATATTGTAGACATACAATGAGCCCTTGTTGAGGCTTGAAAAAATGAAGAACGTTTTGCACATGGCAAGAACTGAGACAAGAATCTTTAACTGATTCTATTTCATATTTAATGATACAATTCTCAATAATTCCTCTAAGCCGCTATTTTCTCACCCTAGGATTCTGGCTAGAAATACTGCTCTAGAAATACTCTCTTCAATCTTCAGGCTCAAAGAGAGATGTATCCTTAGCTAATTATTTTGTCCTTCTGAATCATGATTATCTTTTCTTTTTATAAACTGCTAAACTTTCTACTAATTATCATATTTTTACATGTTATTTCGATATTATCTTGTACTGGTGTCTTGTTTGATAGATATGAGCATCTACAGAGTCAATCACTTAAAATGCAATGCAAGCCACATAGGTAATTTTCTGGTGGTAACATAAAAAAAGCATGTAAGAAGCAAAAGAAGCTACTTTTAACTTAACTTAGTTTGGCTTAAAGAGGTTGACTTGGCTCATAGTTTTGGAGGCTGATCAGGCAATTCTGTCCAGTTAACCTCTGCTGAGGGCCCCTTGGCTATGTCACAACGTGATGGAGGAGTGTGGAAAAAGTGGCTTTGTGGTGTGAAGGCCAAGCATGTATAGTGACTTCACTTTTTAAGAACCTACCCTTGTGAGAATTAACTGGTGTCCCATGAGAAGGGTGTTAATGTCTTCCGAGAGTGATGCCCCCAATGACCTAATTACTTCCCATTAGGCTCCACCTGTTAAAAGGTTTCACTACCTGTAAACATTGCTACAGTGAAAACCAAGCTCCCTGCACATGAACTTTTGTAGAAGACATCCAAACTATATTTAAGCCACATTAAAGTCTAAGACATTACCCTTTCAACAGAACTTGAATCACCAAGATAGATCAGCTTTTTAAAAAAGCAGCTAGCAAGGAATAAAACATAAAACTTAAGATCATAAAAGGATAACAACTTAACCAATAGAAATAGATTATGCATACTACTGTATAATAGCTTTCAATTATTTAACAACTGCCAATTTTCTGATATTGCATCAACTCCTCTCTTCACAACAAATCCCAGGTATCTCTGCATTTTAGAGATGAAGATTGGACTAAGAAATTACCAACAAATTACACTGTCAGAAGTGGAAGAGCTTAAATGGAAGGATTAGGATATTCAGTATGGTTTCTTCTTTATATGAAGAAGATTTTTTAAAGAAAGTGTATGTTTTCTTGAATGATGATGCCATGATTTGAAAGTGTATTTCTGCAAAATTAATATGTTGAAAATTAAATGCAGATGGGATTATATTAAAAGGTGGGGTCTTTACGATGTGACTAAATCTCACAGGCAGAGCCTTCATGAATGGAATTAGTGATCTTGTAAGATCTCATAGAACTGAAGTTCAGAAACAGAGTAGAATCTTTTTGTCTCCATCCTTTCCTCCATGTGAAGACAGGGCAGCCAAGATTCCATCCTAGAAGCAGACACTGTGTCCTCACCAGACAGTTAACTTCGCACACTTTGATCTCAGGCGTGCGGCCTCTGGAACTATAATTTCTATTCTTTATAAATTACCGAATCTGAAGTATTTTGTTATAGCACCATGAAATGACTGAGACAATTGTTTAGACTCATAAGGAAGTAAAAATTAAAATTTTAGAAGAAACAAACTCCACCCACATACCTCCTTTCAGGGACTGTGTGAAATTAATATCGTCCATAGCAAGCAGGTAATAAAAGAAGAGAGATCTAAGGCTTCCTTGGGATATAAAGATGTGCGATATGAGGGAGCAAAATTCATACAAAGTTATTCATGAAGGAAAGAGAAAGTATAAACTCTTAGGAAAGTCAGAGCTTAGTCACTTAACATCTGAATCTGACTGTGTGACTATTCTCAGAATTATCCCACTGCCCATGTGCTGTACATGCTGAACTCTCTTGGAGGGAATTTTCTGTTATCTCAAATTTTTTCTATTTATTTATTTATTTATTTATTTATTTATTTTGGTACTGGGGATTGAACTTGGGTCTTTGCGCTTGCATGGCAGGCCACCAAACCACTGAGCTAAATCCCTGGTCCTGTTATCTCAATTTTTAAAAAAATGATCAAGACGTACAAGCCACAACCTGTCAGGAAAAGAAGGGGGCAAAATGTTAATTATTCTTTGAGAAAAAAAGGTAAACAGGCAAAACTTATCTCTGCCACAGAATCCACAATAAGAAATATTTTAACAAACTACCACAGTAATTGTCAAAGTAAAACTTGGCTACAACTTATCACATATTAGATTTACTTTTTCACATAATGTTTTGTAAGAATTTTTTTTAAAGCTTGGTTCTTTTCCATGTTGTCCCATAGCAGACTTTCTTTCTTTCTTTCTTTGTGAACTTTTACTTTTCTGGATATCTTTTGGGGAACTTCTATCCCATCCTCCTGAACACATTTCATGAAGTTAGGTCTTAAAGAAGTGATAACCATCAAACCATCCTTGGAGTCTCTGTTTCTATAAATGGCATGGATAGAGGTCTTAGGACACCATCAGAAATGATGTGTCTGACTTTCAACACTCTAGACACCAACAAACAACCTAAGGGGAGCCTAATGTGCTGGCTGGGGCTGCCTGTTCAGTCTCCCTCTGATGATTCTAGAATTTTTGCTATTCTGTCAAAGCACATAGGAAATGTTTTCTCAGATTTGAGTCTTATTTTGCAATGCTTTATCTGTCTTCCAAATAAATAGATGTCTGAAGCTAAGTATAAAAAACAATGTTTTAAAGGAGGAGAGATGGATTTTAGTCTGAATTCCTTAATATTGATTAAACTCTTCCAGTCACATCAGGATCTCAAAAAGGCTTTGTCCTCAACCTTCATTAGAAAGACAACTTAAAATATAATTCTTAAATTTTTTGGAAACAAACATGATATAAATAAGACCCAAATGATATAAATTATAAATGAATTAAAATTCAAAACTCATTAAAAACAAGCTGTACTCTTAGAAATTGTAAAATGAGATGCTAAAGTACTTACATGACCTTGGCTGATTGGTAAGGAAATAGAAAATGCAATGGACTCATCTATTTTCTGTGCAATCCTTGATGCTATGAAGAAAAACATATCTAGTAAGCAATATGAATATTATGGGTTTGTTTAGAAGTAATAAACTTTAGTATCTGTGGTTACAATGGACTATCATAGATTGATTAGAATACACTTTCTAACACACCAGTCACTTTACTTAACTGCTATGATTTCAATGTGTTCCAAAAAATTTCCTGTGTTGAAAACTCAATTTTCCACTGTAGCAATGGGCAGGGCCTCATTTAGGTGGCAGTGCAGAGCTTTTATGGACAGAATAATGTCTCCCTCGCTGAAATGGTTTAGTAATCAAGGGAGCTCAGCCTCTTTTCTCTTTTCTACACAGTTCCCTTCCCCTTCCATTTTCCTCCATGAACTGATGCAGCAAGAGGTCCTCATTTGCTTCCAGAACTGTGAACAAAATTAAGCTTTTCTTTATAAATTGCTTAGTCGCAGGTACTCTGTTATAGCAACAGAAGATTAACTAAGGCAACAACTTTGGTATTTCTCACGCTGGCCTGTGAGAAATCACAGCATTTAATTTGGTGTCTTTGAAGGTCGTATTTTATGAGTCTGGGCTGAAACATGGATCTATATATTCAACAGAAATGTATTCAAAATGTTCAGAAAGTACTTTGGAACAGGTTGGTTTCTGCAGCCCTTCTTCACTGTGCAAGAACCAATCATCTCCTAATGTTATTTTGTTTCCTGTAATTCTTTCAGTAAAAAATGCAAAAAAGACCCTTCTACTTTCACAAATATTCTAGTCTGTGAGGTAATCTTATTTCTGAGTGGGGAAAATCCTCTCTGTAAATTATTTTTAGCTTGGCTTATGAAAAAGGGCACCACTACTCCAACTAATTGCTCCCTGTGTACACAGAGAAAATGGATCCCAACCCTGCAGCCACAGCAGGGTAGAGGTGACTCTTCCAAGATCATCACCACCAAGGCTGTAGCTACTGTCTTCTACCTTTGCAAGTAAACAGCTGAAATTTCTAATATAAAAATTGAATGACAGTTAAAGAGTACTTTGGTATGAACAGTCCTGCATATACCCAGCCTTCACAGATTCCAAGAAAATAAAGAGGAAGGTAGAGAAGCTCTCCCTGCAGTTGCTTTTTTCTGCCCACCTCCCCATTCTATTCCCAGGACAGCAAGACAGGTCTGTCCTCTTCCACACCATCCTCCACGCTGCCATCTAGTTCTCTACAAAAGATTCTGTGTCTTCCATCTCCTGTGTCTTAGAATTTCCTTCCCCTATTTACAAAGCCTGTTCTTGGGCTGTTTTAGATATTTGCCCTCCAGACATCTCATCCTGGACAATGTTGTTTTATTCCTGACACTGGCCTTACCCTGTGTTCTGCATGGTAAAGTGACTTCTACCAAGGATTGTAAGCAGTAGATAAGCACCAAATACTAACAGAGGAGTACAATACTTTGTATTTGAAATCATAAAATCTTATCTTTGCTTTTTTACAACAGTGCCATTATCTCCATTTTCTATATAGGGCAACAGACAAGAAAGACCAAGTGACTGACCTTCTTCAAATCAGTAACAAGCCTGGATCTGTGCTTACACACTTCTACCTTTATTGTGCTCCCTGGTCAGCCATGTACCTGTCATTAGAATATTATTTCATTCAAGAAGTATTTACTCTTTCTCCAGATTGTTAATAAAGACATTTAACAAAGCCAGACATCTCATTGACCCTATAGTCAACACATTGCCCGGAGTCATTAGGGTTTGTCCTCCAGCCAGTTCTCAGTCCATGTGACAGAGCACACCGCAAAGCCAATGCTAATTAGGTTGGCAAATAAGATTTATTGAGATACTGTATCAAATGGATTACAAAAATACAAATGTGTGTGTTAAGGTACATTCATTGTTCTCGCCGTGTTTCTAATTCTATTGAAAAAGCTATCAAGACTGCCTGGCACTATTTGTCTTTATAAATATATTCTTTTGTAGCAGAGCTCTTTTAGCTCTTTTGATTCCATTATCCTCCCACTGTTTCAATCTTAATACTGGTTCTCTTAATTTCAAAAAGGAGTGGTTTCACAATAGGAATTCAAACACAGATTTTTTATTTTGAGATTACTATCAAAAACATTAACAACAATTAAACCCATTGAAGAGTACTGGGCAAAAGAGAATTGTGGGCATCTATTAAGTGTCTTGGGAATAGAATGAGGATTTTTTTATTTCCATTTCTACTTTCTAGCAGTAAACAGCTTGGTTTGCAGCCAGAATTATGTTGTCTGAAAAGGGGGTCAGGCCTGTGCGTGAAATTGTGCCTTCCAAATGGAAAGACTCCTATTCACACATCAGATCTTTAAATTTGTTTTTTGTGTCTTGGTTTTTTGTTTTTGTTTTTATTTTTATGAGACAGAGTCTCACTATGTAGTTGAGACTGACCTGGAACTCACTATGTAGCCCAGGCTGGTCTCGAACTCACGGCAATCCTCTTGCCTCAGCCTCCCGAGTGCTGGGATTGCAGGCGTGCACCACCACACCCGGCTAAATTTGTTTTCCTATGGATTCCACTCCATTATGTTTATTTTATTTTCCTAAAATTTGTTGAACAAATGGCTGCATGTGTACTTTGCTGAGACACCGTAAAGCCTCACCTATGAACTTTTCCACTGGTTTTAGCCATGTTTTCTACAACAGTGCTCTTCTATCTTTTAGTGAAAATTTGAAATGTCATAAAAGGGAAGGAAATTCCATTTAAACTAAAGTCAAAGTGGTCTCCTGTTGACTGCCCCAAAGTATATTTTTATATGAATGAAAATTGGATCAGCTAGGAATTAAATTAACAACCACCATATTTCCTTAACCACAATTGCATATCCTTATGTCCAAAATATCCACAGCTGAGGATTTTACCACTGACTTGCCAAAAATTATAATAATACTTGCATAAAGTTTCTAGCCTGCATTTTTTTAAAGTCCCCTTCCAGGTGGGCTTCTTAGTTTTATCATAGAACTGAGCCATTTCATTGGGACCAAAACACACTACACATATGTAACACAAGCCTTAAAATCACAGTGTCCATTCACTATAACACCTTTCTTGGAAAATTATATTTGATTGAAATTTTGAGTATTATATAGAAATCTCTTTGTAAATCATGGCACTCTATTGTTACAATAATGACATATTCAATATTTGTATTTATTAATAAATGTAAAATGTATGATATTTTAATGGGTTTGAAAAATCTGCTTGGAAGGAAAAAGAGCTGCATTTTTAGTGTTAGGAAAGGAGGCCCTACGTAAAGCGATGGGGTTCCACGAGTTCAGCTTACACTTTTGGGGGATACATACATATTTTCACACACATAAACCTATATGGGTCTTTTTAAATGTGAAATACTATAAGATCATTTCTTCAGATTTTTATGATAGCTAAAAAGATAACAGCGATTGTGAGTGCTGATTCAGTAATATCAGTTAATATTAAATTACATTTACCTGTAAGAAAAATAGTACATGTTCAGATTTGAAGAATTGCTTGTGGAGTTCTGCTCCATCAGTTCAGTTTGTTTTTTGTTTTGTTTTGCCTCGATACCATTCTTTTTTTTTTCAGCTTTAATTGAGTTTATTGGTACATTTTAGGGATACAGTACATTTACATTCATTGTTGGGATCGATACCATTCTTCACAGGCAAGTTTACAATTGTCCTAGACCGAAAAAGATCAGGGTGCTTCATTGTTAGCAGTAAGCAGACAAATGTTCCCCTTTAAGGATATCAGCTGCTACAAGAACAGACTTGCAATCCTGCTTCTGGATTTAATCCTATGTGGTAGTAGCATGTTTTCTTCGAAAGTGATTCCTCTGAGTTATATTATGTCATCATTTTTATTAATGAAGCATCTAAATTTAATATTCACATAACTATTTTTGATGCAAACATAAAATTAATTTCATACAAATTGGCAATATCAAGCCCTGTTAGAATGTAAGTTACATTATTAACATAGTTTCCCTATTAAATAGTATTGTTTACAAGTTTTTTAAAGTATGATATGGGAGGAAAAATGACATTTAATGTTTAGTGGGCAGAAATAGTATATGAAAGAATAAGTGCTAATATTTTTGTTATATCCTAGATTTTACTCCGTGCTAGGTACATTACATGCATTTCTTGTATCACTGTATTCTCACAACAGATCTCTCAGGCAAAACGCACTGTGCCGGGCTGCTAAACCTGAGAATGCATATTTCCAGCAAGTTCCCAGAAGAGGTGATGCTTTGAGAACGGCGCATGGAGATGATTCTCAGAAAGTTAGTAAAACTGAGATATACCATGGAGATGTTGGAAACTGGAGATGGTATACACATGACTGGATCTAGAGAAAGGAGCACTGGACACTGAGGTACAGCACAGAGTCAAAGGTTCAGAAGGGGAGTCTCTGAGAAAGAGGAGGCAGAAGCAAGAGGTTGTACGCATAGAGGAAAGAGACA
The DNA here is from genome assembly GCF_012274545.1 of Fukomys damarensis. Lineage (NCBI taxonomy): Eukaryota > Metazoa > Chordata > Mammalia > Rodentia > Bathyergidae > Fukomys > Fukomys damarensis. The sequence goes on along the minus strand of NW_022900915.1, from coordinate 30,608,616 downwards.
GGGAAATCTTGCTAGGAAAACAGATGTCAAACCCAAGAGGCAACGTTGAAAAAGACGTGTGGAAGTGCCAGAGGAATTTCTACTTGAAAACTCAACCCTGGGAAAGCATTTGGTGTTTCTGAAGCATGACAAAGTGAACAGCAGATGGTAGTGGAAGAAGCATCAGTTTGGGAGGCAGGAAATGACACTCAGACCAAAACTGCTGGTAACACTGTGACAATCACTAAATCTTTGAGCTCAGTCTCCTAGATCTTCACCTTGTTTATTCTGCATCGTCTTGAGAGCCTCCTCTCACTTCAATGGTCTGTGTTTCTACGAATGCACATAGGGAGGTGTGACCCTTCTACATATCCAGTACAAATCTGTTGCTTTCTGTTACCTGAGTTGCTTATAAATTGATCAGCCCATTGTACACCCTAGGTTAGCATAGGGACATACGAATTTATTAATTATTTCTTAGTAAAACAGGTAACACTTACACTTTTCACTTTTGTGGGGGTTGAGTCTTCAGGCAACCCTGCAGTTAAATTGTGGTTTAGCTTTGGCAGCCAAGAAGGAGAAGATTACCTGATGTTTTTGCTTCTTGGGCCTGACATCTACATGGATGTTGGTGAATGCTGTCGATACAATCAATGGAAGAAGTAAGGTGTGTCAAGCTTGTTTTCTTAGTTATAATTGCTGGAGGCCACTCAAGGCCATGTTCCATTTACTCTCAAATCAAGATGGCATGCAATGTTTCCTCTCCACCCAATTTCTTTTATTAAAGAGTTGAGGAATTTTTAAATTAAGAAAATGGATTTAGTTCAATGTTTGGGTCTCAAAAGAATTTAAAAGAGAGATATTTGAGCCCAAGGGATGAATGAAAGAACACTGGGAGTCTGAGTTGGTCTTGATGTCACAGGTGGGGGTCATCTTTTTGAAGCCAGTGATCTTTTTGTCTCCATGCCTTCAAAATTTTAATAGTACTCACAAGGGTATGAAATGGGACTTGAGTCTGTCTTTGAGTTTCTCTATTTTAGCCTCCTGTTTCGAGCCTTCTGTTCAACTTTTAATATATAGTTAGGCAGACTGACAGCAATCATGACCATGGTGTTTTGGTGCATTTTTAATACATATAATGATGACATTCATCTAAGGGAATTTATACCTGTACATGATATATTTTGCTTCTTTTTGTTCGCCATTCCCATCCCCTTCCTTCAACCTCTCTAACAGTCTTTATTTACAAAGGTTTTGTTTTTATTTTTTTATCTATTCTTTTTTCTTTTTTCTTTCTTCCTATCTGCTTCTGCCCTACTTTGTCCCCCTTTTCATTTGAATATTTCCGCAACATCTCTTATACATCCAGATCCTTATTTACACTGTTGGTTGCCCATACCAGAGAAACAATGTGGTACTAAATATGGGTGTCCAATTTATTTCACTTAAGAGTATGGTCTCTCACAGCTATTATAAATTATGCCATATTATAAACATGGGACAGGAATATTTCATTATGTATTTTTTAAAGAAAAACACATCTTTATTCACTGATTGATGGGTATTTTGGTTGTTTCCAAGATTTAGCTATTATAAATTGTGCCATATTATAAATATGGGTGTGCATATATTGCCGTAGTATGATGCTTTTAATTCTTTTGGGAAGATGCCAAGAAGGGGAATAGCTGAGGCAAATAGAACACCTAATTTTAGTTTTAATTTTACTTTTTGAGAAATCTCCATGATGATTTCCACAGTGGTTGCACCAGCCCACACTCCCACCAGAAGTAGATCAGGGTTCCTTTTTCCCTCACAGCCCCACCAGTATTTGTTATTAGTTGATTTCCTAATGGCAGCTATTCTTTCTCTGGTGAAGTGGAATCAGCACTTTTTTCATTTGCAACTTTCGAATGACCAGTGATGTTGAACATTTTTTTCATATATTTATTTGCTATTTCTATTCCTTTCTCTGTGAAATGTCTGCCCATTTTTGGATTGGGTCTTTAAGTTTGGGAGGTCTGATTTTTTTTAACTTTTTTATGTACTCTAGATAGTAGACCTTTGTCTGAGGAAGAGCTGGTGAAAAATTTTTCCCACATTGTGGGTCTCTTCACACTATTGGTGATTTCTCATGCTATGCAGAAGATTTTAATAAGAATAGATCCCACTTGGTCATTGTTTGTGCTAGTTCACATGCAACTGTGGCTTTGTTCATAAAATCTTTTCCTATACCAGTGTCTTCCAGAGTTCTACCTAAACTCTCTTCCAGTTTGTTTAGTGTTTCTGCTTTAATATTTAGATCTTTAATCATTTTTATTTTAATTTAGTGCATAATTGAGAGATATAGATCTAGTTTTCATCTTTAGGAAGTTGAAACCATTTTTCCAGCACCATTTATTAAAGAGGCTATCTTTCCCCTAGTGAGGGTGGTTGGCTCCTTTGTCAAAGATGAGGTGGCTTAGTGCATCTGGAGTTGTTTCTGGATCTTCTAATCCATTCCAATGGTCCTCAGGTCTATTTCTTTGCCAGTACCACGCTGTTTATATCACAGTAGCTTTGTAGTATAGTTTCAAGTTGGGGATTGTGATACTCCCTATCATGTCTCTGTTACCCAGAGTTGCTTTTGCTCATCTAGGTCTCTTTTTGCTCCAAATGAATTTTTGGATTGTTTTCTCAAGGTCTGTAAAGTATGCTGCAGAAATTTCAATTGGGATTGCACTGAATATATATAGCAGTTTTGAAAGTATAGCCATTTTCACTATATTGGTTCTTCCTACCCAGGAGCAAGGGATATCTTTCCACTTTCTGATATCATCTTTGATCTCTTTTTTCAGCATGCTATAGTTTTCACAGTAGAGGTCTTTGATTTCTATTGTGACATTGATTACTAGGTATTTTAATTTTTTGGATACTATTGTGAAAGGAATTATTTGCCCCATTTCTCTTTCAGTGAGTCTGTTGTTAGTGTTCAGGAGAATTACTGACTGAATTTGGTGGAGTTCTTGGGGTCTTCTATAGAAAATATTATGTCATCTGCAAATAATGACAGTTTGACTTCTTCATTTCCTACCTCTATTCCTTTTATTTCTTTCTCTTGTCTAATTGCTGTGTCTAATGTTTCCAAAACTATGTTGAACAGAAGTGGTGACAGTGGACATCCTTCTCTTGTTTCTGATTTTAGTGTGAAGGATTTCTGTTTTTGATCATTTAGTATGATATTGGCTGTTGGTTTTTTCTTAGATGGCTTTTATCAGAGTGAGGTAGAGACTATTTATTAAAATTTTTGTAATAAATTTTTTGTTTTTATCATGAATGTGTATAGGATTTTTGTTAAATGCTTTTTCTGCATCTACTGAGATGATCATGTGTTTTTTTTCTCTGCCTTGGACTCTATTAACATAGTGTATTACATTTATTGATTTGCATATGTTAAACCATCCCTGCATTCCAGGGATGAATTCCACTTGGTCAAGGTGCATGATCTTCTTGATGATCTTCTGCATTCTATTTGTCAGTATCTTATTAAGGATTTTTGCATCTATGTTCATTAGTGAAATTGGCCTGTAGTTCTCTTTTTCAGTTAAGTCTTTCTCTGCTTTTGGGATCAAGGTGATGCTTGCTTCCAGGAATGAATTTGGGAGTATTGCCTCCCTCTCAGTTTCACTGAAGAGTGTAAACAGTAGTAGCAGTAGTTCTTCTCTGAATGTCGTATAGAATTCAGCAGTGATTTTTTTTTGTATGATTCCATTTATATAAAAGTTTAGAAAAAAAAAAGAATTCAGCAGTGAAGTCATAAGGGCCTGGTCTTTTCTTAATTAGTAAGTTTTTAATTACATTTTTAATTTAATTGATTGATATTGGGTTGTTTAGAATTTTTAGGTCTTCTTCATTCAAATTTGGTAATTCATATGTATGCAGGAATCTGTCAATTTCTTCTGTTTTTTTCCATCTTATTAGAACACTGGTTCTCCAATAAGTAGATATAGATGCTCTGGATTTCTGCTGGGTCCATTGTAATTTCACCCTTTTCTTTCCTAGTTGCATGGATTTGGGCCTTTTCTTTGCTTTTTTGATAAGATTAGCTAAGGGTTTGTCAATTTTGTTTAATGAACACTTGGCTTCATTGATTTTATTTTTTTTTTTGTACTGTGTTCTTAGTCTTGATTGCATTGATTTCTGCCCTGATCTTTATAATTTCCTCTTTTGTATGAGCTTTGGATTTGTCCTGCTCTTCTTTTTCTAGAAGCTTGAGATTCAGCATTAGGTTGTTTAATTGAACTCACTCTGTTTTCCAGAGTATTCACTATTGTGAATTTTCCTCAGAAGGCTGCTTTCATTGCGTCCCATAGATTCTGATATGTTGTACTGGCATTGTCATTTAATTGTAGAAACTCTGCTTTCTTCTTTAATTTCCTCTGTGGCCCACTGGTTATTCAGAAGTGTGTTCTTCAATTTTCATGTATTTATGAAATTCTTGTGGTTTCTTTTACTATTGATTTCCAATTTCATTGCAGTATGGTCTGATAATATGCAGGGGATAATTTCACTTATATATGATATATGAGCGAGTATATGGTCTATTTTGGAGAATAGCCCATGTGCAGCTGAAAAGAATGAATATTCTGGTTTTGTGGTGTGGAACACTGTAAACATCCATTAAGTTCATTTGTTCAAGAATTTGATTGAGTTCTAGTATTTTGCTGTTTATTTTTTGTATTTGTGACAGTGGGATATTGAGGTCAACCAATACAATTGTATTAGTGCTTATTTCATTTTCCATGTGCATTATTATTTGTTTTATGTAGTTGGGCACACTAGTGTTGGTGCATATGTAGTAATGACTGTCATCTCTTCCTCTTGGATTGTTCCCCTTACAAGGTTGTAGTGCCCTTCTTTGTCTCTCTGTATCAGTGTTGGTTTGAAATCCATTTGATCTGCAAAGAAGATAGCTACTCCTGCTTTTATTGGGCAGGTGGTTCCTATTGCATGGAGTCTTGTTTTCCACCCTTTAACTTTCAGTCTATGAATTTCTTTTTGAATCAAGTATGTATGCAGCATATTGTTGCATCTTGCTTCTTGTTCCATTCTAACAGTCTGTGTCTTTTGACTGGTGAATTGAGTTTATGGTTATAACTGATATGTATAGACTTATCCTCATAATGATCTTTTCCTGTTGTTGGATTCTCCTCCTTTTTGTTTAATTTTTCATCTTTCCTGATGGATTCATTCTGTTGGGCTTTGTGGGGTTGTGACCCTCATTGTCTCTTCCTAAGTTATTGTTTAAAATGTTTTGGAGTGCTGGTTTGACATTCATGAAGTTCCTTGGGTGCTCTTTATCATTAAAGTCTTGTATTTCTATCAATTTTGAAAGATAGATCTTCAGGGTACATCAATCTGTGTTGGATGTTGTTTTCTCTTAGAGTGTGAAATACATAACTCCAAGCTCTTCTTGCCTTGATAGTTTGTGTTGAGAAGTCTGCTGTGATTCTGATGGGCTTTCCTTTGAATGTGATTTGTTCCATTTCTCTAACTGCTTGTAGAATTTTGTTCTTCTGTTGGTTTATGGAATCTTAACTATTATATGCCTGTGTGTAGATTATTTTTTATCATGGCTAGTTGGAGTCCTATAGGACTCACTTATCTATATGTCAAGTTCTTTTCCATACTTGGGAAGTTTTCTGCCATTGCTTCTGTGAACAGATTTATTTATATACCATCTATGCTTTCTCCTGTTGCTTCATTGACTCTAATCAGTTTTATGTTATTCTTTCCATCATCTCGCAGCTGCTGGATTGATTTCTCATAGCCCCTTACTATTTTTAAGAAATTTGTCTTTTCCTGGTCACTAATTGCAATCCCATTGTCTATATCTGAAATTCTGTCCTCACATTGGCTCATTCTGCTGCACAGACTTTCAGTGGAGTTTTTCATCTTCTAGAAATCTGTTTGCATCTGATTTATGGATTCCATTTGTTTCCTATGTTGGGACTCCATCATGTACCTCAGCTCCTCTACTTTTTTTAAGTCTGTGTTTGCTCTAGATTTATTAATCGTGTCTTGCACTATGGACACAATCTCTTTTTTATCTGGGAAAATTATTTCTGATTTAACTTTTTCTAGATCCTCTTTTGTTGCCAGTTCAGGCAGTTCATATTCTAGAGTATCAGATTGCTCCATCTTTTTTTCCTTTGGGGTTGCCTTTGGTGATCTGGAAGTCTGGTTTTGAGATTTACTTATGTTTCTTCTTTTTGCTCACCCAATGGTCTTCAATTCAGCAAGCCACCAAGGGACCTTTTCTCTGCTGCCCACCAGTGTACCAATCCCAGAGTTCAGAATGGTTGCCTTGAGGATCCCTAAGCTGACCTGTTGTCTGCATGGGCTTCTGGCTGGGGCCTGTGCACAATTTAGATGGTATCTAGGCATGCCTCTGGCTAGGGCTTGCCCCCTTATGTAGGTGTTGTCTAGGAGGGCCTTTGGCTGGGGGCTGTACACCTCAGACCCCAGTGTTTGACCAAGCTTCTGGCTAGGGTCTCCATGCACTTACTGATGGTATGGGGTAGACCTTTGGCTGATCTTGTGCACCTGTGCATCTCTTCTCTGTGCAGCCCTGTGGCCTGGACTGTGTGCCTAAGCCACTGGTGTCCAGGTGAGGCCCTGGCTGGCATCTTCCTACAGCTATGCCACTCTCATCCACACCACTGCTCACTGCGATCTGTGCACATGTAACTGATGGTATCGAACAGGGTTTTTTCCCATGTCATGTGTGCTATCTCACGCATTTTCTTTGGCTCCAATCAATCTTGTTATTCTTTGCATTATCTAGCAGCTGTTGATTAATCGTGTGTGTGTGTTTGGTCCCTTGATATTTTTCTGAATGCTTTCTTTACATGATGGCAACCACAATCCTGTCTTCCACATCTGATATTTTGTCCTCACATTGACTCATTCTGATGCATATCTTTCAGGGATTTTTAATCTCTTGGATATCTATTTGAATCTGTTTCATGGATTCCACGTATTTCCTATGTTGGGCCTTCATGGTTTCCATCAATTTTCTAAGATCCTCTAGTTGGTGTTTTGTTTTGTTTTTTTTATCTTTATTGCTCTAGAGTCACTAACCATGCCGTTCATTATGGCCATCATCTCTGCAATTATCTGAGAGATTATTTCTGATTTTTTTTTCTAGAGCCTCATTGATCTGCTTTGTGACTTCTGTTATTACCACTTCAGAGAGTCCAGGTGGGTGGCTTTCAAATTTTCCCACTTCATTGATCACTGGGTTTGCCTTTGGTGAGCTGGAAGTCTTGGGTTGTATCTTGCTAAAATATCTTCTCATTTTATTTCTTGTTTTTTTACTTTAATTTCTGGGTTGCTGCTTGTAAATTTCTTAGGGTGGGTAGTTTTATTGGTAGTATTTAGAACCCTTAGGAAATGACTATTTCTCAGAGATGTTTTCCAAGTATAGCTGGATTTGGGGTTTTGGTTAGAACCTTTTGCAAGGACTTAACCCTTCAATTTATTCAGGTTAAGAAGTTGCTGCCTACTTGGCACAGGCCCTATTTATTGGTACTAGCCTATAGTATAGTCTATGATCATTAGGCAATCTAAGTCTGTGAATACTAAGAAGAACTGATTAGAATAATTATGTCACCTTGGCTAAAGTAGTACAATCAGCAATAACAACAGCATCAAACAGAGCCTAGAAAATGACATTATTTGGTAGCTATTAATTTGTGATCTTTACCCACATGAACTGTATTTGTGGTTATGTAACAAAATCTAAAGCAAAGCAGAAAATTGTATATAATAAATATGCCCTCCATATGGCAACTTACCCCCAGGGGAGAAAGTGTAAAAGAGGTAGGGAGAAAAGCAGAAGATGAAGAGATTAGAATGAAGGCTGAAGACAGAGGAAGATTATGCAAACTTTGGGAAACTGGTGAAGACAAGCGAGAATACAGCTAATAATTGGCTTCATGCATACAGTGTGTAATGATTAAATCAGGATAATTAGTATTTTTTCAGTGGTTAATTAGCTGGCAGACACTAAGGAACAAATATTTCAAGTTAAAATAGTTACAAAAGTATCTAGTGGTAAGGTTCTAAGATAAAGTCTAGTGGCCAGAAGGAAATAAATGCCAGAGAATCTGTGACTGCAAGAGTGAATTTTAAAGACAAGGATCCAATAATAAGCAATAAAATCCAGGTACATAAAAACTGTCAGATATGAGGAAGAGGATGATATTGAAGTTCATGAATTTAAGTTCAGAGTATAAGTAGGGCAAGAGGTGCAGTCCCAAAGCATAACACTTATCCTAAGGGAAGATGGCTTGGCTACAGCTGTGCATCCCCTGCCACTCTATCCCAGCAGACCCTCTCTGTTCAACTCCAAGGCAGTTTCTGACACTTACCGTCTTTTTTTTCTTCTTTGCACAAAGGAGACAAAAGTGGTTTTAGTTAAAGCAAACCAGTGCCAAAGCTTAAAGAACACTTAACTTTCATAATTAATTCCTTCAGAGCAGCAACTCCAAATCTGTTCCGCTCCACCTGCCCTAATTGATTGTGTTGATCAAAGGGGATGAAGTTTCCTGAAGGTGCCTTCAATTCTCCTGGGCCAAGCTGAAACCTCTGAAGAAGCACCCAGCCTCTATCTAGTGTGAGAGTCACCTAGAACCTGTGCACATACCACCCAGAAGCTGAGTATCGAGTTTATCCAGACTTGGACTGCAATGATCCCTAAACACAGCTTTTATTCATCAACAATTAGCCAACAATATGCAGATAGGTGACGTAAAGCATTTTTTATATCTATCACCTCTGTTTATGTAGCCCCTTTTGCATGGAGGCTAAGTGTGTGGCCACAACAAAGTATATTTGATCCATGTAAGGTGGGAAAGAATACTGTCTCAACCATAAATCCCTCTTCTGTGGAGAGCACAAACACAATCAACTACATCCAAATGCATAACTATGCCATTACCAATAATAAACCCAGACATGTCTCATACTACAAAGACTACATTTGCATTTTATCTTACAATATGCTCATCTTAAAAACATTCACATGAAAAGGCTGTATGAAGGCAAAAACAGTCATCAAGATTTAGTCCAGCTTCATATGCCAGCAGCAAGTTTGCAGATATGGAGGTCTTGCATTTTGTAAAGAGAAGGTCCAGACCTGTTAGAATTTAAGACAAGTGCTATTTCCTAAGGGAACTTGGCTTTTATTCCAAGTCAACGTCTGAGCTAATTTGCCAGGGAAAACCTCAAGCCTTGAAAGGGAGAAATAGGCTAATAAGCTATGTATTAGCATTGACTTGATACCTTAATTTTTATCTCCAAACAAGCCCTCATTTAAGGTTAGATTATGGTACAGGTCCTCTTTGATCTTTCTACATCAGTTAGATGTTAAGTCAGTTCTTGGTGTTTATTTTATGGTAGGGAGACAATAAAAAATATTACTGTAGTTTTACTACTCAGACTTTCTCAGAGAATGATCCTGATGTCAAACGGGAAATCAGAAACACCAAGGTGCGTATGAGTTCTTAACACATCTATTGCAAGAAAATCTATCAACTGATTCAAAAGAAGAAACATGAATAAAGCCAGGGATTTAGCTCAGTGTTTCCACTGCCTGCCTTGCAAGCAAAAGGTCCTGAGTTCAATCCCCAATACCAAAAAAAAAAAAAAAAAGGCAAATAATAAAATAAAAATAAATTGTAGAAAAATTTAAGTTAACGTTAAATCTGTACAATAATTACAAGTGTAAATATCATAGTATTCATGGGATATCATCCTTTTCAAGAGTTCCTGATAAGTTATTTTTCTAACTCATAATCATTGTTCTATTGTTCTTTTTTTCAACATTACCAAAGCATATCCTATTGACCATATAAGGTAAAACAGGTTGTGTGTACAATTCCACATGGTGAACACTTGCATTTCAATTAAAACCAGATCTCTTGACATCTTTGAGCATCTGAGCCCCAACCATATGCGAGTATCTCTGTCAGCCCTCCACTCTTCATCAGCGTGAGCACGTCTATTCTTAGCCTATGAAATATGTGCCTTAAGCGTCAGGGGAGGAATTGCTGGCTTGTCACCAGCTGCAGCCTGGCAGGGAGTACTTTGTGTGGTCTGTGACCAGAACTTTTTCTGCCTTTGCTCCCAGCTGTGCATCGTGGAGTGGGAGAAGCTACCCCAGGCTCATCAATCCTCTCTGTGCTGCTCACACTAACCTGGGAGGTTTAGAAAGAGGCAGCCTTGGGGGAGAGGTTCAGAGGCCAGTTTGCTCCCACTGGTCAAAAGAATAGCATGGAAAGAGGCTAGACAATTGTTCCTCTTCAGTTGCCTAGAAAAAGACAAAGGCCTAAAGAAAAGACTAAGTGAATGAATCATATTTTGAGAGCTTCTGTACCAGACTGATAACTGTGCTTGAGTCAAAACTGCAAAACTGTGGAGGGAAGAAATGAGGAATATTTGGTAGAGGCTAGAAAGAAACAAAATCTCAAATTGTAGTTTATTTGTGTTCACTGGTTACTACCTGGAAAATAATCATTTGAACATCTTAAATGGGGAAAGTATTTTCCATATTTTCAAACAGAAAGAAAAATTTTTACATTTCTATACCAGATTACAGTTCAAGTCAAATGATTTTAGCAATAAAATTATCTTATGAAACTCCATTACCGTTAGAACCAACATGAAGTAAAAGAGCTATAAAAATGAAGCATAAAGTCTTTCATTTGGCTTAAAAGTAGAAGAATAAACTAAGCTCTCAGTTTTAGGAACCATGGCTGACATGTTTCCTCCCCACTGTCACCTTGGGAACTTCACTGCCACAAGTCCTAACTTATGTTCCAAGCACAACTGAGAGATCAAAAGAAAAATCACCGTGTCTCTAGTTTTGAGTTACTTAAGGATATGGCCATTACTCATTGGCTCATTAAGGTGTCTAAAATTAAGAGTCTAGAATGCTGATATTACAAAAAAGGATGATAAAATACTTCCCAGTTTTCCCTAGCTCTTTCCTATAGTTTATGTTTGGGTAAATATTTCAAAAGATTAAACAAGCCAGTGTACTTAGCACTAGCACAGAAAATTGAAATGTGAGAGATGACAATAATAATAAAAAGGAAGAAGAGGAGAAGCAGGAGGAGGAGGAGGGGAAAAAACATCCTTTGGAGAAAAATTATTCTAACTCAATTAGTTGATTAAGTTGTCTCTGGTAGTTGAAAGCTAAGTTTATTTTTGTTAAAATACAAACAACGGTTTATAAAAAGAAAATGTATTTGCTTTAATTATTCGATGAAATAACATACTTTACTTTCAAGCAGCTCCTTGAAACAACATTTTTATCTTTCAGAGTAAATTCTTTTCCCAGATCCCTTGCACCTGTTTTCACAACCATAGCTAGTCAGAAAGTTTTCCTCTCCTTCACATCAGTTGCTAAGCGGAATATGTTTCAGTATGCCAGCTGTAAAATTGTCAGTCAGGCAAACATTACAAGCATTTGGTAATCTGATCACACCTTACATTCACAGCCATTCTCTGATAACTTGGCAATCAATGCTAAGATATTAAACTAGAACAGAGTCATGCTTTTTGTTGTGTGAAATCAGAGATGTGATGAAAAGAATAGGAAATCTCCACATTTTCCATTGTTTCATTGGCATTCTTATTTGACTCTTAATCTCTTTATTGGAAGCATTTTGTCACAACTGCCTATTTTCACAAAGGTAGAAGAGATTAAACAGCAACAACAAAGGATTCCTCTCAAATACCAATAGAACACAAAGTGTGTCATCAAAACATACTTTTGTTTCATTTTACATTGGAAAACAACCCAGACCCAAAACTGTTTTTGTGACTTCTGTCTTCAATAGGTTGAATTTAACTTATTCACTCCTGCCAAATAGAAGCCAGCATGGAAGGAATGTGTGTCATGTGTAAACTCTGGTTTTAAGAACCGTTTAATAAGGTCTATGGGGTAGAGACTCATGAGAGATTATTCATCCTCATAGCCCCAATGAGAATACATAAAGGGCTTTTGTATGTGAGTGTTCATTTGAATACTCATTTTAAATCTGCCTTAAACAATCTCTGTGGGAAAAAAAAATAAGTGAACTGTAGGAAGCTGTTCCACTTACCTTGATTCTAGAGAGACACCAATATAGGGATTATGCACTGGAGCAATACTCATGATAATGGATTTTGTTGCTGTGCTTGTTATTGCGCTGCACTTTCCAATGGATTGCATGTGACTGTGATAAAGAAACCGTATATGATAGCTAAACAAAGGGGTAGTCATTTCAGCTTCTGTTTGAATTTCCACTCTTCTGTACAAATCAAACAAAGTGGTATCCAGCTGCTTACTTGCTCCAACTATAAAACATTGTACTACCATATACTTCTTTGTGTATTACAAATATATACACCATTATATGAGACAGTTGAGGTTTCAGTTGCATCTGAATTAGGAATTACAGGGTTAGGGTTGCCAATTTAGACTGGGACCCTTTTCCTCATTATCAGCAATATAATAATGCCTTTCATTTCATGAATTCATTGCTTGTGACTCTTTTCATTATATATGAGCGTCTGGTAATGGGTGACAGACAAGATTGCAAGCCTGGGGCGGAACTATTCTTCCTAAGGATCACAGTATATTCTAATCCATCATTTTACATGCATATTCTTCAAGCAATCCAACTCGGAGACAGCTGGGAGAGTCTTTTCATTAAATGCACCTATGCTCTTGCCCACAGAGTACCACATGGAGCACAGCATCTGACTTTAACCAAATAATTGGGCTCATAGGAAGTCTTTTGCATATTAATTAGTTGTTTTAGTAGCATTTATGGGATTATATCCAATCATATAAAGACCACCCAAAGACTTAGAAAGCAAGAAAAGAAAAGAATATTTTATATTTATATTGTACTGAATGTAAGTTCTTGCCCTTCTAGATTCTTCTATATTTCTATTTTACAAATTGGCTAGTTATTTAACCAGCTGTGTAGGCTACGTCTATCAGTATTCATGTTTTATGACCATTCTTCCACCACAATAAATATTCTTTTATAACATGGTTGATTAAGGCTATTTTGTTACATGGGTGTGAAAATCATTTACTTGACTACTCTCCTAGTTTAGGACTTAAAACTACTTTTCTGTTCTAGATAAAAGGCTACATTCCATCAATCTTAATTCAGAACAATCATGGAAATATAATTTCTATTCAGGCAGTGTGAATTTTAAGATTTTTGATACCTGTAGTCAAATTGTCTTTCAGAGAGTTTACTGTGTATTAATTTACACCTCCTGGAAAATACTACTTATATGAATTGTTTATGGTAACTACTATGCCAAATGTTGCTAAGAAACTTGTTGAATAAATTCAACTGTTACATACAATTCTATATCATAAATATAAACAAGAAAATTGTGAAAATAAAATCTATACCTTGACTTTTGTTCTGATGCCAAGTGAACACTGTTAAAGTTATAGTGTTAAGAACGTACTTATTCCCTCCATCCTGCTCTGATTTTATCCTCTCATCAATATTCTGAATCTGAAACATACACAAAAATTTTCCTCGTGAATTTTTAGAGGTTTCATTGTGTCTGTGTCATTTCTTATTTTCCACACTCAAACTGAACAAGAAGATAGCTGTCTTCTTCACAATGTCTAACAGAATTAAGCCAAATGTAGGCAATTTGGCAAAATTGCCCAATGTTTGGTTGGCACATGTTTGTATGCACGGAAGCAAAGCAGGCTCATGAGTTTTGGCTTCAGTAATAGTGTGCATTTCCACACATATGTTCACCATGTGAGTTGGCTGTTACCCTAATGATGGTCTCTGTCTCTCTGTCCCTCTGTCCGTCCATCTGTATCTGTCCCTCTGCCCCCCCGCAATCTTTTCTATTTCTTTGTTTCCTCCCTCACTTCTCTACTTCCCTCCACCCTGTCTCTTGAGGAAAGAATAAAAAGCAAAAGGAATGCAATCAAGAAAAAATACTCAAATGAAGGTAGATGACAAGGAGCTGCTGCCTGGTGCCCAAAAATGCAGATCGGGCCCGACCTAGTTTTGGTTATGAGCTGGGCTCATAACCTCTGGCATAATTACTTTGGGATAATGTTTCTTTCCTTAAACTTTTGAGTTTTGGAGTAAGCAGAGCAGACAGGGAAAGGTGGTAGCGCGGAGGTGCCGGGAGGCGGAGCACAGCGCCTGGTAAACCACGCATATCTCTGTGTGTTATCTCAGACCAACCAAGTATGAAAGAAACTGATCAAAGACTACGTTGTCAGAAGTATAGGAAATAAAGTGCAATCGCTGAGATAGCTTTATGACTATAATCTCATTATCCCATTGGGGGTCAATACTACAGTTGCTCCATCTCTTTCATATAGTATCAGTGAGCTACACAGATGATATAACCAGAAATTGCTGATTTTTAAACTAAAGATCCACATTTCTAGCTGATCACCCTAACTGCCATCTTTTTACACTTGTTTTTGAAAAATAATATTTTCTTTCCCCTTGCCTTATCAGTCAAATTCTCACATCCTTTTCCTTTCATTAACTGTGTCTGGATTCCAAACTGTTCACCCTGGTTAAGGCAGAGTTTTCAAGCTTATAACAACCGCCTATCTCATTGTATTTTAATGAGGTGTACACTGCTGTTGGGCATTTTGCTGCTGCAGCATTTTAGCAGGCAGTTGGTCTGAGGGAGCAGCTGTTATTTGTGAACTCCAAGGGTTTCTACATGGGCATGCATATACACACATGCTATCGTGCACACACATGCATTCACATGCACATGGCACACATGCACAGACAACACACACATCTACTTATACCAGCATCTGGGAATCTGAGGCCCTCCATAGCCTGAAGCCTCATTCCTCCTGACATGAAATGGAAGAGCTCCAACAATAAATTCACACTGTGTGTTTTGGTTTTGTTGTTGTTTGCGTGATAGTACTGGTGGGTGGTTTCTGCTGGGCTCCAGGTGCAGAGAATTAAATGAATAATATTCAAGTCAGAGCCCTTGATTGCCAGTGATCTTGGCAAGGCCCCTCTCATTTATCTATTTGTTGCCATTGTATTCCTATTTTCCCTCACATAGAAAGCCAATCCAATGTTTTTAATATATATCTTTGAATTGTAAGGTTGTTCAATAAGTCTCAATCAGTTGGCATCATCCTGTTAAATTTTAAAAGAACTAAAGCAACTATTTTATTCCACCTTTAAAATGTCTCCGTATGTATCTTTTGCCCCCTTTGAAATAATAATGATCTTTTCTCAATATCACCTCTGTTAGCACAAATTTATCCTCGCACGACTTCTCTCCAGTCTTTCTAATCTGCCTGTTGCTCTCCCAGACTGAGTCCTGCCATCCTCCGCTCCCTTGCTCTTATTTCTCTTCCAGCTCACTTGTCGTCCAGGACTTTGCCAGAGCACAGTGAAAATCGTGCCAGCTACTTACAGGAATACTAATGCACAGACAGCGCCAGGAAGTTTCAAAACAGGATTTTCTTAATACACCATATTTGTCACGACCTTTTATTTGCACATTCTTCCACATTCATTCCTTACATAGTGTTGTTTTTGTAGCAGATACACAGACTAACATTTTGGTTGTAACCTGTACTGGGTGTTTTTTTGGGAAAACGAAAAACGAATACTTCTTAATCCTTTCATTCTAATCAGCTCATTCAAATTTAGATAGAGAAAACTTTTAGAAAACAATCAAAACAATGTTTAATTGAGAGTTAAATTTCCTAGAACTTTATATATTACGTATTAGAATAATCATTAGGGTTGATGTGACTAACAAATTTTCACCACTAACTTGTTCTTTTTCTCCGTTAATCCTTTATTATCCTTAACATATACATGAGAAAACTGAGACTTCAAGATGGCAGCTCATTCGTGATTGGACCAATATCAGGACTGTAATCTAGATTTATTTGTTTATTTTGAACTCCAAGCTTTATGCACCCCAATCATATACTACTATGTTCAGACTTGATTTGCTGTCTTAGTGTGTCTCCATTGCTCTGCAGTCTTCTTTTATTCAGCAGGCATGGTCTCTCCACCTGCCAGCCGCTGAGACGAGTATGAGAGTGGAGGAAATCGACAGCACAGCCTTCTCCTGTGAGCAATAGCCTTCAACAAAGCAAATATGTTGCTTACCAACCGAGGCCCAGACACTCTTATTCAGATACATTCTAGGAAGTGCATAATACGGGTACCCTGAAAAAGGGAAAATATGTTAAGGAAGCCTAAAGAAACATGTACACAAAAAGCTCCCTTTTGGTTTACTGCAACTCCAACTGATTCTTCTGCCAAATGAGTTCCTGATTCTGATTATAGGTTCATTCCTGCCTGGCATCTCACACAATGGACTCAAGCACGAATCCAATCAGAGTCCAATCACTTTAGATCAAATGTGATATATTAGTACATCCTTATTATCATGATTATTTGCATCCAAATCATTATTTGGAATTTAGCATTTAGTTCCCTAATTTTATAGACACAACATGTTGTACATGCAATGCTTCTTTTTAGAAGATAAAACTTCCTAAAATCAACGTAACAATCTATCTGTCCCAGTATTAGAAAAGGTGTTCATTAAAGACTACTAAGCAGCAATACATTAAAATCAAGAAAGTGTCACGGTGAAAGATACCTCTTAGAATTTTGAATAGACACTCGAACATGAAGCTGATGAAGCCACGGTTTGGATTTTTGGCCTTTCTGATGCCACCAATCAGAAAATGCAATGTTTTCAGCAGGATCATAACAAGATACAGGAGCAAATACTGGTCAAGAGGTTCATAGGGGTCACCCCCAGGTCACTCATCCACAGGAGCAGCATTCTGTGCTTTGGCTCCATGCTGCCTTGAGGTACACACTAACTAACTAAAGCAAATTTCTGAGATTTCCTCAGGAATGAGTCCAAGCAATTTCCCTTCTTTCTTCATTTGTAGTGTGTTGACATTAATTAGTACCTAATTCCTGGAGTGTGTTCAGGCTTCAGTGACAGGCAGAGGGCCATGATTTCTGAGCAGATTAGGCACAGCCTCTTGGCATGGTTCCAGAGATGGAGGAACCGTCTGTTTGTCTCAAAAGCAAGTCTTCCTCAGGCTGCTCACATTCCCAGGAGAACCCAAAGATCCTAACAGAGAACAGAAAATGGCTCTTCTTAATAGTAGTAATCACTTTCCCTTAAGAAACTCAAGATGCCCTAGGTTCTTGTCCAAGATCTGTGAAAGCAAAAAAGCAGTCACTTAATAACTATGTGTGGTAACTGAGCAAGCCAGTACCAGAGCAACTCTAACTCCAAGACTCTGGCTTTACGCTGTTTTGAGTGATGCATCTATTGACAGACCCATGATGCAACATCTGCCCAAGCAGCATCAAAGAAAATGAGCTTTGTAAAAAATAGACTCATCACATCACTTACGACATATTTAGAATCACAGTGCAGGGGACCGGCAGACTAGCACATGATACTTTGTGTACAATACATCTTTATCTAGAAAGGGAAATCTTCTCACTCAGAGAGCTGTAATACCCCATGTCACTCAGACCTTCACGAGAAATTGTTATTAAACACCACTATTTGCCTTCAACTTGGTATGCTAGGATCTTTGTTTACAGGAAAACACAGGATGAACAAAATATACAGTAAATGTTTAGAATTTTAAAAGTTTATTACAATAAAAGCCTCATTACTATTAATTGCCCTGGAACCCTCCCACCCCACCCAGCTTTAAACACCCTAATCCCATTGTTCTTACTACTCTTGCCACTTTCTGAAGTAGTGAGGCTGTTCTGGAAGACCTCTTCCATGAATGTCCTCTCAAGGTGTGATAAAAATGCAGTGAATGCTGGCTCTGGGTGTCATCCAATGGAAAAGGGGCCATGAAAATATTAGTGTTTCCTCATCCACCTTTTCATAGGCTCTGCTACTGCAGGACATCTGGTTCTTCCCCAAAGCTAAAATGACCATGAAAGCTAAACATTTAAAGTCTACTCAGGATAGCGAGACAGCCAGGCTAGAACAATTAAAGACACCCAAGAAAGAGGATTTTCAGAACCGCTCAGAAAGTGGCAAGAATAATGAAATAAGTGTTAGAAGAGAGGGGCAGTATTTGAGGGGGCTTAATAGCAATGTATTTAGTATAATAATTTTTTCAATTTAACCTTCACTATATTTTCTGCCACTCCTCATATACTCATATTCCATCACTAGAAAGAAAGGAACAAAGGATGAACAAGTTAATAATAAAAGAGGGAAGACAATCAAAATTTTGCTTTTAAAAAGTAAGTTTGAATGCAATCCAGTTTCTAAACAATGATAGAATAATGAGAAGCCTAAAATAATAGTAGAAATGTATGTGTCAAAAGAAATAGAACCCAAGTGAGACATGGAAGGTCAAATTGAGATTATTACATAGCGTCACTTGCGGAAATTAGAAATGGAAGTACACAACGCAGCAATGACATCTCACACAAATACATACAATCGCAAAGACACATTACTGACGATTAAGTTCTTTTCTTTGAGGAAAAAAGGGACAATGCATGCGAAATGGGAAACGGAAGTGGACTAAGATAAAGAAATAAAGAAGTAAATAAGAGAGGGGCTCTCCCAGGACCAGTAATGACACGAGATACGAACCACAAGGGATACAATGAGCTTCACTCTACATCTGAATTAAAAAGAAAATAAAAAACCGCATTAATGTGCTGAGCTGGCTAGAAAGCCAGGAACTCCCGCTTCCCAGTCTCACCCTACTCTGCTTCATGACAACATCGTCAAGCCTTACTGGCAAGCGCATCTCAAGCACTCCGCGTTGCGTGTCCATACCGTGGCTACTCAAGACTAGCGCACAGAAATCTGTAGGAGGTGAGACTGTGTTACTCATATCTGCTTCCTTCTCAGATGGAAGAAACAGCATAATGATTCCTGCAGTAATTTCAGAAAATTTATAACCAAAAGAGACAAAACCAGGTGTGATTTGTTGCATGTTTAAAGCCTTCTTAGTTTGTCACCATTTACTAGAGAACTCTGAGCTAAGCTTGAGCCAGTTGGTCAGACACAAGCAAAATTTCCTTTTAAAACTTATTCACTTACAGCCATGATACTTAGATTCACTGGTCCCAATACAGATATGAAATAAACACACCAATATTTTCAGCAAGACAGTAACTGAACGAATATGTTCTTCTTGTCTTCCTTTTTGCCTACACTCCAAGTGTAAAGAGCCCATATTCATACTGAGCCCATAATAATCCAACATTATGAACAACTTGCCCAGAAAAGGAAATATTAGTGATGTTATTCAAGCAAGGCTTGAATAAGAAGCCATGAAAACAGAATCCCCTACAAATTAATTTTTAAAACAACTAATGGATACTTTAAGCATTTTGAGGAGGGTAGCTGCTTTCCATGAAAATTAAGACTTAAAACCCTAGAAAAACTTCAGGTTTCATGAGCCAAAACATAAATGCTTGTGAATACATCCCAAAGTAGACCTCCAGACAGAAGTTCCCTCTCAGGAAAAAGTGAGTACTGATAAATCTCACAGATCTGATATGTTTAATTTGATTTTTTTAGGGTAATGGGTAACCTATCCAAATGGAACATTAACTGCACTTAAAACCTACATTTATGGTTCTGCTTTTATGATACAGTATGATCTTTACCTCTTGTATTTTCATTCTGTGAATGTGTAAAAAACACTACAGAGATAAGTGAAAAAATGTTCAGTATCCACTTAGTTGGGACTTAGAAGTTACTTGCCATTAGATTTTTCAACACAACCTAAAGAGACCATTATCTGTCATAGCCAGAGAAATACAGGCTGTAGTATGCAATTAAAAGAACTTCTAATTCCATGAGATTAGATTTGCTTTCTCCAGAATTTATTTTAAATGGAATGAATAAAAAATTCACTCATTTCTTTTAAAAATATCATCTTTAGACTTGTGCCTCTTCCTGATCAAGAGATATCATGTAGCGTGGAATGGGGGATCAACCTAATAACTTATACAAAGTGAAATAAAGAGAGTCTTATTACCTTCTTCCAGAAATTAGAAGTCACATTAGGGTAAGTGGAGAAAATGCTGAGACCTTCTCTTCCTCCTGATGCCATTTAGTACACAGAAATATTTTGTATCTAAATCACGGATTTGTTCCTTAAATCTTTATTTATAAGATACTCATACATCTATAATTGTATACTCTGTCAAAAAGTATTTAGCGAGCACTTAGTAGCAACCAAAAATTGTTGAAGTTTCGAGAGCTGTGTTTCCCATTGTGTGACCTTCAAACCACCTGCAGTAAATAATACAACTATAACATTTTGATTACCACTCCCCACACCAGAAGAACTGTATCAGAATCTCAGATGGCAGGATTCAAGAATCTGCATTTTTAAAAAGCATCCCCAAGTTATTTTAACAACCCCAATTTAAACAATCTTGTCTTTGTCGTCAAAGCCTAATTTAAAAATGAGAATGCACTGGGCAATCTGGGCAATGATTTGTGTCACTTCTAGGACAAAACATTTGACTGACAATGCTCCATTCTTTAGCGCATACCGATCCTGTCTTCTTTATAGTATGGCAAACTTTGAAACCTCATGCTGAGTTAATATAAAAATGTTAGCATCTCTAAAAATACACTCTTGTTGTTCTAAGCCTCTGAGAGCTGGGCTTTGTCACTTCAGGACAACCAGTTTATACTGTTGCAAACATAGTGGTCACACTTTTCCCAACAAGGAAAGATATTCTTATTCATTTTTCACTTCAGAAAACAGCAAAAGTGAATGAGGAAGTTCAGATCAAGAAGACATTCTAAGAACACAGAAGCTTTTAAAGAACAATATTACAAACAGATGCTTTCCATATGTAATATGCCAAGAGTTTTCCACACCGAGATCTACAGGTAGAGCTTAGAAAACAGTAAGAATAATGCTGGGTCTGTAATCAGCTCAACATGTTTATGAAACAGAAAAAAAAAACTTAGAGTAACCAAACATATTGGAGGACACAGGGAGAGTGTAGAAGGATGTGGGGAAAGATCTGGGATCAGGACTTTTGTTAAGAATTACAGTGTGTGGCTGTGCGCTCTGGAAAATATTTTGAATTTGAATTTTATTCTTGATGTAATGGAAGCTACTGGAAAGCTTTCATCAAAAAAACTACTTGATATGACTTACTTTTGATGACTATGAAGATGAAATACAGGGGAAAAAATTAATTTCCCATTGAATATTCTTACACTTAACTTTAATTTGGGGTCCACTTTACTTTTGTGTCCTACAGAGTTAGTAATATTTAATCTAGATTTTATGAAAATATTTATTCAAAATTGATATTAATGAGAAATCCTTGCTTTTGTGTTGGGATCCCATGTCTGTTAGTTACTTTTCCGTCATTGCTGAGACAAAATTCCTGACACTCAAAGTCAGAGGGAAAGAGGTTTATTTGGCTTACAGTTCATAGAGGTTCAGTCCATAATCTGCTGGATCCAAGGCAAACAAGCACCACAGAGGAGAAACTACAGGGTGCACAAACAAGGTAGCAAAGGCTGCAAGAGAGCCATAACAGGATCTCCCTGCCCCTTTTATCTTATTCTGATTATTTTGGGTGGGTAGCACTCACACCCTTAATCCTAGTGCCCTGGAGCCTAGAATTGCATCATGAATCAGTCGCAGCATCGCACACTCTAGATCAAGCCCATGACCACATGAGGCTTTAGGGTTACATCTAGACCCAAACTATAACACCATGTGTCAATAAAATAGTGCTTATTGCTCATTTTTTTAGTTCATTTATTAGTAGGTGTTTGTCATCCATAATGAGTACATTCATTATGGGGAATTTGTATTTGGGCATAACACATCTTAATTATTTTTTCCCATTCCCCCCACCCTTCCTTTCAACCTTTCCTCCCCTCCACATTCACAAAAGCTCTTTCTACTTTTTCTTCAATTCTTTTTTTTAATTCTCTTTTTCAAAAAATCCTTTGCCCTTTCTTCCTTTCCTCCTCCCCCTCTCTTGTTCCCTTTTTCATTGGAACAAGTTCTTCCTACTTCCCAGTATCTATCTTCTCTTTGGCTATTTATTGACACTTTGAGTTTCTCACACAAAATAAACAATGCGATATTTAAACTTGTGTGTCTGATTTGTTTCCCTTACGAATATGGTCTTGAGGTACATTCATTTACCTAAAAATTCCTCAAGTTTATCTTTTTTATGCCTGAGAATAGTGCTCCGTTATATATAAAGAACACATTTCTTTCATCTGTTGATGGACATATTGGCTGTTTCCAAAATGTAGCTATTATAAATTGTGCTGCTATAAACATAAGTAGTCATGTATTACTGTAATATGATGTAGTTAGCTCTTTCAGCAGAAACCTAGTAGGAAAACAGCTGGGTCAAATGGAACCCATAGCTTTAGTTTTTTGAGGAATCTCCATTCTGATTTCCATAGTGGTTGTACCAACTTACACTCCCATCAGCAATGGAAAAGTGTTCCTTTTTCCCCAGAGCCTTGCCAGCATTTACTGTTTGATTTCTTGCTGGTGGCTATTCTTTCTAGAGTGAGATGCAATTTCAGTGTTGTTTTAATTTACATTTATTGAATGACCAGCAATGTTGAACTTTTTTTCATGCATGTACTTGCTGTCTGCATTTCTTCATCTGAGAAGTGTCTATTCAGATGCCTATTTTTAGATTGGATCACAGAACATGCTTAAGTAAATGCAAAGGAATTAAAATTATCCCATGTTTCTTGCTATATTTAACATGTACAAGGCCTTGGTGCAAAGATATTTGAGACAACACCTCATAACACTGTGAGGAATCCCCAGTCTCAACTTCTCCTTCTTTCTGCACCTTTCCAGTGGTTCTTCCTTTATCTTCAGTCACTATCAACCCTCATCATTTGTAGACACAGCTACAGCTTCTTCAACTTTCTTGCGTTCTTGTCTCTCCATCTGTACTAAATGTTAAACACCATTGATTTTTCCTTGGCTGCAAATATTGATACTTCAGCAGTGGTCACTGACACTTGGTCTTGAAGGACTTGAACGTCTTTTTCTCACTGGCCATGAGGTGTGGAAGTGGAGAGGGAGAACGACAAATGGAAAGATAATGAAACAATACAATCCCCAGGTCGGAAGCGCTCAGTCAAATGACTGCTCCTAACACTTTTCTGAGAGCCCATCAGCGATTGGTCACCGGGCATCTATTATTCAGTTCACACACAGAGAGCAAAGTGTACAGTCGTGTTGGCTCCTGTCTCCCAGTTATAACCCCAGATGGCATTTTACAAAAACAAGTGATTAAAAGAAGGAATTGACAAAGAAATGAAAAGTAACGATGACATTTGAATCAGGCATTGATAGAATGCAAGGATGAATCACTGATGCTGGGTGTCTTGACACTCACTGGTAGAGATTCCAGGCATACCAGCAGAGCTCAGGGACAGCATATACACAGGCTTAAATGAGGAACACAGTGTGACAGACAAGATGAAATAGTCCCACAGAACTGCCACATGTCAGCAAACACTTCGCCTTCCGGGCACAGGCAGAGATGCTCCCCAACCCCAAAAGCAGCAAACACAGTGTGAGATGCTAACTGAATTTGCCTAAGTATGGAAGAGATGCCCTGCATCTTCTTAGTTGTCACAAGTTGCACCCAAGAAGAGTAAGGCATGCACTCACAGACTAATTTTGCTGTTTTTACGGAGAAATAAGATTTAATTTTAAATCTTATGCTGTTTTAAATTATAGTATATTAAACAAATACTCATTTGCTTTTTTTTTCATTTCCCCTACAGTGTATTTATAATAAATAGAAAGACAAAATTTTAAAGTTCACAGAACAATCTTGATTTTCCTCATCTGGTCTGAGCATCATCTTGCAAGGTTTCGGTCTGAAGATGCAACTTCAAGGTTTTGTGTATTTTGTCTTAAAAACTTACTGTCTTTTGTGGTCTTCTGATGCTGATTTCAAATGCAATCATTCCGTGATGATGACCTGCCAGAGTCGAAGGGACAGTGTTGTGTTTACACGGTCTCTTCTAAAGCTTTCTATTTTAGCTAAATACTGTTTCAGAGTTATTTCTTAATAGTGCTACTAGGATTGAAAACAAACTCTCAAAACTTAGGAGATTAGAGAAATAACATTTCACAGTAGATTGCTTATACCTTTTAATGGCTTTTGTAAAAGAACATTAAAGCAATTTAAAAGATTTTTAAATATCTGAATAAAGGAGAAAAACAAGTTATAAAACACTGTGCACTATTGCTCCCATATTGGTAAACTAACCATATATATATATAATCAGAATAAAGGTTATAAAATGTCAGGGGCACTTCTCTTGGAGTGGAAAGACTACAGAAAACTATTTTTCTATGTTCTATGTTTTCTGAATTGCCTACAGTGGGAATGTAACACTTTTGTAGAAAGACTGTTTCAAAAATATTTCTGCTATCTCGCCTTTATATTTACTTAAAGTCCTAGTAATAAAAAATTACATTAGGCTTTCAATTGTAATTTTTAAATCTCTCCAGCTTTTCTGCTTGCTTTTCTTCCTATTGCAGCCTTGGAACATTGCCTAATGAGTCCAGCAGGTCAACTGGTACTGACTTTGTAGGAAAAAATATATTTCAATGGGTAAATGTTTCTAGCATCAAAGCTAAGGCAGGTAGGATGTTAGAAGCACTCCAGGGGACTCAACCTTCCATACCCAAATTCCCTCGCCTCTGATTTTTAGCACTGTTCAGTGCCAGAGGATGCCCCCCACCCCAGGCATCGCTGATGGATTAGAGAAGCCGTCTGTGCAGCGTCAGTGGCATTGCCTATGTCTGTTAGTTGGAAATCGCTGGCAAACCTCACATGGTTAAATAAGTCAGAAAAATGGTAACCCAAACACAGATGTGTACCGTCTTCCTACACAGTCATATAAACATCATCTGTCAGGAAAACAATGCCTGCTGGACTGTCTCTCACGTTCACACAATTAAGTAAAAACTTGGAAAACACTGTTTGAGCATTAACTGTGCATCAGGACCTATGCTTAACACTTTATTCTCTTTCCATTTAGTCCCCAGAAGAGCCTATTAACAGGAAGCTATTACTTTCATTTTATAGATTAGAAAATTGCAGCTCAGGGATGTTTAGCAACTCATCTCTATAGTCAGATACCAAGCCCATAATATTCAGCCCTTAGTGAACAAGAATACAAGTTCTATTTCAGGCTCATCCGTCCACTTACTTAGAACGAAGGCTGGTTCAGACCTTTCCGCTGCAAATAGCCAACGAAGCATAACATGATACCTAGTGGTGAAACGAGTGATTATGTGTAGAAATGTATTTTAGAACCTCATTTAAAAGTACTTATTTCATCAAATTCTTTTATAACTGACAATTTCTGAAAAGGTGGCAACACATTTTATTTAAAGCATGAAAAGTTTAGAAGTTTTTTGGAAAGTAGCTTTGGATAAAAGTTTGAACATAGTAAGAAATTAAAATACCTGTGCATTCTTACTAAATGAAAAATCGCTTTGGTGAGTCAAAAGTGTTATTTTTAACTAAAAATTATATGAGAAAAGCAAAATTAACAAACTGCATTTGCTTTAGGTAATTCAGTGTATTTCCTCACCTCCTCAAACAGACAAAATTCTACCCTGGTTGATGCTTCTTACTGAAGACATAACACGTGAACTCCCTGAAAAGTCATTCTTACTTGGAATTGCTGTTTCTCACTGCAGAAGCTCAAAACTCTTTTTTTTTTTTTCCACCTTAGCCTTTCATCTCTGACCTTTCAAGTCTTCCTGAAATCAAATTGCCAAATCCTATTTTCTCTTTGCAGAGCATCTCCTAATACTCCTAATGTAACTTAGACTGACAAGACTGAGCTACAATTTCAATAATATATCTGCAGATGAAAAGTGGCCAGTGGGGCGCTCCAAGCAGCTTCAATTGGAAGACTCAGCCCAGCAAGGTCCTTCCCCGCCCTGGCTGTTGGCAGGACTGCTACCCATTTGCAGCCACTACAGCTCCTGACCTCCAGTCCTGGGCACTCCAGCTTCTAACCATATGGTGGCAGATTAGCAGTTCGTATTTTTAGAAGCCTCATTATGTGTGCACTGTGCCAAGTGTCTTGCATGTGACTTCATCGGACTTGACAAAGTAAATTACATATCTATATGCTTTCTGCATTTGGTGAGATTAGTAGGCTTATTCAGTGACCTAAATAATGAGTAAGAATATAAATGGTGTTTTGTTCTTATCTCTCTCACCAAGAAACTTTTATTAAACACTTACTATATGCTAGAAATACCACTAAGAATAGATCTCACCTATGTGAAGTAGTAACTTCTTGGCAGTGGAAATGTACAGATCAACATCGTAATATAAATATCATAAGAAATACATAAAAAGTATTCACACTTAGGAAATGGATGCTAATCTGCCTAAGTAAATTAGTTAAAAGATCTTCCACCTCCCTTATCATACTCTGCTATTAGAGTTCTGTAGCAGGGTGGTCAGGAGAAGAATCCCTACCATCTTTAATCTCCTTGCTACTGTGCCATCTAAACGGATGTTTAATTATTCACACTGACAGGCTCTTTCTATGCCCAAGTCAGCTGTCACCCACACAGTTATATTTTATAATATATATGTATATATATATATGAAAAACAAGCTTAAAATTGTATATCAGTTATGATCCCATTTTGAACCAAAATGAAAAATCACTTGTCGAACACATATTTGCAAAGAAAAATATTGGGGAAAAATGGAAAACAATTTTAGAATAATTAGAAATGCTTTCTTCTCTACATGGTGTACAACACATTACCATTCTATAAATACAACCACTTACAAATTTTTAATCAGAAAAAGTAAACATTGTTTTATTCAAATTAAAATCAAAAGAAGGATAATTGTTTTAAAATTCAGCTTTGAATAATGTGTGCATAATTATTTTTAAATGAGTTTAAGACTGTGCCAGCATACGAATTTAAGCAGCATCGCCATTCGTTTTATAAGAAATTCTTTTCTGTCAAAAATCCAAACTAATACAAAAAGAAAGAGGACTTTTAACAAATTGCCTAAATTAAAGTGCAGCTTGTGCTGCCCCATTCAGATCTGGCTGCGGGACTGAAGGGAAGTTTTCCTGTAGTGGTTTCTGTCACCACACACTGGCAATTGTCCTTCTGTGAAGGATGAAGGCTTGTCCAAGATCAGCTCCAGCCTACAATAAATTATGGGGCTTTGCTTGTTCAGGTGGCGGGGGTGGAGAATGTAAGGTGTTTTCTCCCTAACCTCAAATTGAAATGATCCTGAGGTACTAACTCAGCTCTGCAGCTCCTGGTGGGATCTGCTGAAGGCTATGGACCATCAGAGCCCAACCTTCCCCTCTCTGCCTTTTCCGCACATGTTAAACTACCTACTAAGCTTTCTGCTCACTCTGCGTACAGGTCTCTCCTCTCCACTAGAGTCTGCTTCTGAGGGAACTCTACAGAATAGAACGGCATTTTTAAAAAAGATTCTAGTTAACCAGAAAGCTACTGCAACAGTAAGAAATTGGGGATCGAACACTTTCCAATGCTGTCTGAGGAAAAAGAAAAATTACAAACTGATTCACAGTTTACACAATTTACTTTTGCTTTTAATATGTAATTGTTTTATTCCTTGTATTGACTCTCATTCAGTCCTTAGAATAAAAATTTATTGTTTGTTAGAGAAGCTGAAGATAAATGGAAAGTAACCATACAATGTATGCTCTGCCAGACAGCTTCATTAAGAAAGGGACTCCAGGCAAGGAGCAGTGGTGTGTTTGTAATCCCAGCTCTCTGGGAGGCTGCGGCAGGAGGATCACAAGTTTGAGCCCAGTCTGGGCAACTTAGGGACTTAGCAAGACTAAAAAAAAGTTTAAAGGGCTCGAAATATAGCTCATCATGAGGTTTAATCCCTAGGACCACACCAAAAAAATAAGAAATAAGAGAATAAGCCTCCAAATCATTTCAAGTTTGGGAGATGAAACTGCTGAAGTTTTAAAAGGGTGATACAAAGTATGATCAACTGAGAAAAATAAAATTTGAGTAATAATAAAGGTGTGGGATGGATTCACTCAAAAACTTGAGACAATCCCTATGTTTCAGTGGGTTAATGGATGATGTGAATGCTGGACAGACAAAATACCCTAACTGACATAGACAAGGATCAACGCTCATGTTGAAATCACTGGATGAATGCTTGTTGGGAAACAGGGTATTCGTATTATCTACATCACAACAAATCCTCCCATGGAGTACTTACTAATTTATAGCAGAGAAACCACACCTTTATTAAAGATAGACTTTTCATAAACTACCTTCAATTGCTAAGCTTAGTATGATATGCCTCAAGATCCGATGAACTAGGAAATAAACAATACCGCCTACGCAGTAATCTTGTCAAAAAATATTTGTAATTGGAATGTAAAGAAACAATCAGAATAGTCCAAAAGATAGAAATTCTGCAGGACACCAGGACTAAACTCTCTGTAATTCTCATGTCCTAAAAAATGAAATAGTTCTTAATTGAAGAAAACTAAAAAGATATCATAACCAAATGCAATAAAAAGACACCAACTTGATTTCTTTTTTAAGTTTAACTTGGAAAACAAAGTGTTATAATTTGGGGAATATTTGGGGAAAGTGAAATTTTTTAACGTGTACTCCATATTACACATTATTGCCTATATCATTATTTTTTGAATTCTTTGAAATGAGTGGCATTTTGGTTATGCAAGAAAAGGTTTTATTCTTAGATACTAAATACTGAAGTATTTAGAAGTGCAGTGACTTAATGTTCCAGTTTACTTTCTAATGGCTCAAGGGAGAAAGGAAATTAGAGAGGCTCTTGATGAGATAGATAGATGGATGATAGACAGATGTCATAAAATATTAACAATTGGTGAATCTAGATGCACTATTCCCTGAACATTTCTGGCTGTAGGCTAATTAATTGGCCTCATCAAACTTCACTCAAGTGACTCTTATTGCCTTAATTCACTTAGAAAAAAATACCTGAACAAAAATGTTACCCTGTCTACCCTAGCAAAACAGAGAGCTTTAGAGCACGTGGAAGTCAGCACCAAAGAACTAGGAACTGATATCTGCTCAGATTTGTTATGTTTATTTCCTTCCTCGAAGAAAAACATTTGCCTTTGTATCAAGATACTTTGGATTCATGGGAGAGCAGAGCTGATCCTACAATTCCAGTGTAGCAGTGAAGCAAATATACACTGTGGAACCCCAGTCTTGGGCGCCTAGGCCTTTGGCTTCCAATCTTAAAAGTTGAAGAAGCTTTCAAAAATTGTACAAGTCCCAGGTGCCTGGAGTTTAGCACAAAGGAAACATTTATGCTTTTGATAGGACTCTGGTATTCAAGTATAAGCTGCCATGTGGTGCCAGACCTGACCCCAAGAACACTAGCTGCATTCCAGCAAGGCTGCGAGTATTCAGTGGGCCATGAGGCTAGAGAGATACTAGAATACAAACGGAACAGGCGTTCACTCAGCTGTCATTGGTAAGGCTCAGATTAACAGTGAAACTACTGAACAATGAAAAGGACTTTCTTTCCTCTCAGCGGTGAAACACATCTTAGAAAATGAAGATCAAGGAGTGCTACAGATAACAAACACCAAAGAGCAGAATCCTCTTAACAGTAGGTGATATCAGCAGGCTTGTGTTTTTAAAAAATGTGTCAGATCCTTTCAGGACTATGTAAAACATTCCAGTTGCTAAGGTGATGCTGATAGTACTTCGTCAATTACTGTGATATCTAGATCTACATTAGGTAGTTTTAAAAGCTCCTTGAAATTTTTGAAGGTTAAATTTGTTTGTCTAAATTGTTTGGGAGTCAGTTTTATTTGTGATAATTAGAGGAGAGATTATCAGTTTGTGAGAAATGCCAGCAGCCAATATTTCTTGCCTCTGTAAAGCTCAGAGAAAGAGAAACTGTAAACTAACTCTGACTCCCTTCAAGAATAATCAAAGCACATCTTCAGAGTGGAAAAGACTAAGCAATTCATTAGTCTTCAGGGCTATTCCCAGACCTTCATTTAGGAAATGCTACTCACAGCAGTATTTTCCAATCTCAAGGATGGCAGTTTATTTATCTGGACCATTCTTAATTAATTTGTTCCTAAGAAAAGGTACTTTCTAATAAAATTTCACGGAAACATTTCCACAAGTCCAGGGCAGGTAGAAACCACACATCCTACCATCAGCCCTTACAGAAAGTTGTCATCATGCAAGAGACTAACCATGAACACTTACTTTGTGATTGGGAGAATGTGAAAATGAGGTTTCTGATCATTCTGTATTTAATTTTACTCAGTTTTTTAAACTTTTTTTTTAACTTGCTTTTGACCCTCCTTTGGGGGGGGCACCAGGGATCGAACTCAGGACCTTGTGCTTGCAAGGCAGGTGCAGTGCCACTGAGTTAAATAAAACAATATGACTTTGTAGGTACACAGAACTTCAAACTTTGTTAGATATCTCTTTCAAAAGTTTAGATTGTTCATTATCTTAGCTGCTTTTTCTATGCTGGAACAAAATATCCAACACCCACAAGTTAAAGGAGAAAAGGCTTACTTTTAGGTCATGGTTTGTAGAGGTTTTGGTCTGCAGTTGACTGGATCCAAGGCAGGGTGACATGGCAGAGGAGAAACTGTCCCTGGCAGAGCAAGTGTAGGAAGGCAGCAACAGCAGCAAACCTCCATTTCCCTTTATATTTCATCCAGGCTACAAGCCTATTGGTCGGGGCCACCCATATCCAGGGTGGGGGTTCTGTCCAGTAAATAAATCCATGCAGCCACACCCAGAACTACACAAATCAGTGGATTGATCCAGTATCACACACCCATGATCCAGCCACTCCTAAAAGCCGCACCTATGATGCACGAGGCTTTGGGGGGCCATCTAGATACGGCCATAGCATTCCCTCTGTGCACAGTCACTACTGTACTCTGAATCCCTGCAGGGTGGCTGGTTGTAGCACAGTTAAGTGTTATCTTTTTGATGGGAGGAATCCTTTCTCCCCACTATTCATCTCACTGCTCTTTAATGCAACATCGTTGCTCCAACAGTTTTGATTAGAAGGCCGTCCCCCACATCAACATCGGTAAACTTCTTGTGTGACTGGACAACTACTATTCTCAAAAAGCTATTTTTGCTTTGTAAGAAATATTCTATTTTCAAATGACTACTTGTTCTTCATAGCATTAAAAATGCACTTTTATTAAGTAAAACAATTTGACTTACACTAAAAGAATAATTTTAGTCCACAAAAATATCATTTTTAGAAAAAAATAATTTTAGGAAAATGAAGTCTTTTCTACCATTTATATAACCCAAAAGTAAAAGGATAGTTTTATTACAATATTAAATAAGAATACCAAATTATTTATTATAACTAGCCTATGTAATTTCAGCCTATAAGAGGTTATAAATACATTTAATTTTCTTACAACAGATTGATGCCATTGATTTTCTTGTTTCCTGGTAGTAGTAGCAATAATAATAGTAATAGCTGTTTTTAGTTGGGTAGTTAAGGCCTTCCATGCCTCTATTATCCAATATAATTCTTATATCAACCATATCAAGACAGGTCCATTAATAACTGTTCCAATTTTGTAAATGAGGGAGTTAAAGTCTGATGGGGTGACCAAACAAGGAAGGGAGAAAGCTGGTCTGACTGACTGCTTTCTGAATTCTTGATTACTACCCTGGTAACATACCATGCCATTTGTCCCCTAAATTTCATATTTTCTCATGTCAGAGTTTACAGTTAATGTATTTTCAGAAAAACATTATTCCCAGTCTATTACAAGGCCAACACATAGACACATCTCTGCAGACTTCATGTAGAAAACAGATTAAAGATGTAAGATTTCTTTCCCTGCCCAAATCAGTTTGGTTAATGAGGTAAACAATAGGCAACCCCAGGAGGATGCTATGTCAGAGGACTAAAGCAAAACCAGGCAAAACAATTGGCTGCTGTCTAAGTACTTGGGAGAATGACTCTAATGACATTCCAGATGAGTCCATCAACTGGCTGCACTGAGGCCTTCATTCTCAGCTTTCATGCAAAAAACATGAACACAGACGGAGGTGTGTGTGCGTGTGCACACGCTGAATAGGAGCAAGTAGTTTCTATCTCATCTTAAAGGTATACATAAATATAGTTTTCCTGTACCTAGTAAGAGTAAGAACACAAT
The DNA here is from genome assembly GCF_012274545.1 of Fukomys damarensis. Classification (NCBI taxonomy): domain Eukaryota; kingdom Metazoa; phylum Chordata; class Mammalia; order Rodentia; family Bathyergidae; genus Fukomys; species Fukomys damarensis. Next base: position 30,576,318 of record NW_022900915.1, on the reverse strand, counting down.
AACATTCATTTAATTCCTAAGTGAAAAAAATCTACAAATTTCTCTAAATATGATAGAACAAAAAAAAATTCCTCAAATTTATAAAAACCGAAACAGTACTTAACTGCTCACTAGTAACCTGTCTACATGGTTTTTAGATTACAATGATCCATTTTGTGCCCTCCTGTTTCTTTCTGTGTATGTTTTTGGTTTTTGTTTTGAAGAAGCATTTTCATGAAAGAAAATGCTCCATCCAGGAGGTTAGTGTGAATGGTGGTTGAATTAGATTCAGGAGAAGCCAAAAATATCATCAAAAGTAATAAAAATAGTAAATAACAATCATTGAGTGCTTAGCATACAACAGACTGTTCTAAACGTGTGGCATATTTTTTTTACTTTAAGCTAAGCACAGGTTGCTGTGTAGAAAACAAATAATAAATGCCGAGGCTTAGCAAAGGATGAGAGCAAAAAAATCAGCAAGGGCCTGAAGAGGATGACAGACAGATGCTGGACGAATATAGTCCTACACAACTGTGGGTGAGAATGGGGAGGAAAGAAAGGTGACAGCAGTGACCTGTGCTTATCACCTGCTGGGGGAGCTACTGTTCACACTCTACCGGATTCTACCCCATGTTATTGCAAGGAAAGTGTGAAGAATCCTGATTCTTTCAAAGATGGGCCGGGGATGTAGCTCAGCAGCCCAGCACCTGCCCAGCAAGTGCGAGGCCCTGGGTTCAATTCCAAATACCAAAAACGAAAAGTGGAAAAAAAAAATCAAAGAAGAAACAGGTTCCCAGAGCTAGTGCACCTTCACCACAATAACACAGTGATAGAGTGAAAATTTAGATCTAAAGCCCTACCCAATGCTGAAACCCACTGTTAGATTTGATGTACAGGATTTTTAATTGGCCTAAATTCTAGTATAAGTTCCATGACTTGATAATTTTTCTCCATCTTACTTTTTATGATGGGAGAAAACATTCATTTAATCACCTTATAATCTAGGCACGTGTGTATTTACTGCCTTTTAAAAATTAGCGCACCAATTACAAAAACACAGATAAAAATGATGTGTTTCAGCATTTTCCAGAAATTAGTTTTTATGTGTTTTTCTAATTAAGCCCAATCAGGGAATTATTTATGTTGAAAAGAGGCCAGAAGTAAATATATTTGACACCAATTTTTTATTCATTAGAATGAGGAAGATTGAGAAACAAAGTTCTGAGGTCCCCATAAAAACATGTGCTCTGTGAGTTTTTTTGTTGTTGTTGTTGCTTAGAATTTCAATTGTGCATATTGAGGATATAATCTTAAGTGAAATAAATAAGTCACACATGTGCAAATACCAAATCGTTTCTCTGGTGTGAAAAACTATAATTGTACGTAAGATCCTAATGGTATAATTGACAATGTGAAATAGGAAGAAAAGGGCTAAAGGTGTAGGGAAAGTGGGAAGGGTAGGGGAAAGGTAATAAGGGAAAAGAAAAAATATGAGAAAATGAAAAAATGGAAATAAAGTGTTTGTAAATAGGGAAGGGGGGAGGGGGTGAAGGGAGGGCAGGGACAAGGGGAAAAAATGAGAACCAAGACCTGTCATGTAAAGGTACAAGATCCCAATGATGAGTGTAACTGTACTATATGCCTAAAATGTACCAATAAACTCAGTGAGGAGAAAAAAAGAATTTCAATTGTCTATCCCATAGTTCAGGTCCTCCTCATTGTCACTGTCATGTCAATATTTTTCACCAGAAAAATGAAGCAATTTAAAGCCACAACCTGTAAACATTACCATGACACGGCTTTTAACTCACATAACGGAGAACTGCGATAAATGCTATGGATTTTTCTCAAATTTACTCCTTCCACTTTCTGCAGTCTCAGGCCAGTCAGGTAGAGACACCTCTCAACTTCCATGGGACTCATTTAGGACCTGCTAGACAGCCACAACCTCAATAAGCAGGTGCCAAATTAGAGGATTCCACAAAGAGAAACATTTCGCCCAGAAGAGTATATCCCAGCAAATTCCTGGTCTCATAGAATTTCAATGTAAGATTGGAAAATTGGCTGAAAGTGCAAATTATCTACCAAATAATCATTC
>NW_022900915.1:30499057-30574219 GCF_012274545.1 Fukomys damarensis | reverse complement strand
CCTGCTAATCCGGTAGAATTCTAATTTAATGACAATTAAAAAAAAAAGCACTCTCTTCTACTAGAAGGAAAGTAGTAGTAGCTGTTAATTTATTTGCTTCTGGTACATGGGGTCACAAGAGTTTTTTGTCTTGCTTGCTTGCTTGCTTGCTTTCGCTTTCTTTTTCTTTCCTACTACTTCTTTATCTAATTTTACTGTTGCTTATGAACCAGAGCAAAGAGTCAAGGTATGTTCAGAAGAGGAAAATCATCACACGCTTTTATTTTGCTAATTCTTTCTAAATCAGACTGACAAAGAGCTTTTCATTTTGGATTAATTATACTATGATTGGCCTGGGGATTTATCTCAGTGGTTTGGTGGCCTGCCTTGCAAGCACAAGGACCTGAGTTCAATCCCCAGTACAAAAAAAAAAAAAAAAAAAAAAAAAAAAAAAATTATACTATGATCAAATAAATTTCAGAGATTTTTATGCTTTGTTCTGCTTTAATCCCGTTCCCTGTGGCTTAGCTTTTGTTTGTCTTCCTGAGTACCCTGTACACTCAGCTCAGTATTTATCCTACTCAGCAAGCTGTACTAGATAGGAATGTCAGCCCACAAGTCACTTAGGGTAAATCTGGCCACCTACCTCTCTGTTAGGATTTCCTCAGAGACCATCAGCTCACATCATTCGATGCCAAACAGACAGAAATAACCACCAGACTCCAAACTTGTCCTTCCTTTGGGAGGAAAAGTATGCTTCTTCCTTCCTCTTTCTGTTGGCTCTTTGGAATCAAATGTCCGGCTTCTTTATCCCTGATTTATCTTGTTTTTTTGGGAGGGGCACAGAAATGTTTTTAGCTACTAAGCCATTGATACTGAATAAGATACTGTGTGTGGCATTATTTTTATAACTTCTAAGTACTATATTTCCTATTGTATTCATTAGATTTTTGTCACTGGGAACAATACCTGATACAACTTATAAGAAGAGAGATTGCATTTAGCTCTCAGTTTCAGGGGATTTAGTGCATCGTAAGGTAGATCCAAAGCAGGAACATTATGATAAAGACATGTGACAGGAAAACTACTGTGTTCTCCTGCTGGTGACAAGGAAAAAGAGTAGGGGAGCAGTGCCAGTGAGGAAAGAGCCAAGAACAAAATATAGACTCCCAGTCATACTTTCTTGACCCACCAGATACACACCCAGAAGCGTGCTTTATTAACCTATGCAACTCCATCAAAAAAGTTGAAAATTAGCTTAACTTTTAAACCTATAGAATAGTGAGTCCTAAATTCTACTCAAAATTGACAGACACTTACTATGCCCATGTCTCATGCAAGGTATTCTCATATGCATATTAAAAGATAAAAGAAAGAATTGTGAACGTAGACTAAACTGTGCATGAGTCTCAATGTGGCAACACATAGTGACACAGGTGTAAGAGTTCCAGGAGTAGCGGTGCACGGAAGAAAAGGAGCAAGGAGCTATGAGTGGGAGAATCACTGTTAGGGTGAAGGCAAAGCTCTCTGTAAGGGTGAGGTGAGAACTGAGGGGTCAGGGGTTTTGCAAGTAATCAGGAGGTTTATGATTCAAACAAGGAAAGTGAACAGGCAAGGCATGGAAGAAGGACTTCTTTTTAAATGCATTTTTGAAACAATGAAGAATCACATTTGACCTACAAAAAGTAATGTTCCCTTTTGACCAGATTTGTTGGGACTTGAGTGCTATACTCAGCACTTTCATCTGATTGTGTAAACCAATGACTCCTACAAGTTTGCCACGGGCTAAAGTTTAAACATGGCTTAAATCTAAGTTTTCAGGCTGTAGAAAAATAAAAAAAAACTAAAGACTGCTTATATGCTTTTTTATGTATGAGGTGATACATATTCAATGTAAAGGTCTTTATTTTTATATTATATCTGTCCTATATTTGTAATCAAATGCAGTTGCTTTCATGTAACATTGGTAAGAGTATACGGCAGGATGGAGGCTCTAATTTAACTACTTTGTAAAAAAAAATGGCAGCACTATATTGGGCTCCCTAGTTTATTTTATTTTACTGGTTCATGAGTTCCAAATTTTGGGATCCTTCTCCAAAGATATTGTTGCCATCTTGCCATCTATTTGGAAGATTATTTAGGAATCTGTAGAAACAGTACATTAAAGGAGAAAAGAGTAAAAATAAGAGGAAGCAATAAATAAGGCAAACAGTAGCTATATCCAAAGAAAGGAGCTAGCAGCAATCAGGACCTAACCCACAGCATAGACATAGAGAACTGAAATGGAGTAGATGGAAGAGATAAAATCCACAGGATTTGGAACTGATTCAGTGTGTGAGATGAGGTTAAATCCTGAGCCTAGAGTATGGAATTCCCATACAGAAAAATAAGAAAGAACCAGTACAGATTGGAGAAAACCTGGAGATGAGATTGACCAAGCCTTGGGAAGTTGGGAAGGTCTAGAGAGCCACACCTGGATCTCATCTGCCTAAACCTAAGAACTCGGTGAGAACAAACAAAAGATGATGAAATAAGTAATACCAAAGAGCATACTTCCACCACTCAATTTTCTTTAACTGCTTTCTATTCTCTGTTGAGAGGGACCCAGGTTCAGATTTATCTTTTCAGAATTTATCTAGATTAGTAAATTTTGATTTTTTATAATCATAGTTTCCCATTTCCATAGCGGTCTAATATATATTTTTAAAATAAATCTCATGGTTGCACAACATTGGTATATCGTTCGAATCACACACTTCTATTATGCTCAGCATCATATGAAATTGAGTTGTGCTGGAAGTAAGTGAAATGGCAGCGATTGAGTCAAAGATATTTTAGCTCTTCATCAAATGTAAGGATAAAATGGTACCTCAACTAAAATGACACCACATATAAGAAACTGTGTAACCATGATTAAAGAAGGCTGTGAGGATATTAAAGCTCTTAGAAGACAGGTTGTCCTGGGGATCACAATTGTGCTACAATATACCTTTTGACTAAAATAATAGTTAAATTTATTCATAATTTAATATGGTCTAAATATTTGAAAAATATGTTCACTTTTCACAAAAAACATTAGATAAATTTACTATAGTTTCTCCACATCATAAAAGCAATATTGGGAGATAATAAACACTCAAAGTCACCAAATACAAAGTGACTGAGCTAGGATTAGAATTCAGATGGATCAGTTAGGGTTCTTTATCAAGTTGGAGACACCCTGACTAAAATCAGTTAAAGGAAAAGGAAATTTAAGAGTTCTCATAACTAGGGCCGGGATGTAGCTCAGTGGCACCATGCCTGCCTGGCAAGCACAAGGTCCTGAGTTCAATTCTGATTCTGAAAAAAAAAGAATTCTCATAACTAAAATATCCTGAGACAAGGCTAGGATTAGATCTAGCTCCAAAAGGGATTTAACAAGTGACTTAAGCAACACCATCAGCAACTGACGTCCCTCTATAGCCTTACCCAGATGTCTCACAGTTCTGTGGATTGTCTCCAGAAGTTCCAGTCCAATAGACAGGCTCTGTCAAGACAACAGGAAAACACAACTCCTTTGCCTAAAGTCCCAAGGAAAATATCATTGCATCCTTTTGTCTGATTAGTGCACAACCTGTCCACGAAGAGACCATTGCTCAGTGTTGTACATCAAGTAGTCAAAGCTGATACCAAGGGTACAGTGTTTTTTCAATGTGAGTAGAGCATAATAAATGACAAAACCAAGGGTGCGACTTACACAGTTGTGTTGCATAGTTGCTGGGTGGAATGATCAAAATATCTCTGGTGACAGAATTTTCTTGCTGAAGAATGTGAGCTTTTTACAATCACGTGACTTTACAAACAATAAAGAAACAATGCAGAACAGAGATGAAGCTTTGTACATTAAAAGAGAAGGATACTGTCCTTTTATCCTCTCTCATGAATCTTTAAAATCTTGCTGTTCAAAGCTATGACTCCTCTGATGGAGTAAAAAAGCATATGGGAAGAAGAGACCTACTTTACTGTGACAATAGAAATGAGCACACGTTCCAAAAAGATGCTCTTGTGGGTGTCAGGAGGAAGGAGACATACACTGAATATTTGTCCTGGAGCATTTTCAAGACTGAGAAAGAGCTACAGGCAGTGCTTTCTCCCCTCTAAGCCAAATGTTTATGCCATAGTCCTGCTCCAAATTCCTGTTGGTCTAGGAGATTTTCTTCATTTCCCCCTAATACACTGGCTTTAGATTGAGGCAGAGAAGCATTAGTGCCCATTTCTCCATTTATCCTTTTAGAGCCTGCTGAAGATCCCACCAAAGAACCAATCTTATTTCTGTAACAGTTCTTCTCTATGTAAAAAGACAAAGGAGAACAAGCCTGGATCCTTTTTACGATTGTCTCATTCTCTTTTTCTAAGAATATTAGCCTTCTGCTTCCCCTTCATTTCAAAACCACTTTTCTCTTTTAATTTCAGTTGACTCTGACATATCATGGTTAAAAAGGAAAAAAAAAAAGTTCCTACCTGCTTGTTATTTCATGGATGCATTGACAGAATAGTTTAGAATGCAGTTAAATCCCAGGTCTTTGTGTTTAAAGAGAAAGAGGGAATGCTCTGTTGGGTCATCTTCTGGAGGTAAATTTCAGCTGAAAGTCTATTGCTTCCCTCCTTTAAAACCCCAACTTCCTAAGCAACATTGCCAGACAGCCAAATAGTTCATTTCTGCCCTTTATGTTGCAGTGAATGCAGAAAAAGTCTGTACTTCAATGAGAAACTCTATAAATGAGAACTGAAAAGGCTATGTTCTTTTAGTTTCAATACCTCGTTTAACACTTTACTTAGATTCAAAAATTTTATAAAAACTGTGAATGTATAACTTTGTGTATAAGGAATAAAAGAAAATACTTCTATTGAAATTTAAGCATAAGACAAATGGGGAACTGGGTCCTAAATGTGAATGGAGTTATTTCTTTTGTATGCTGAAGGCTGTCAGATGTAACTGAAATAATCTTATAAACCATTCCTTTTGTTGGTGCTTTTTATCTTCACAGTCTTCACCTTTCCCAGTGGGTTGCTAATATTAAAAACTGGAACTAAAGTCTCTCAAAGAAAACAGTGATAATACGTGTTCCCATTCTTCATTTTCGTGATTCTACTCTTTGACAAAAGTGGGCAAAAGAGCTGAGTCTCCAGATTGGCTTTATTCACCTCCCATTCTACACTGCACCCCAGTAAGAATGCCAAGCATTTCCCTGGAATACACCCTGTACTTTTCCTCCCTGGTGTGTTCTGCGGGCCTGCATGCATTCATCACCACTTCTTATAAGCATAGTGAATACTTAGGTAGAACTTCGGAACAATGGAATAGCTGATCAGGGCATGGCCAGATTAACTTGCTATCAGAATAAGCAGGCTTTAAAGGCACCAAGAAAACAGAAGCACCAAAAGAGTCAGACATAAACAAATGGAACACTCTTGCCTTGATGAATTTGCTCACAATTTTAAGATTTTTCAGTCAAAATATCATCAAAGAGCTATCTCAATTTCAACACTTTATACAGTTTTTCATGACATTTGAAAACATTAGTTTCTTTATATTAGATAAGAGGATTTTATAATCTTCTCAGAGATTAAGTTATCTAAACTAAGACATTCAATTGGTTCCCCCAAAGCCAACTGGTAGCTGTACTCTTCACAATGTACAGGAAATTGCAGTCTTGCTTTGATCCTAGAGACATTTTCTGTGGAGAAAGGTATTGGAAACAAAGCCCAAAACGTTCTTTGATAGCAGCTTTTCCCATATACCACATCCAGCTGCTGGGAATCACTTATAGAATATCATAAAAAGACTGGAGAATGATTTTCTTGTTCCAAAAATGACAACAACTGTAAGACTCCTCAGAGTGGACCGTGGGTCATCAGCTTCAGAATAACCGAGTGGGTATTTTTGGCTGAGAGGCTTGACTATCAAGTTATCTACCAGACTCTGCAGTGGACGGCTGGACATTTACGAGATACTGGCACCCACCTGAATTGTGAGTCCCACCACGTATATGTTGGGCACAGTCATTTAAGCTATAAGGGAAACACAAAGAAATCCATGACACAACTGTTCAGCTCTGCCAGAAGGGTTTCATTTTGGAAAAAATTAAACTGGAGGATCTTACAATTAACCTCAGAAAGTTATGAAAATCTATAAACAACTTTCTTTCCATTCATCTGTATGTTTCTCACTGTTTATTTTCTATGACATAAATAAATAAATCTTGTATAGCATAGACGCTATTGTTTCAAGAGGTCACATTTTATTTAAATATACTGGACATGATTTGGTTGACATTTTAAAAAGCGTCAATGGAAAAACACGTAAGACTGACTGATGATTGCATTAAAATAAAGTTCTCCTACAGAGAAACTGAATTATAAGATTAGACAATTCTGATGATTCATAATAATAATCTAGAGAGTAAAAGACTGAGAGAACAAAATTTTGAATTATCTGGCTGCCTTTATTTTGACCATAAAACATTCCCTCTCCTCAGACATTTGTGTGCATCCTTTGGAACCAACCAGGTAAGAATACCAACATATTTCAAAGAGCTTTGTCTCAAATGCACTTCAGAAGGAGGGTACAGGTAACAGCAGAGTACTCTACAGGAAGTAACTAGATGTGAGATGATCTAATAAAGAAGCCATATATTTTGTAAAGAAAACTATACCTTGAAACATTGTCAGTGACATTGCTCAAAACAACAAGATGTTATCATGACATAAATAATCTGAGTCAATTAAATTCGATTGTGGAGCTGTTGAGATATTGAGAATAAATGATTCAGACGGTCCTGTCATCATACGGGTTCTAGTTACCTAAATATTTGCCGCATGTAAAACGCCTATTTTGGCTTCTTTGAACAGTGCTTAATATCACTGATGGTTGCTGCCTTATTGTATTGTTGTCAAGTACACTTCGCACTAAATCACAAGCTTCCAAGTACATAAACAGATCTTAGAAAGTCTTCTAAAATCACAGTCTAACAAGTGCACTGCCCAGATAAACTGTTGCTCAGATGAAAGTACTGGTGAGCTATCGGAAGCTGTCAAAGTGTGACTTGTAAAGTTCATCCTACTATAAAAATAAGCTTGTAATAATCTAAATTCTGTATGTATGTGATACCTGCTCATGTTAAGAAGCTTGCCATAGACCAGTGCCAAACTAAGACTAAACTGGCTCCAGATGCCTTCCTTCACGTAGCTCTTGTCTATTGCTTCAAACTGCATGATCTGAACAAAATGGGCCCTGCCTGACCCAACTTTATGTTCTATTCTAGGAAATTAATGAACAAAACAATGTGCATAAAGAAAATGATTATGTCATTATGGCGTAAGTCAACAAGAAGCAGCCGGGTTTGGTGGCTCACGCCTGTAATCCCAGCACTTGGGAGGCTGAGGCAGGAGGATTGCTGTGAGTTCCAGACCAGCCTGGGCTACATAGTGAGTTCCAGGTCAGTCTCAACTACCTAGTGAGACCCTGTCTCAAAAAACAAACAAAAAAACAAACAAACAAACAAAAAACAAGGAGCTATAACAGAAAATAAAGCTACAAAAGACCCTACTTTGCATAGCACTCTTAGGAAGGGACTCCTAGAGCACGTGATACTTAGTTGAGCCCTAAAACATGATAAGAACTCAGTCCTGTGAAGAAAGAGAGAGGGGAGAACTTGGCATCCCTGGGGAAATATTTAACTTCTAGTGTTCCTGAAGAGGAGGAAGTGGGAGCAAATATCAGGATCCTAATCACTGGACACGTGGAATGGTAAAAACATTTTTAAGAGGCTGATGGAGAATTTTAAGAAAGAGAAGCTGCTTGCGTATTTTTAAATATTTAGGTAGAAAAAGAACCATTTCATCAAAGGATTGTCTTCTCTTTCATCAAAGTGCAGAGTTCACTTTCACTACTGCCACGTTCCCCTCTCCTTTTTGTAATCCTTGTCCCCTTCTGGTGAACCTGGTCCCTAACCCTCTGGAATTCAGCCATGGCCCAAAGGGACGCTGAATGTCCCCACCATTGCATTGGCAGCTCATTCTTAAATATTCATCAACTTTGCTTTTTATTTCTCCCGACTTACACCTACATCTATCTTTTCTCACTATTTCTGTCAATATTGATAACATTTACCACAGTGTATACACTTTTGCTGTGTTGGTGTTTGCTTATTTACTGTTTCCAAGCTCCACAAGGACAGGAACAACACCTGACCGGGCACCACCAAGTCCTCGGTCCCCACACAGAACCTGACAGTGCTGAGTACATGAAAGTCTTTATGAATCTTTACTTGCACCATGAGAATGTTCAAAGCAATTCAGACTATGTTCAAAACTGGCAGCTGTCACTGCTCAGTCCTGATATAAGGGAAAAGAATTCTTGAGCTATTATCCTACCAAATTCATACAAAACCATAGGAATTTGGTGTGTTATCCCAACGGTATCCCAGTCTTTGTTCAATGAATCTGTCTTTCAAGTCCCCTTGTCTCCTTACTCTGAGAGTAGATTTTATTAATCAACCATCTCACAAGTCTCTAAGAAAAGGAAATGTGGGTGGAGGACTAGGAAAACAAAAGTTTTTAAATTTTCTAGTTAAAAATTAGATAAACCTAAAGGATATTGTGTTAAATTAAATAAGTTAGGCAGAGAGAGAAACATTGCATGACCTCACTCATACATGGAATCGAAAAACGTTGATCTCAAAGAGGAAGAGAAGAGAATAATGTTTCTCAGGGGTCAGGTGGGGAGAACAGTAGTCATGGAAAGCAGAAGTTGGAAATGTTCCAGCAACATACACACAAATGGAAATCCCCCTTCTATTCAAATAAAGCAATTGTGCTTCTCTAGAACAATGTGTTCTTCCTCAGAGTAAAACCACAAAGAAGGATGAGTGCTATGCACTGCTCCCCTGAGCACCCAAATTCTTGGGGTTTTTTTTTATAAAATAACAAAACAGATATAGTTATTGCCCAACAATTGTTTTACAATTTTTAACCAAACACTATGTAAGCCCGATTTTTGACTATGAGAATAATGAATATTTTTACAGACTTAGCTATTTCATCAAGCTAATTTACATTTCAATTAGCTTTACAGTGAATAGATAAAAATTCACAGGTATTTTTTGCTTGGAAAAATCCATCCCGTGGGAATTGAACATACATACTGTCTGGTCGCATATTTTCTTGTATTTAATCAGTATTCAAGAAATATGACAAGATAAGTAAGGGAGTGTTTTAACATTTCACAAAGAAATTAAAGACCTAATAATTTTCAGGTAAGCCACCATGTTTTAGAAATATATATAGTTAATTAGATCTGCAGATCAGTAGAACTTGTTCTCTTTTTGTATTCTCACAGATTACAGCATACAAGTATGTTCCTACACATATGTTTGGAGATTTTGCTGTCGTTGTTAATTTTCACAGTAATCATTCTACACAATTCTGACCAAAAGTTGGAAATCATTTGCACATACAAATAAGCTATTTATCTACCTGTCACAAATCAGCATGTTAATATGGTGGCTTACAAAAAGACAGCCACCTGGGCATGGTGGCACACAATGTGATCCCAGAACTCTGGGAGGCTGAGGTTTGAGAACAGAAAATTCAAGCCCAGCCTGCACAACTTAGCAAGACTTATCTTAAAATAAAAAAATAAAAAGGGTAGGGATGTAGCTGAGCATGAAGACACACATATGTGCACACGCATACACAAGACTGATTTCCTGTACTGATATTTTCAGATGTCATTATGAGTAAAATCTTATTAAAATGACTTCAAGCTATCATCCTCCCAAGAAGGTCACTGATTCAAGTCCTTTTGTCACGTTGTGTCTTCTGATATTCTTCTTTCACTCATGGAAGATTTTTAAATAATATTGACTTCACAATTCATCACTGTTATGCTTTAATTTTTAGGTGAAAACATGTCAAGATGAGCAACTGCTCCCAAGTTCATGCTCAGTTTCAGCAACCAGAGAGATGACTGGCGGTAATTAGCTGTAGTTCAGGGATTCTGAAATATAAGAAGTACCTTGAAGGACTAGTTCAAAGTTAGCATGGAAGGACTTCTTAAAATTACGCGAAGCACAGGGCCTCAGAGAAAGTTTTTCTTCATGATTTAATAGGCAAAAACGGACAGGGAAATGTCCATGTGACCTCACAAGCCCATGTACTGGCTTTTACTTAGCTGGTAATAATTTGATCTGGACAGTATTAACTGCTAATGAGGTATAGAAAAACATCTCCCAGGAATGTTGTTTTACATGATAAAATAACATTTGAAATGCAGAGTTAAAGCTCAAGGGGAAAAGACAAGAACAAGTGAACATTAGAAACCCAGTATCTTTTCTCCTGAATTAATTGGCCATACCTAAAAATGAACCATGTTGTGATTAGAGATACATTTCTTAAGGATATTTCTCTCCAAATATTCTTTAATCTTGAAGAAAAATTGCAAATAATTACAGAAAATTAAGAATAAGTTGCTGATCTGATACACTGATACCTTCAGATGCTTTAGCAAGTTTTTGCAATATTCTACTAGGTAATCAAATAACCGTCAAAATTAGAAAATTAACACAGGCTGAATTCTCCTATCTCATCTTCCCATAATGCTTTTTTCCAGTAGTCTCAACAATATCTTTTATATTAAAATGTCACATTATATTCAGTTATCTTGTTTTTAATGTCCTTTTCTCTAGAACTATTGCTGTCTGAACTTGACTTGTATGATCTTTACAGTTTGGGACGTTATAGACCAGCTATTCTATAAAAGACCTTCAAGTGGGATTTTTCTAAGCTTTCTCCTTATAGTGAGCTTCGGATCATCCATCTTCATGGGATTAGTGCAGAAATGATGTTGTCTCCCTTTGTATTTAGAAAACAATATTGTGAGGTAGTCCTTTTGAACTATATAAAGTCTCATTTCTCATCCTATTTTCAAGTTACTCATTTATTTATATCAACATTGACTTGTGATTACTAATTTTTTTTATTGAGTTTATTGGTACTTTTTAAGTATGCAGTACAGTTACCTTCATCATTGGGCTCTTGTACCTTTATGTGACAGGCCTTGGTTCTAGGTTTTTTTCCCCTTACCCCTGCCCTCCCTTCACCCCCTCCACCCTCACCTATTTACGGTGCTTTCTAATCTCATTTGATGATTTACTATCCATTATTATCTTTGTACTAATGGTCTAATTATTCCTAATTTGGTCAGTGACAGCAACTTCCAGCTGGATCCTGCATCCTTTGTTATGTCCCAATAGTTCTTCAAGCACTTACTTCCTTTATGGAACAAAACATTCAGAATCATGTTCCAGCATTGTTGTTTTCCTCCCTTACCTTCCAACCAGTCTTCCTTTCAGCGGAGAATGGGATTCAGAAATCAAGATCTGCACATAGGTAGAAGCTCCCCTCAGGCACCTATTTTGCCCTGTTCTGCCAATGGCTTTTAAGACTCGGTTGTTTAATAAGACAAAGTAGAGAAAAGGCACAGAAAGGGGCTGGGGAAAAGAAAGAACTACTGTGACTTCCTAAATTTCACTTTGAACTTTCTTTAGAGGGATGGAGATCAATGGGACAATGAGTTGATTTGCAGCAGATTTGGTGGCAGAAATTCATAAGTTCTACTTAAAGAAAAAAAACTATCCTTTAGCTCAGAAAATTGTGTTACAATTTTACTACACAACACTATTTGAACTAATTCATGTTTAGTCAATTACATGTCAAAGTAAATATTTCCTAAGAGGATAAATTTAATAATTAAGAGGACTCTTCTTTTATACTTACACTAAGATTCACACCCAGAAAATGCTGTGGAAGTGTAAAGAAATAATTTGGAGACCTTAGGACAGAAACATTTCAAATTAGCCAGATATTGACAAAAGAAAGTTATTTTGCCAGAAGTAGCTAGATAATTGCTTTAATTCTCCTCGAATAAAATATTCGTTATTCTAGAATGTCTTCACTGTTCTATTAAAAGCAATTATCCCTTAATATGGACTCTAACAATTTGTAGTACAAATATTTTCCACCCAACTAAAATTATGGGCACTTAAGGATTCTAAAAACCAATTTTAGAGGAAAAGAAAATAATATTGAAAATGCATTGCCTCTAAGGGTAGCCCATGTATTTAATTTCAGGACAGAAAATGCAAATAATTTCAGCTAGGAATGAAAAATACAAGAATTATGATAGTTTGTTGGCCAACTATGTGGAGATGTTAGCTAAAATATGATTTATTAGATTTGACTTTTCAGCTACAACAAATGCATTCCTTTTCCAAAAAAAAAAAAGCAGTACACACAAATATTTTATATTATGCGAGTCTTTCTTCTAGGAGAATAGCATCACCCAATCAGAAAAACATAATCTGTAGAAGAATCTTCATGATAATGGGCAAATATTTTGTGAACAATTTGCCCTAACTTTTCTACCTATGAAGCATTTATTATTACACCTAGTGCATATACAATTTGTCCCTAAAGCTTTTGGGTGCTAAGAGAAAACTGTGCAAGGAAAGAGAAAAAAGGGGCATTGGGAGATAAAAAGCAATGTCTATTAGCATCTTCTGTGATGTGAAATTATGTTATAATAGGGAGATATATTAAATCCTTACTCCTCGGTGACTATAGACCACTCACTTGGAAGTTTGGGAAAATATCTGGAGTTTAGAGTGAGGACACCAGATGTGCTGGCTCCTGTACTGTAATGTAGGTGCCCTCCGTCTCTGCACACACGGAGTTCATTCCAACCGCCTCTCATAGCCACAGTTGCAGCTGTGGTAGCCAGGTCCACACAAGCACTGCATGGATTAGTACGTAGGCACCAGAGAACACCATGGCCAAAGGCCATGTCCTAGTCTCTCATTCCCTGAGATTCCTTTGGTGCTGTTGCAAGGCACAGGACGTAATATCTGCAATACTATTGAGGCATTGAGAATTGGGAGGAGGTAGATAAGTGTATCTCCATCTTATCGCCAGATGGATAGCTCTAAGATATACCTCAAAAGATTCCTCAAAGGTTTCCTTAAGAGGTTCCATGAGATTATGCTACTGTGGACTGTCCTAATGATAACCTGATCCTAGAATGTCTTCCGTCCCTATTTGCTTTCACATTCCTTATGCATGATTGCTGGGATAACAGTTCCAAATAAATGACCCAAGCTTTTGTCTCAGGCACTATTTTCAAGCAAACCTAGACAAAGATGTAAATCCAAACAGAAACTAATATGTACTTAGAAATGAACATAAATAAGAGCATTATGTTTTAAAAAGCGGAGAGATATGGCCAAAGAACAACTCAAAAGAAAATATTCAGACTTAAGTACATGTGTGAGATAACAAGAATGAAAAACAGTTAACTAAGCTTTGAATTTTAAAACAAAAGTTAGAAGTAACTAAGCAAACCCAGAAAAGGTCTCAAAAAGTGGATTAATAAAGATAAAATAGAAATTAATCAAAAAGAATACATAAAAGTAGGAAGAACCAAAATAGTTAAAGTAGTAGTAAAAATTAAAAATCTAATATTAGCTCTTTGAAAAGACTAATAAAGTATATAAACTTCTAATAAGTGTATTTAAATCTCATTAAGTTCATAAAGGTTAAAAACTAAACAGATTGCGACAGTTTTCATTCATTATTTCAGGAAAAAATAAAAACATATGAATGTCCCCAGTGCACACTGAAACTCAAAGAAAAAATCCTAGAGATGTAAAGATAGGCGTGTTTCCTTTCAGTATCTGAAGCCTAAAACAGTAAAAACATCTGGATTTACTAGGAATGCTTATCTTTTAACTTTTAACTTTATGACGTGTGTGTGTGTGTGTGTGTGTGTGTGTGTATTGTTTTCTGGGAAAATTCACTTTTTAAGCTTAAGTACAAGTATATATGAAAAATTGTCTTTCATTCTCTTTTACCTTAGATTAGTAAGATACTTTTCCTGTTCTTTAGCAAATGAGTCCAAATGCAGAAGAGTCAGTGGAAGATAAAATTGTTGTCTTTTGACCATGTTGTGCCAGGCAAAACACAAATTTAACAAAAACAAACAAGACAATATTATTTTCTGAAGGATAACTTACTAGATAGTAGTTTTCTTTTGGTTTTACTATCTTTGAATCATCACTTAATTCAAACAGAGTAGAGTAGTATTCAAATTGACAGAAATCTATAATTGTTGATCAACTTAGGCTCATGTGTGTGTGTGTGTGTGTGTGTGTGTGTGTGTATTGTTTTCTGGGAAAATTCACTTTTTAAGCTTAAGTACAAGTATATATGAAAAATTGTCTTTCATTCTCTTTTACCTTAGATTAGTAAGATACTTTTCCTGTTCTTTAGCAAATGAGTCCAAATGCAGAAGAGTCAGTGGAAGATAAAATTGTTGTCTTTTGACCATGTTGTGCCAGGCAAAACACAAATTTAACAAAAACAAACAAGACAATATTATTTTCTGAAGGATAACTTACTAGATAGTAGTTTTCTTTTGGTTTTACTATCTTTGAATCATCACTTAATTCAAACAGAGTAGAGTAGTATTCAAATTGACAGAAATCTATAATTGTTGATCAACTTAGGCTCACAATGACAGGACACAGCTATCAGATTTCAGCCTGTTTATGTTTGTAGAGTGAAACCTCTGCCTGAGGTCATCAAAACAAATATGATAAATAGCCTCTCTGCCATCCATCAATCCAATTCTCACATTTGAAAGTGAAACAATATGAACACTGAAGTTGGTTACATTCAAAAATAAAGTCGTTATTTTGAATCCCTTATTTAGACTCAAAAGTTAAAAGAGCTTACGTGGGAATCTTAGACTAGAAGAAATGTTTAACTGTTTACAGTCCAAAAAATGCTTTGTTTTTAAAGAGTAAACTGAGGTCCTAAGGACAAAATGAATTCCCTCCAGTTAGTGTCAGAACTAGGACTTCAACATGAGTCACTAATTGCTTCGCTTTGTATTTCTTCTGCATCACATGTGCCACCATGCGAGCACAAGGTTAAGTCAGTGGTGGTGGACCTATAGCATGCCTGTTGTTTTTATTTTAAGGCAAAAGATGTCAATGTATGCATTGTTTTTGCTAAACTAAAACCTCAGTATTCAGGTTTAATCGCAGTGTTGGCACTTTGTGATAAATAAGTGGGTTTTAGATTGCACTTTGCCCACTGGCCTCTAAAAAATTGCCATCATTAAGTGAAGTAAGTCAGACACGCGAGCTTAAAAATCACATGGCTTCTCTTATGTGAGAACACAAAGTACAAATAAAGAGCAAAATAAAGATAGATAATGGGAAGTAGGAAATGGGTCCTTCTTAAAGGGGAAAAGGATCAAAAGATGAGGGAGGAGGGAGAGAAGGAAGAAAGGGAATAAAAAAGGAATTAAGATGTATCATGTACATGTACCAGCTCCCCACAAAGAATGTAAATATTATCTACTAATATAAGAAGAAAAATGCTATATGACTGGTATGTGCCCAAAACAATGCCCTGACAGAACATTTTCAGAGTTGTTACAAAATACATGATATAGCATTAATATGGTTAAGACAGCAATGATTCCATAGCATTCAAAATCATACTGAGTTGCCATACACATAGAGTATACTATATAAAAAAGACAGTTATAAAGAAATCCAATAAAATAACTGAAATCATACCAGACTCTCCAAAATTATCTTTAGGGGTAATGTATATGCATATACACAAATATTTATGCACCAAATCAAATAACATACAGATTATAAAATAAAAAATTAATAAAAGACCAAATATATTTGTCATGTCAATAAATAGAAGTACTGATATAATATTTTAATTGCTCAAAAAAGGCTGAAAGCAAACAGAAGGGCAAATACATGAAGAAAATTTAAACAAAAAAATATAATGATATTGATATTAATATCAAACAATGATGAATACTAACACATGTTCAAAAATACTTAAAGATTATTATATTCATTGTAGTATTGTTTGCAGAAATTTTAAATGGCCTGAGTCCATCAGCACAGGACTAAAAATTATAGTAAATTCTTATATTGAAATGTAACAAAACTATTTTTAAAAATGAAATATATCTTTTAAGAACTGAAAATGGAGTGGTTGCTAAAATATATTCTGTGGAAAGCAAGATATTCAATAACATGTATAATACTCTATACTCATTGCTGGAGGGAGGAAATAGAACCATCCACGTTTATACATAGGAAAGGCTTGTACCAGTCATTTGTGTAAGGACTAGAACTGAAGCATGGAAGAGTCAGAGGATGAATGCATACTTATTACTCAATAAACTTATGTTTTAAACCATATCCACATAATGTTTCCTTTTTAAAAGGTGTATAAAAACTTTAGAAATGTTTAATTCTTTAAAATGTTATATTTATCAAATATGGTGCAGATATTTATTTCATACATATCTGCAATTTTAATGACTTTAAACTTTAACTTAATAAGTTGCTCTATTAAAGCATCTAAAAATTAAACTAGTTGTTTCATCAGCAATCTTTGCATTATCTTTAAACATACTATATAGCAATTTCTTGTCCTTGAAGGTAATTTTTTTCTATCCCACTCAGGATTCATTACAATAATACAGTTTCCCTCTCTCTCTCTCTCTCTCTCTCTCTGAAATTTCATAATTCAAGTAATTAATACTACACAGGAAAAAATCATCTTTAATGTATTTATAAAATTTACCCTACTGCCATGTAAAGTGGTACACATGGTAGTAAGGTAAATTTTATAAATACATATTGTCTTAGTTACTTTTCCTCTAATTACTGAGACAAAATATCCAACATCAAAAGTTAAAAGAGAAAGGTTTGTCAGGTCACAGTTTGTAGAGGTTTCAGTCCATATTCAGCTTTCTCCAAGGCAGGGTGGCAGACAGGAATAACAGAGGAGAAACAGTTCATGGTGGGCAGAAGGTAGCAATGCAAGTAAGCAAGGAACAAGACAAGCCTCTTTCTGTTCCTTATATTATATCCAGGCCACCAGGATTAGGGTGGTATCAAATCAATCAATGATTTAGTAATCAGCCACCCTAAATCCTACCACCCTTAATCCTAGCACTGCACCATGAATCAGCCACAGAACTCTAGATTTAACCACCTCTGAAAAAGCACCACCTATGACTGTATGAGGCTTTCCAGGTACATCCAAATACAGGCCATAATATATAGAGAGAGTAATAAAAGTTCTAGATTAAAGCAAATCTGGAGTTACAAAATTGCCTTTTACTTGCTGCTATCTGGCTCTGGGTAAATTTATTGATTTCCCCTAGTCTAATTTTCTCATTATAAAAAAGAAGAAGAATAAGAGCTCTAGTTCGTGGACAGATAATGCCTAAACTTGGCTTTGGAAATTGAGGGAGATGTTAAAATTTTGAAAAAAAAGGAGCCCCATATGATAAACTTTCCATCTTTATTGGGGTACATAGAATGCCCAGTTATCAAAGTCACAATATATGATTAATATATTTTAAAATGAGTTGTATTTTATATGTCAGAAGCAATAACATATTTCTGTTTATAATAATTTTAAAAATACAAAATACTTAATAAACTCAGAAATGAGGAAAGAACCATACACTGAAAACTATAAAACATTTGTAAGAAAATTAAAACCTAATATGGAGATACACTAGTTCAGGTATCAATAATACTGATTCAGTATTAAGATGTCTGTTATCCCTTAAGTAGATGTGTATATTCCACATCGATCTGAATAAAAAAATCCTCATAGGCTTTTTCCATACAATTTTTCAAACTGCTTATAAAATTTATATGAATATGCAAAAAAATTAAAACAGCCAATGTTATATAGTAAAAAGAACAATAAAATTTCATTTCAAAAATGTCTATAAAACTATGTTAATCCAGGAAGTGTGGTGCTGGCAGAAGTACAGACATATAACAACAGAATAAAATAGAGCTCAGAAACACCACACTTATGTAATCAATTGGTTCTATCCACAAGTGTGCCAGGGAAATTTAATGGCAAAAGGAAACATTTTTCTCCAGAGTAGCACTAGACACTGGATATCTGTGTGAAACAATTTTCACACTACACAAAAATTAACCTAAGATAAATGATGAATCTTAATATCAAACTAGAAAATATAAAACTTCTAAAAGCAAACACAAAATACAATCTTGCAGATAGGCAAAAGTATCTTAGATAAAACAAATTATAAATTGATAAAAGAAAGTACTGACAAACTGGACATCATTAAATTGAAAATTTTTTTCTCTGAAAATTGTTAAAAGAATGAATAGGAAACCAGAGACTGAAGAAAAACTATTACAGTTCATTAACAGGGAAGACAGCCCAGTAAAAACTGGACAAAGGCCAAATACTGGAGGAAAATCAAATGACTATCGATACATAAATAGATTAACAAAATATGTAACCAATGTATAGTGATACAAAGCAGATCAGTGATCATCTTGGGCCCAGCACAGGGGGAAGAGTGAACTCCAAAAAGCAGGACCCTTGAACTGGTGATAGTTTGTTTTGTGTGTTGATTATGATTATAGAATCTCACAAATTCACTCCTCTCAAACCTTGTTGAACACAGGCAATTTAATGCATTAAATTATCCCTGATTAAAACTGATTTTTGTTGTGGCTCTAGTTGCTGTTTGTTCATTTGTTTATTTCCTGTTCAAAATGGGGTTTACTCTGTCACCCAGTCTTGGCTGCAACTTGAGATCCTCTCACCACATGCTGGGATTATAGGCAAGTGCCACCACCCCAGGCTAAAATAGATTTTTCAGAAAAATGTAAATAAATAATAACATAATTATAATAATTAGTACCTGCTTCTTGAGCTTTTGTAATATATGAGATAATGCATGACATGTACTTTATAAAATGACTTGTTTGTAATAGATATTTAATATTTGCTATTGTATTACCATCATTACTATTGATATGACTATCAACACTCCATTCAGATGTGACAAAAGTTGAATTAGTTGCCATCTTTCCTTGATGATGGTACTTCTTTGCATGCTAGCTGAGCTGCCTTATGATTTTTTTTTTAAGTTTTGGAAATGAAGTCTTGAGCTCACATGGCTTTAGATAGTCAGTTCTTCAGCTTTAGGGTAGATTCATAGAAGTCCTCCCCAGCAAATAAAGTGGAATCGTTGATTGCAAGAAAACTAATGAACAATAGATTCTTACACCTCCTTTTTTTCAATTCTCACATAGCAACATGCATTCTAGCCCTTTCACTTTCAGAGAAAAGTATTTGCAGGCCCTTCTTTGATATTTTAGATTCTTGACACTTGCCAGAAAAAAGGACAAAATAAGGCCAATGATTCCCCCCTCTGATCTTAATAAGAACAAAAGTAGAAAGTACTTCCTATTTCATATTAGGCTACTTCTAAATCTCCTTATTATAAGCTAATAGACCAAGAATAAAGATACTGCGTGTCAGTGTGTCTTCAATATACTTATTTAACTCCAAAACTTAAGTACTGAGGAGATGTGATACAGACACCAACAGAGTGTCTGTATATATTTTTTTTATTTTAAAACCCTTGATCATTATTGCCATAACCTGGAAAATTAAGGATTAAAAAGATTAGGAAGCATTAACTTAATAAAGAACAATGTATATGGATGATAGAAGTTTATTTATTACTTTGTTCTTTTTAATGTTGTATGGTTTGTATTCTGTTTATTTGCTCTTGTTCCTGAATTAATTCAAGTTATATGGACTTTCTCAGTTATGGCTCCTTAAGTATTCCTGCAAAAAAAAAATATATATTAAATAAAGATCCTCCAAAAGAATAGCCAGTTTCTGTCTGACTTTGAATGTCTCTAAAAAGCCACAAGAACATGCTTCTGAACTCTTTTCCTAGCCCAGTTTACCAAGCATCAAATCATAAGCCATAGGATCAGAGATTGTTTGGACACAGGGAAACCTAGAACATGGGATGTGTGGGGACATCATTAAAGGACTGTGTCCCAAAGTGCAATATGTGTGAGTAAACACATTCTTAGAGTACATTTGTGCATAGCTAGACTATTATTTGTTACCTGACTGCAACAGAGTTAGGGAAGGAAGACTGGAGAAGGGAAAGGAAGAATGCAGAATCTGGAGAAGTTGAAAGAAACTTTTGAAGAGCTCTTCAAATTCCACTGATTTTTCTCCTGCATGGGGCATTTTCCTTCAGGGTAAGATATTTCTCCAGGTTGTCCAGATTATCTAACAAGCATACAGATGGGTCCTATGCCTTCCCTCATACTGTGTGATTAATTCGTTTGCCATTTGAAGAGCTTCCATCTAAGATCCATCCAAGGCATTTTATGTACCATACATATTAGTTACTTCATTGATACACAAGGACCCATAAATCAAAACTATATTGCAGTCCTGGGTTAGCACTACTGGAGCCACCCATAAGTGACTTCCAGAAAAATGTCTGCATTGAAAGTCAGAAAAACATTCCAAGATATGATAATCATTAGGCTGTGCACTCTCCTAAAGGGAGGTCCTGGAAACTGCTGAAAATCAGACCAGAACTGGCCCTGTGGGTCTCATGGCACAGTCAAAAGAGAGGCTGGAAAAACCCCACCAAATATCAAATTCCTCTATTCTCTTGTTGAGAATTAGTTCTTCTATTCATAAACTGAAGAGTACAACTTCAGAAAAACTGATATGATTTGCAATCTAGAGACCTGAGTTTCTTCTATACATAATGGTATTCATTAACACTTCCCTTCTCTGGAAATTCTTTGTATGTATAGAAACAAAAACCCATAATCAAAATTGAAACCTACGGACTGAACTTTTATCTATCTCTAGGGCCAACTAATTGAAATATAGGCTATATAGTACTAATAATTGCTAAGTTTGGCATCCAGAGAAAAGTTGGAACAACAAAATCAGTGTGAATGTCAACAAATCTGTAGAAGAATACACCATTGTGCCGCTCATAAAACCCCTCTGGATTTTTCCATTATTGTTTCTATTATTTTAAACCTAGTTCATTCTAGTTCATTGTTTTTAGGCCCTTAATAATTAATAGACAAAATATTTGAATAAGAAGAAAGATTCGTAGAGGCAGAAGCCCACACTGGAGAAAGAGTGACCCATTGCAGGTTGATATGGGACAGGTATTAAAATATCATGAACTTCAAAAGCTACTGGTCTTCTTATTATATATATATAAGTGATGTCTAATGCAAGTGAGGGGGTGAGGAAATATACCAGACACAAGAATCCCTACAAATCACCTAGAATGAAGCATAGCATTGTGAGTAACTGTACAGCTCATGAAATACACTGCCTGGTTCTGAATCCTGGTAGGAAGCACCTGAAACCTACCTGTGCCTTAGATCTCAGTTGTCTTCATTGCAAAAAGGAGGCAATAGAAGTATCTGTTTTATAAGAGTATCATTATACAACCTAACAGAACATGGCCCAATGTGTGCATTGCCTAGTGCAAGCACTTCTGTGCAAGTACTTGCAAAGATAACTATATAAGTACTATATATGTATGAATAGTGTGGATTACAATAATAATTTCACCATAACTTTGTAGAATGCTTCAGAGCATCCTTGAGAGGCAGGCAGGATGAACACTGCCTTAGCACATTCTGAACTTCTGATCACTTGCCTGCTGTCTGGGTAGATTGCTTTCAGCCTTCAAATCTCAGCTCAAGCATCACCTGCCTTAGAAGTCTCCTGGGACCAGTGAGCAGATGGGATAGGCTGCTCCTCCTGACTACCTTCCTCTGTGCTCAAACCACATATACTGTGACACTCTCTGCACTGTGGGTTTCCCCAGTTTCTTCTTCCACTAACCTAAGGACATCATTCAGTATTAAACATGCAATGCCTGGCACACAGTATGAGCTCATTAACCTGCAGTTTTAGGTTGGAATGAATGGATCTGTCAACATGACAGCAAAGCACATTGCTAAAAGACCAACTTGCCAACCACCAAATTTATCATATATACTAATTTATCAAACATATTTTAAGGAACATTTTAAAACTACTTTTGATGGCTATTGATATATTAGTATTGGTATTATATTCAAAAGAGCTGCTACTAAATTGGTCATTTAATGACTTGGCTAAAGGAAAGTAGCTTTCAGCAAATTGGTTTTAGAAAAGAATTGCTTTATTAAGTAATTGACCTAGAGCTCACAACTTTTCCTATTTTGTAAATAGTTGTAATGATATTTTCCTCTTCCTAAGGAGACTGTTTGTGGTGAAATAGCTTTTATGAAATTTGGATAGGGGCTATTGTAGAAGTTTTTATGTATTAGTAAGAAAATGGTACTACCTATTTTTATTTACATTCCTGGTATGAATAAAACTAATTCTACTTGAAATGACTGTGCTACTCAGAAAAATATTTTTGCTGGTCTCCATTTCAGACTCCTTTTTGAAAAGAGCAAAAGAATTTATATTATTTTGTTTTGTAGGTGCATGTGAGATCCAACTAAAAAAGAAGAACTAAATATAAGATTATACTGAGTGCTACTGAACACATCATCTTACTGACCACATGAGGAGAGAACTCTGTCTTATCACAATCTTTTACTGTTACTCATAGGTTGCTTACAGAATGTGGCTATAGAAATAGCTAATTATTTTTAAAATCCAAAATAAATCTAAGAAATTTGGCAGAGGATTCAATAAAACAATTATTAGTTTTCACTTGTATTTAATCTGACACCTTGAACTGATTCACAATTGAAGTTAAAATTAGTAATTCCCTGTAACACTTTGCAGTAAAATAGGTGCCAGTTCACCAAGTCCACAGGAACTTGAAAAAAGTATCATCAGTTCAGGACTGAATTTTTTTCTTTCTTGTAATCCTAAATTATATGCTTGCAATGGTCACTTACATACGCTTTATTCCCAAATGAAAATGTTAGGAATTCAGCATTGTTTAGTTAATAGAATCTCTACTAAAGAAGAAAAATCTTAACCAACCTCCTTCACTCTGTGGTGTTAACATTTATGCTAATTTGTCACAATATGTACAGCTGTTTTGGATTTTTTTTTTCTTTTGCCATTTGGATTTTTAAAGATGTTTGCCTGTAACTCAGGTTGGCTTATAGATAAATGTCACGAAAGACATGCTTCCCCAGGTTGCCGGATGATCCAAACCATGACAACTGGTTTTACAAATATAGCACATACATATTGTTGTCTATATATAACTACATATAATCTTACTTGTTATTTATATATAATATCTTATTTGTTAAAATAATTTTTAAAAAAGACTCTCGGGCTTAGGAAAATTACTGGACAGCTCCTTGGAAAATAAAGCAGCAGCTGGCTGGAAAAATTTATTCCAGCCTTTGTTCACAAAGGGACCCCAAAAATTTCCATAGCCTGTGGCAAATACATTGCCAAACATATTATTGTGATATGTATATATTGGCCATGGTCAAATAGCTACATTTTCTCTGGGAGAGCAATAAGATTTTATTTAAAATGTTCTTGGTACAAGACAAAATTAAAGGACAAAGGGTTTCATGTAACTCCTACTCATTGTTATTTCATGGAAACAGCCCATTTGCCCATCAGTAGGAGACTGGATAAAGAAGATGTGGTTTTTCTATAAAATGGAATACTACTCAGCCATAAAGAATGAGAAATTAGAGTCATTCATAGGAAAATGGATGCATATTGAGGATATATCCCTAAGTGAAATAAATAAGTGAAACATGTATAAATACCAAATAGTTTCTCTGGTGTGAAAAACTATAATGGTACATAAGATGCTAATGATAAAGTTGACAATGTGAAATAGGAAGAAAGGGCTAAAGGTGTAGGGGAAGTGGGAAGGGTAGGGGAAAGGTAATAAGGGAAAAGAAAAAATATGAGAAATGAAAAAACAGAAATAAAGTATTTGTAAATAGGGAAGGGAGGAAGGGGTGAAGGGAGGGTAGAGACAAGGGGATAAAATGAGAACCAAGACCTGTCATGTAAAGGTACAAGATCCCGATGATGAATGTAACTGTACTGTATACCTAAAATGTACCAATAAGCTCAATGAGAGAAAAAAAAACTTACGGGATGTTTGTTATATTTGTCACCATGCTTAGGGATCACCAAACGGTTAAAACAAAGTCACACACTAAAATTGGAGGTTAGATATTATGAGCTCCTAAGGTACATTTATAGGTCAGTATGTATGTTTTCTTTATATGGCATCCTACTAATGATAACAAATAATAATTAAGAATTTTCTCTATGTCATTTAATGTCTCGTGATGAGATGGAGGTGTTTGACTGAAAGATTATTCCATACTAAGATGGATATTCTTACAAAGAAAATGTCATCATGATTGTCATGCTAAAATACTATTGTGGCTCTTGATCTTAAGTATCTATAATATATAACTGTTGTTTGTAAATGTTCTGCAGGGATTAAACTACTAAAACAACCATGATAATAAGAAATAACAGCCCCCTAACTATGCCTTATTTCAAAGTGCTTAATGTCCAGACAAATTTATAATAATTAAGCTCGCTGCTCATACTGCACTGCTAATGCCACTCACTGACCTTCTCTTCTGGGTGTTCAACAACTAAAGTTTGGAGACGAAAACTAGAAAGGTAACTGGGCTATGAGGACAGCCAATATTTTGGACCTCAAGGTCAACAAGAATCCAGGACATGAGGGAACCTTCTTTACAGGATCCTACATCTTTGATAAGTCATTCAACCTCCTGAGCAGGGAGATTGCTGGGCACCAGAGAACAAGTACATTGTGTGCCAAAGGAGGGTCACCAAGAGGGAAAGGTCTCCCATGCTTTCACTGTAAGCAACATGGTCAAGCAAGGCCAAGACCCATCCTGATGGCTGACATTGACAGAGGAACTGAGAGGCTCTGTGCATTGTCCCAAAATATCACCTGAAAAGCCTTAACTGATCTTGATAGATAGCAAGAGGTTCATGTTGATTGGCCTTAAACACCCAGAAGAAAAGAATAACCAAAAGAGGTATAAAATAATGCCATAGTAATAAAGCTAGATATAAAAAGGTTCTCTCTTTCCCTTAATTAATTTTTCCTACTCTTAAAAAAGTTTATGCTAACATCTATATACAATTCAGTTATACTATGTTTCTACACTTCCGGTCTGAGGTACAGCAAGCAGTAAGAAGGAAAGAGAGGAAGTACTACTCCACTCACCCCTGAAAAAGGAAACTGCTACAAAGATATTTCTAAGTGCAACAAATAAAGTAGGACATATTGAGAAGTTCGTACCTCCTCTTTAGGTGCAGAAGATGTATATTTTCCCAATAATATAAAACTCTTCATTTCTATAATTATTTCATGCACACAAAACACGTAATTTTGTTACATAATTGTCAGCTCTATACTAGGTATAATTCAGGAAAGGATGAGTTCTGAATATTCATAAGACTTTTCCATTATATTTAAACTAATTAATATTCACTCTAGCATTTTCTTGCAATGATAATCACCCTAAAGCTGTTCTTGGAAGCTTTTCCTTATTAACATCAACTCTGTTTCAACAGTAAATATGCTGCCAGCTTCCATGTCCTGGATTTTTTCACCTGAACATATTTTCATTGAGCATTTATTATTATGACCACACATCACATGTTTTCTGATAAAGAGACTATGTCCAATCTACTAGGTCCTTATTTACTAACTGTAGGTGTTAAGACAGTATTTGTCGATTAACTAAACACAATGTAATTAAAGATACTCCCTTTTGCAGTATTTTTAATGAGATTTTGTTTTTTCGCAGCTTTAAGTAGCCTGGTGTTTTTAAAATAGTCATTTCTTGCTGAAAAGAGTCCCCAGGCTCACCTGCTGGTGTT
The DNA here is from genome assembly GCF_012274545.1 of Fukomys damarensis. Classification (NCBI taxonomy): domain Eukaryota; kingdom Metazoa; phylum Chordata; class Mammalia; order Rodentia; family Bathyergidae; genus Fukomys; species Fukomys damarensis. The sequence goes on along the minus strand of NW_022900915.1, from coordinate 30,548,380 downwards.
TTCTCATTTGAATGTGACCAGTATGTCTTTGTTGTTGTTGTTGTTGCTGTTCTATGAACAAGAGACGAGTGAGCTATTCAAAGACCTTGACAGGTCCATTGACCATGTCTAAGAGAAAGAAAGTTTAAAATTTCAGATACCCTAATATGTGTTTTTAAAAGAACCATGTTCCAAAAGCTCAGGCAGGGCAGTTAAAGAACAATAATTTTTCCAACTGTAAGCACATCCAGCCAAATGGTATGTCTGAAAGCCCCTGATCAAAGGTTCCCAAGAAAAGACAAGTGAGAACCCAGTGAGTCGACAGATTTCAAGTCTTTATCTCCTTAGGCGGAAGTTACACTTGATGTCAAGTGTTGCGTGAGGCTGCACTGCCTTCCCAGGTGCCAGGACATATTTGTGAACACAGGAGTTAGCGATGAATACAACTCCCCTATTTGTGATATTTGTGTGACTTAAACTTTTCACGTGTGGCCACAGGGGCTCTAAAAAGTCTGTGCAAATCCCAACACAATTTATGGAGTGAATCTTCCTTCCCACTAACACCACATTTAACACAGACGCAGCCCAAAATGGCAAGAGCAAAAATTTCCTCGGGACTGGAGGAATTAGTAAGGGAAAGATCCTCCAGGAAGCATGGGAAAAAAACTCATTTTATAAAGGCTAAAAGCCCACTTTTGGAAGAAATTTTTTTTCTTAGCGTAAGTATCTTTAATGCCCAGTCCATAAATAAGAAATTTCATATTTGTGTTCACATAAGAGAAAAAATAACATACCATATCCTAGTAGAATACTTATCAAACTATAGATTTCTCTCTTAGCGACTTTATTCTCTCTTCTTGAAGATTGGACCTTGATGAGCTAGTATCCCTTTTAAACAATAAGATCATAATCCATTCTCCCAAACACTGCCAATGAAAAGAAAATTGAATGTGCTTCCTTGTAACAGTAATTTGGGAATAAGAGAGTAATTATTGTTTTTTAATTGTTTGGGAGCAAGCCTTCATTTTGTCGTTAAAAAAAAAACACTGACAACCACCAATTTAGTTCACCTATTAGATGTCCAAAGGAAAAACTTGATTACTAAAAGTTGATATTGAAGTAATTTCAGCAATTTAACTGTGAATAGTAACCATGATACCTTGAACACTTTTCTTTGATGAAATTTGATGACCAAAATACTTAAAATGTATAATAATATGGAATATAAATTATTATATAGAATGTAAAAAATCTGAAGAGTATTAAGTCAATTCAATTCCTAAAGTTTGTTGCAATGTCTGTGGCAAAATAAATAAATGCAAAGTACTGTGAAAATATGTTCCTCTCTTTAAACATTAAAAACCTTTTTCACTTCTTTTTTATTAGTGCCTATTGGCTACACAGAATAGTGGGTTTTGCTTTGGCCTATTTGTACATGCATGTAACATATTTTGATCATTTTCACAGTTCTTCCCTTTCCCTTTCTTCCAGTCTCCTCTGAACCCTTTTCTCCTTAATAATCTCCTTTCTACTTTCATGGCATCTCTGTTGTCACATTTTTTTAGATTCCATACATGAGAGAAACCTTGGGATATTTGACTTTCTGAGTCTGGCCTATGTTGATTAACATAACGGCCTCTGGTCCCACCCATTTTCGTGCAAATGACATGATTGTATTCTCTTTATGGATGAAAAATATTCCACTGTGCATATATAACACATTTTCTTTCTACATTCATCTGCTTATAGGACCCTGAACTGTTTCCACGGTTTAGCTGTTGTGAATTGCAGCACAATAAACATGAGTATGCAGACATCACAATAGTATGCTAACCTTGATTCTTTTGACAATATACCAAGGAAAAGCTGGATTGAACAGCATTTCTATTTTAATGTTCTGAAGGACCTTCATATTGATGACCATATTGGCTGCACTAGTTTGCATTCCCATGTCCTTGCCAGAATCTATGGTGTGTGTGTGCATGCATGCATGAGTGTGATATCCTGGTAATCACTCTGACTGAATCTTACTGTAGCTTTGATTTGCATTTCTTTGATGGCTAAAAAATGTTGAACACTTTTTCATTACTTATTTTCAATTTGTTCTTCTTCTTTGAAAGTGTCTCTTGAATTCATTTGCTCAATTGTTGAATGGGCTACCTGATTTTTTGATGTTAACTTTTTTTAGTTCTTTCTATATTCTTGACATTAATCCTCTGTCAAAGTAGTAGCTGGCAGATTTTCTCCCATTCTATATGTTGTCCTTTATTCTGCTGATTGTTTCTTTTGCTATACAGAAACTTTTTAGCATGATGTAGTCCCACTTGTCTATGCCCACTATTATTTCCTGAGCTAGAAGAGCCCTATTCATGAAGTCTTGGCCTCTGCCTGCATCTTCATTTATTTCCTCTATGTTTTCTTCTAGGAGTTACAAATTTTCAGATCTTTTACATAGAACTTTGATTCGTTTGAATTTATTTTAGTGCAGAGTAAGAGATAAGGATGATGTTTTAGTCTTCTACATTAGATATTCAATTTTCTAACCATCATTTGTTAAAGAAGCTGCCTTTTTATTCATGGTTGTATTTGGCACCTTTATCAAGAATCAGATATCTGTAATTGTGTGGGTTTGTTCCTGTGTTCTCTAATCTACTCAACTGGTCTACAAGACTATATTTAGAAGCTTTTTCTTAATACTCATAAGCAAACTTAAATTTTAAAGAACATAAACTCCATGAACATTTCTGTCAAGTCTACATTAAAATAAGTAGAAAGAGCCAACCATCTATACAGACTATGCTTGTAAGTTGCTCGTGGTGAGTAGCTTTATTGCTAGTATTTGAGATACTTGGGAAATGGTTACTTCTCAGAAATGTCTTCCAGGTTTTTGGGTTTTGGGTCTTTGGCAAGATTCTACCTCTTCAACTTTGTGAGTATGATAAGTTGCTACCTTCTTGGGCCAGCCTTTCATTCTTTGGCACTGGCCTGTAGAATTTTGTATGACCCTTAGGCAATCTCAGCCTTGGCATACTAGGAAGAGCAGCTGATTAGAGCAATTATGTCACCTTGGCTAAAGTAGTACAATCAGCAGTAACAATAGCATCAGACAGCCTAGAAAATGACAAACTAATACCTATTAATTTGCCACCTTTAACCATATGAACTAGATTTGTGATTATATAACAAATTCTAAAAAGAAAAAAACAGAAAATTGTATACAGTAAATAAGCCCTCAGCATGGCAACTTTACTCTTGTGGGATAAAATTTAAAACAAGTTAAAGGGAAAAAAATAGTGAAATAAAAAAAGAGAAAAGAAATTAGAAGCAAGGCAGGAAGATTATGCACACTTTGGGAAAATGGTGAAGACAGGAGAAGGAAGAAATAAAAACAAGAACAAAAAAACTAGAAACCATATTCGTACTCATATAAAAATAAGAACAAACGACCATGAAAAAGCAAAACAACAATAAGAAAAGTAAAAAGATGTCCACTTCAAGGCATGAGTCTTTTCTTTCCTTTTGTAGATTAGATTGGCTGTTTGTCAATTTTATTTAATCTTTCAAAGAACCAACTCTTCCATCCATTGATTCTTTGTATTCTTATTCTCCATTGCCTTAATTTCTGCTCTTATCATTATAATTTACTCCCTTGTTTGAGCTTTGGGCTTAACTTGCTCTTTCTTTCTAAAAGCTTGGGTTCAACATTAGGTTGTTTACGTGAACTTTCTCTTTTTCTGACATGAGAATTCACCACTATAATTTCCCTCATTGTGTCCCATAAGTTTCAGTATGTTGTATTGGAATTATTGTTTAATGACAGAAACTGTCTAAATTTCTTCTTTGATTTCATCTGTGACCCATCAATTGCTCAGGAGGGTATTATTAATTTCCACGTGTTTATGAAGTTCTTGTGATTTCTTTTGCTATTGATTTCAAATTTCACTGTGCTATAGCCAGACAATATACATGGGATAATTCCTATTCCTTTACATTTTCTCAGTTATGTTCTATGAGCTTGTATGTGATCTATTTTGAAGACCATCCCACATGCAGCTGAAAAGAATGTGCTTTCTCATGTTGTGAGGTGGAACACTCTGAAGACATCTATGAAGTCTATTTGATAAAAGTTTGATTCAGTTCTGCTATTTCTTTGTTGGGTTTTTGTCCTGTTGATCTATTTGTGATGGTGGAGCATTGAGGGTCCCCATTAAAACTGTATTAGCACTTATTTGATTTGTCATGTCTGTTAATATTTATTTTATATAGTTGGGTGTTCTGGTATTTGGTGCATACATACTTATGCTTGTTATCTGTTCTTCTTGGTTTGTTCCCTTTATAAGAATATAGTGACCTTCTTTGCCTCTCTTAATCAGTCTTGTCTTGAAATCCACTTTGTCTGCAAGTAGAATAGCTACCCCTGTATTTTTCTCGGTTCTGTTGCGTGGAGTATTGTTTTCCATCTCTTGTGGTTTGTGTCTAGATGTCCCCACAAAGCTTCATGCAGATGAGGTGGGACATTCCTTTTCAGAGGTAGCTAAATCTGGAATATGTGATGCTGAGATTAAGAGCATGTGATTATTAAGCCACTACATGTGAGTGATTTGGCACCGCCCTAATCCCAGCAGTCTAAATAAGATAAAAGGCCAGAAAGATGCTGCTAAACTCTCTTGTTATCTTTATTGCCTTATGCATGCCATATTGATTTTCCTCTGCGATGCTTCTTTGCAATCCCAGCCTCAGAGCCAGTCAATTATAGACTGAAACCTCTACAAACTGTCCTTTTCTCTTAACTTTGGGTGTCTGGTATATTGTCTCAGCAATGAAACAAAAGTAACTCACATGCCATCCTTTGACTTTCAGTCTATGAATTTGTTTTTTAATTAAATGTGTTTCTTGTTTGCAGCATATTATTATATCTGGCTTCTTGATCCATTGAGCTAGTCTGTTTCTTTATTTTTACCATTAAGCTTACTGGTACATTTTAGGTATACAGTATGATGGCATTCATCATTGGGAATTTGTACCTGTATGTGATATATCTTAGTTATTTTTCCCCAACTTTCCTACCCTCCCTTAAACACCTCTAAACCTCCCTAGCTACAAAGACGTTGTTTCTATTTCTATTCTGATATTGTGTCCTCACATTGGTTCATTCTGCTGCATATATTTTCAAAAGAGTTTTAATCTTCCAGATATCTGTTCAAATCTCTGCCATGGATTTCATTTCTTTCCTATGTTGGGCTTTCATGGTTTCCATCATTTTCCTAAGTGCTTCTATTTTTTAATCTTTATCTGCTCTAGAGTCACTAAGCATGTCTTTCACTATAGTCTCTATTTCTGTAGTTATCTGAGAGATTGTTTCTGATTTGATTTTTTACTAGAGACTCATTCATCTGCTTTGTTGCTTCTGCTGTTACCACTTCAGAGAGTCCAAGCGAGTAATGTTTTACTTCTTCCATCTCATTGCCCTGTGGGTTTGGCTTTGATCAGCTGGAAGTCTGGGGTTGTATCTTACTTAAGTATCTTCTCATTTTCTATTTTTTTTAATACAGTGAGGTACTACTCTGCCACAGAGAAGGATAAACTTGAGACATTTCTAACTAAATAGAAATAAATGAAATAAATGAAATAAATCAGATACACATGTTCTAAGATTGCATGGCTTCTCTGGTGTGAGAAACTGAAAGTGTAAATGAGGGCCAACATGTACAATAGAAATTGGGAAATGTGAAGAAAATTTCCAGATGAGATGGGAATGAGCGAGAAGGAGGGGGAAAAGAAAAGAAGGCACAAAAAAAGAATAAAAGGAAAAAATGGAAACAACAATTTCATAAATGAAGAAGGGAAGAGAAGTTGAAGGGACAGGAAGGGAGTGGAGGGGGAGAAGCAAGATATATAAAGGTACAAATTCCCTATGTTAAATGTTATCATGTATATCTAAAATGTACCAATAAAATAAAAAGGGGAAAAAAGAACTATGCAGATTTTCTTGAAGCTATTTAATTTTACTCAGTCTCTGTGAGTAAACTCTAGTACAATGGAACCACGTTGTCATAAGGCCATGACTAACGGTGAAAGCACAGTTAATGAGGGTAAGGCAACATCAAAGGCCATCTGAGTCCCACAGACATAACTGAAAAAAACATGTTAGGAGGTTGTCAGGCTGTAAGTGCCACATCTAACACCATTACAAAAGAACAAACTCATAGTTCATTTGATTTCAGATACTTTTCAAAGTACTTTTTTAATAAGAGAGGGGATAAAAATATTATTTCAAAATCTAAAGATGTGGCCCAAAAGCAATGAGTGACTTTAAAGCAAACAACCTTTGTGATCCTCTTCTGGCAGCAAATAAAATCAAGCTGTTTAGTGAAGAAATAATCAAACCTGGATGGATATGGAACTGTCTTGCAGTAAACTCCTCCCCTGGGTTTTTAAGGCATCAGTTCTAGCAGATGAGACCCGCAGTCAATCAGATGTACAATTGCATCATATAAATGACACCCGCTGGACTTGCCTTATTTGCTTTTATGAAATTCCTGTCAGTTTTGAGCGATAAATAATTCAAGCAAATATCTTCAGACACCAGAGGCTGCCAATTATTATTATGTCACCAACTTACCACCATTTGTTTTGGTCACTGGAGCAGTTCTTTAAAAAAAAAAAAAAAAGACTTCCAGGCCCAGAATAAGTTCCACATTAAAAGCAATTTTCTTACTTCCAGTTTCTTCCCAACTAATTCAAAATAAGTATTTTGAAAGAAGAAGTGCAAGTTTATCATTTAGAATGCCTTTTGTGTCTCTTGGATTCTGCTACAAAAGTTCAAATATAATAGGGTTGGGAATTAAATAATACAAGCAATTATAGCAAAAAAATGGGGCAAGCACTTTTGGTATTTTTAAAAGAACCATAAAATTCCCAGGGAACAATCAACACATTTAAGAATTCAAGAGAGAGAATCACAATGCTTGCATCAGCCTAGTAACTGAAATGAATCCAACATTTCCATTTTAAAGCTACTAATCCAAGAATAAAAAGGAGATGAAACAAACTCAGAGAGCTATAAAAGAGCTATGTTTGGGAATGAGCACTGTGGCTTTGCCTGAAGCTTAGAGTTACCTCTGATAGAGCCAGAAGTTGCTAGGTGGGCTGCAAGGCTCTTGTGCCTTCCTGGTCTGCTCCCTCTTTTATTAGCAGCTTGATGAACAATTAATTGTACAGTGTCTCTATCATCAACTTTAGTTAAAAATTTTTTATTATGACATAATGCATGCATTTTTTTTCTTTGTGAGCTCTGTGTTGTTCAGGACAAATCACTATCTGGATGTTCTTCTTGTTACATTGTTAATATATTGATACAAATGCTGTAGTCTCAGCAAGCTGAAAAAAAATCTAATGAAAATTATTACAACAGTATGCCTTTCTAGGGCACAAGTGATTTCTGGAACTGAAGTTGCTTTATTTTTATCTTACTATGCTCCTCCTACTTTCATAAAAACAAAAAAAAAGTTCTGAGCTCTAAATTAGTCATTGACTTTACAGTTTAAATTGCTGTTCTATGGTAATTTAATAAACCCAGTGCCAGTGAATAACTGCCAAGGAATAAGTCATTACTCCTATCAACAATGTTTTAACATACATAGGGCTCCAATTCTGTGATTACTCCCATTATCAAAATCTTAATCACTCCACAAAAGAAAAACAAAAAAATCACACTTGATATTTCTGAAAGACAACCCATACTGTTCTAATGACGGTGACATCTCCCCATAGTGTCACTTGCATCAGCTCTTTTCTCACTGTTAAGGTCTGGAGAGAGAGAAAGCTTCTAGGGTAAGGAGGCCAGGTTTAGCAAACCAAAACACAAGATGTCCAGTTAAATATGAATTTCACATAAGCAGTGAATATTTTTAGCATAATTACAACTCACATAAAATTAAGGACATGCTTGGTGAAAATTATTCATTATTTATCTGAAGTTCAACTTAACTGGAGATCCTATATTTTATGTGGAAACCCCACCTGACGGTATCATTGTTAAGTGGGGAAGTAGGATCTGTGCTGCAGATGACTGGGCTGTTTGCTGAGAATCCTGTAATAGTCAACACAGGGTCTTTTTAAGATATTTTCCTGCAGGCAAAGGGAGACTTGCCTGGAGAGAGGCTGAGCCCCAGGACAATAGTGGCCAACAAAGGCCTTGGCAGTGTTCACAGGCCGCTCAATAAAGGACACACCTGCTCCCCATGGGCTGCCACCATAAAGCGGCCTCCCCTCTGAGTATCCTTTTTGAAACTAATGACGTGTGACAAAAATAGTGAGGCAAGTCCAGCAAAAGACCTTTCCTGGAGAAATTAGCCATCACCCTGTTCTAATAATTAGCTGTCTTTAGGTATTTCTGACTGTTCCACCCAATCATTCAAAGGAATCAAAGGTCAAAGGTCAAGCATTTATGACTTAGAGCAGATTTTGTTTTGGAAAACTTGCCAATTTTAGCAAAAACAGAATTTTAGCAAAAATCTTAGTTATGCTTTTCATGAAAACTGTTTTAAAAGAGCAGAAAACAACTTGCAATTACATTCCACATATAGTATGCAGAACTGAGGACAAATACAGAGAAATGGCAGAAAGAGGAAAGCAATCACAAAGACTATTTTGGAGATCATTTTTACAACATTTTTTTCTTAAAATCGTGATTCATGTATTTATCTTCAGTGTGATAAGCCTAAGCCCATGAAAATTTCTACATATGAGTTTTGTGGTCCCCAAGGTAATCTACTTTGCGAATGCCTTTGGACCCTCAGAAACATTGCAAGGTAAGAAGAATGCAAGAGATTGCATCATTTCTTTCTGTGCTTTCTCTTTATTCTAGTTCTCATTTCTCTTTATGTCTAGTCATGTAGAAACTACTTGACAGCTTCTTATGAAGCAACTTTTACAATTTTTACAGTACATATTATGATATATTTTATGAACAAATTGGTTAAGATATGCCACTAACTACACTAATCAATTTAAATTTAACTTAAAATCAATCAAAGAATGTTTTTTAATTTAAAATTGTACTCTTCGAACACTAGATGCCTCCCAAGTAAGTACTCAGTAGATGTAGCTATGTAGTGACTACTATTTTGGACACTGCAGCTAATAGAGCATTTTCATCCTCACAGCAAATGCTATTAGACAGTTAAGTCTCCAGACTGTTACATATTCATACTGGACCAGACAGAATATGCATATTTTAGGCACCACTCTGTTCCAACACTATTCTAGGAAAATAGAAAAAGACATAGTTGACTGATTTAATTAGAAAAAAGCTGCTACATTAGGCACAATAATCCAACAATTTCAATATCTCTGAAGAAGTAATGATGAAAAGGCAACAAACATGTAAATATGTATTTAAAATGTGAATCATAATTACTATTGCAATTACCCATAGTCATTTAATCAAATGGAAGGTGTTTGACCTTTCTGAGCTTCTGCCTTTGTCATCCATAAGATAGGGGTAACTAACAAGAGCACCCGCGTTTTCCAGAAAAGCCACTTCATCTATGGGAAGCTCCCTGGAGTTGTTCAGTACCCATCTCCACATCACCCTTCCTTGCTGGGATTTGAGAGGATGGAAAAAGAAAGCTCAGAGAATAGTTGGCATATATGAAAGCACTCAGCAAACGCTAGCTGCGCTTAAACTATTTTACAAAATGAAATTTCCCAAAGGGGAAAATCAAATAGTAGAATGTAAAAGTCATTCATATTTGGGACTACTAACCAAGCTACTTTCCCGTGGACTTAAGTGGTTTTTACAGTGCAGAAGCAGTAAGAAAAAAGAAAAAGCCAAAACAGGGTAAGTTAGTTATCTACTTAGAAAAGAAGGAAGAGGAAGAGGGGAAGGAGGAGGAAGAGAAAGAGAAAAAGAAATATGTTTAACCACAAGAAACACCCAGAAGTTAGTAAAATTTATTTACAATATTAAATGAGTACCAGCATTAGTAATGGCATCTGGCTAAATATTATAAATTCTTCAAACTAAACATAATGGTCAGTGGACGAACAGGATTAATGTGTTTCTTCCTGGCATTAATATGGAGATCGGTGTGAAAGCCAAAGTTGTCCAGCTAGAGCAGAAAATAGCACAGTGCCTGTGGCTTGTGGCTTTTAAATAACAGCACTGGGTACCTCAGCATAGGATCAGATGACTGAGCTAGAGCTGCAGGGGTTTTTTGTTTGTTTTGTTTTGTATTGCATTGTTTTGTGGAGCTAGAGTGAAAGTTTAAATGCATCCCCTCATCTCTAACCATGGAAACTTCACCTCCAAACAAAACTGTTGTGCAGGAATTATTTAATTGCTACAGAGTATCTATTGTTGCCCCATTTTTTTATAACCATAAGAGAGGAATTGCATTTTTCTCCCTATATATTTATGTTATCGCAATTGTTCAGATGTAATCTACACCTTGACATTTGAGAGGAGAAATTGTGTCATAATGGTTTTAAATGAATTGATTGTTTATGATTTCCTCCCCAGCTTTCTCTTCACAGCCTACAGCAAGAATACAGCAGGACAGCTGCAGTCAAATCAGCAGAAGAGCACACAGAATTAACATGGTGGTCTTAAAACTAGCAAATTGCTATCTCTCTCTGCATGTCTCCCTTTAATTGAGCACTAAATTGGATTTCATTGGGCAAGATACCAAACACTCATTGCTTTTGTGAGTCCCCCATGAACCACAGCATTATTGCTTACCCACATTTATTGCAATTGCGAGAGACAAAATGAAGGGTAATAGACAGATGAAGCTAAATAGACCTCCTTACTCTGTAGAAGTCGAATGTTTCTCTCTTTAGTGGCAATATTTGATTAATGTATCTATTTATTAAGTAGTATTTGAGTTGCTCTGTCTCTTCTCCATGAGCTCCTAGGCACAAGGAACCCCCTTACCTCTTTCCAAGTCAGCATCTTCAATATTTGTCTTTATGACCAGATTGGCAAAATTTTATACCAGACCATTCTTTTATCAGTTAATGCTTAATAAATGAGCCATTGATGGGGGATTGGTATTGGATTGCTGCAATCCACTTGGAGCACAATCCACTCTCCCTCCTATTGGAGGGAAAGGCAGCATGAATACAAAGAAATCAAAGTCAATCTCCAGTTGGGGTGATCAGTACTGATAGAAAGTGTTGTGAATAGAACTCTTCAAAAAGGAATAGATATTATTTTCATTTCACTTTAGAATATTTGGAATTTTTTAAGAGAAGGTGGGGAAGAATGGCAGATTTATCTTTGAAGAGTATTTAAAATATAAAATCAGCGATAGAATCAGTTTTGACTAAATATTTATAAATTGATCAGCATATCGGGTGGACTGATGTGGAGTGATAAAGAAGAGGAGTTAGCATCAGATGGGTGCTGCCCTGCAGCATGGTGAAGAAATTACCCCCTCTCATAGGCCAGGGATTTAATCACCTGCCTCGAAAGAGCAAGGACCCAAGTTCAATCCCCGGTACCAAAAAAAAGAAAGAACGAAATTACCACCCCAAACTGTTCAGCCTTAAAAGCTGTTACATTAACTCTCGTGGTTAATAGTTTTAAATATCAAATTTGTATCAAATACTATGTAATTTTAAGTGATAAAACCAAGATTGAGTTTTTTCATGAGTTCTACGCCTTAGCTCTGCTCACAACATTAATTTTCAACAAATACCCTTCAGAATCTTAAAGCAGAATACCAATCAAACCCACTGCCTAGTCTCTCTCCCCTGTGTGTCAGCATCTTTGAAGTAAATGAAGCTCCGTGTGTGGAATAGACAATGAGATCCATGACTTGAGATAGAAACCAGACTTCAAAAAGAAGTGAAAAAGAGAAAGATTTTTAAACTTGATAGCGAGTTAAGTGATGGAGTTTAATCCGGCTATTCCACAGGTTTGCAGGGCAGTCTTTCCCTATCGTATGTCTCTTTTTCCATCTGCAAAATCAGAAGCAGTAATCCTACATTGACATGTGGGAAACTCCAGGTTGTATCACCAAGTTTTTCAAATTACCACAGATATGTGGGCCTAGGGCTTGTAAGAAATTAGGCCATGCCTGAAATAAATCATGTTCCAGGAAGATAAGTTGCTTCATGAAAATTAAAACTGCTGCCTTTGGCAATATTACTAGAGTTCTCAAAGCCTTTGATATTCTCTGAAATCAGAGCCTGACATTATTAAGAAACGACTGCACAAAATTTTGCAGATTAATACAGCTTCATAAGAACTAATTTTTAAAAATCAGAATGTCTGCAAAATAATACCTATAGATACCACAAGGGATTCAAGACAGAGAGTCCAACTCCACATAGGAGAGGAATACTTTTTTTAAATATTTTTCTATGAGATTCAGTATCATTGCTTCAGGACAGATCCAAGTTCCCTGTGTATTTGTGGTAGTCTTTAAAAGTAAATTTCTAAAAAAACTGAAAACAAAGAAACTTGCCAATGGAAAGGATTATATAAATATAAGCTGCCCTCTTTCAACATGCTAGTGGTTTAGTGCTCACCAGATATGCTTTGTAGGCATTCTGTCCATTCTGACTCTCTTTTCTTCAAAAAATGGATGAAAGTAGGAAACTTGTCTCTCAATTGGAGGTTTAAGGGATATTATTGAAATTGAAAAGCTTATTTTTTTAAATGTCCCCAAACTTGCATGTAAAACTAAAACAATGGTTTAAAAAGAAAAATAAAACAAACAAAAAAGATGTTAATAGCCAATCTTGTAACAGTTTATCAGACTGATGGCTCCACCTCTGATCCAGACTAGGCCGTCAGCAGATTATTCAGCTCCTCCTGCTATTTGGATAAATTAATGGCAAATATTTTCATTTGGAGGATTAACCCTATTTCAAACATGATTAAGGAGAGCACATTCTCAGTTTATTTTTACCCCAAAAACATTCTTTATTCATTCCAGTGGTATCGTTGAGTGTCTGTTTTGTGTGATCTTTGATGCTTAGTGATCTATCAAAACACCAGCCACTTTCCTCGATCCCATCCTCTTTGTGGGGAGTGATAGTGGAAAACAGAATATAAGGCTCAACTTTCTAATCAGTCTTCTTCTTCCTTTGTCTTGCCACCTCCTTCTCCTTCATTTCAATGGTGGCAGAGTTTTGGGCAGGCACAATCACCATTTGGTTTAGCTAGAGCATGACTATGCTAAGAAATAACTACTCTGTGCATAAAAAGAACCATTTTTCTCATTGTCAAAGAGTATGAAAAGGAGCCAGAGCCATGGAATTGTGATTGTGAACTCTTAGAAGGCAGGTAGATAGGTGGGAGGGGAGGCTTGTATAAATACACACATTTTGAAGTCTTTCCCATTAAGAAGGTCTAGCAGAAATGTGACTGACTGAAATGAACACACCTAGTGCTCAGACAGTGGTTTTGAAGACCATTCTTTACTGAAAGGAACTAGGACTCCCTGGAGGAACAGCTGCCTGCTAGGGCTAGGAAAGAAAAGAACACAGAATTCGGATGGTCTTCACTTTGTACCAGAAAGTTAGGAATCACTCAGAGAATGATCAAGATGACGAGGCTTCTGCTTGCCAGGCTTAGGAAAGTTTGTGCATCAAAGATAGTAATATAAATATGGTACATACATTTCCATAAAACTCATGAATTTAAAATAAATAGCCAGGACTGGCAGTGCATACCTGTAATCCCAGCATGCTGGGAGGCTGAGCCAGAAGTGTACATTCAAGACTCACGAGCCCCACCTAGCAATTTAGCAAGACTTTATCTTTTTACGTCATAAGTACAACATATTAATTAACTAAACTTACACTAAAGAACCCTAGCTGACTCCATGTTAGTCACACTATTCAAAACTGAATCACAGTAGTGGGGCAAAGTGACATCTGCCTCTTGATGTGACTCGCTGCAAAAAGTATGGCACCACTTCCTTGCCATTCCTACCAAAAATTCATAAATCATGAGGAGTCACCAGGCAAACCTAAATCAAAAGATTTTCTCCAGGGATGTAGCTCAGTGGCGCCACACCTGCCTGGCAAGCAATACCAAAAAGAAAAAAAAATCCTTAGTACCAAAAGAAAAAAAATTTCTACAAATAACTGATCTATATTCTCTAAACAGTGAAGGTTTTGAAAATAAGTGAACCAGGTTTAGTGGAACACCCCTGTAATCCCAGCACTCAGGAGACTGAGTCAGGAAGAGTGCCATGAGTTTGAGGCCAGCCTGGGCTACATAGTGAATTCAAGGCCAGCCTGAACTACATAGCAAGACCCTGTCTCCAAAAGAAGGAAGAAAAAAGAAAAGAAGTGAAAGACAGGGAATTACTCTTCGTTAAAGGAGGCTAAGGGGGCCAGGGATTTAGCTCAGCGGTTCGGTGGCCTGCCTTGCAAGCGCAAGGACCCGAGTTCAATGCCCGGTACAAAAAAAAAAAGAGCCTAAGGACACAAGAATACATAATCATGAATGAGATCACAGATCTATAAAGAATACTTATCAGAGAAATAAGAAAATTTGAATGGGAGGTAGATTTGATGCTGATCTTGTCAATTAATTGATTTTGATCATTTTGCTGTGATTATGTAGAATGATTATTCTTATAATTTAGAAATAAACAATGGAGAGCTAAAGAGTAAAATGACTCATATCTAATACTTACTCTTCAATGGTTCAATGGAAAAATCTAACATATACTAAAACTTTGTATTTTACTACAAAATGTATAATGTGCAATTATTTCAAAATAAACAATTTTTAAATAAAAGTAATTTTTGTTGTATTGTATTTTTAAAGAGTCCAAAGATTTTTCTTTTGGTAATGATTTTCAGAGTGTGGCACCCTGAGCAGAATCATAACTGGAAAACTTGTGAGGAATGTAAGCCTCACAAGAATCTGGAATTAATGGCAAGAGAAATTTTACTCTATTTTGAATGCAAGGATAAGAGAGACAGCAAAGGGCAGGATGGATGCACAAATACATCTCTTAGGTAGTGAAGAGATGTCTCGGGGCCAAGACAAAGACAAAAACCCAAAAAGAGTAACTCCAAAGGAGTGAGAATGCAGGAAAACCGAAGTTCAAAGCTCTTTCTTCTTTATCTTTGGCACAAACTGAACTACTTGAATATAAACATCTTACTACTCAAGGGAGCTAAAGGCCAAGAATCTCCATTTGGAGAAGTAGGCAGTGAAGGGGCAATGTGTGAATATACAATAAGTGGTCCTGAAAGGTACCTAGTCCTTTGAACTATATCTGCACTTGCCCATGCAGCATATAGTCCTCCCAGAGTTACTCCTTTGATACTGTATCATCTACAGTAACATATAACAAGCTTGCACTTAAACCTTCAGGCCGGATAGTTTCGCCTTGTCCTCGGAAAACTCACATCCAGACTGTAAGAAAATGCACAGCTCTAATTATTCTAGAAGAAAGGTACAAAACTGTTGTGTTTTAAAGGATAAAAAATGAGAATCAGTTGGGAAAGAGGTTCAGAAAAAGTAGGGATAACACGTCTGAAACAGAACTGAACAGCACAATCCTGAAAGCCAATTTCAATGAAGGAAGGATGGAAGAGGGAGGGGGAAAAGAAGAAGAAAAAAAAGAGGATGAAGAAATCAACGTTTGCTCAACATGGTGGCACACCACTGCTTTAATGGTAAAGCAAGTTTTCTACTGTACATGAATGCAAAGACAAAAAATATCAATTGCTAGCTCACAATAGATCTCAGTAAACTGATAGATATTAGAAGAGAGCATCAAGCTGCATATTTCCTACTCTCTTTGGAATTTCTAATGAACAAAAATGTTTCTGAGGGAAAGGATATCCAGGTTAGAAATGGTCAGAATGAGCCATACACAGCAATGTTTCCAAACTCAAGATTATAAAGTAGGATTGAGGGACAATATAAAACCTGAAGTTAGATTTTCTAAACTCACACAGAAAAGTATTCCAAACTAAGAGAATCTATGAAAAATTTTGACTGCAACACAGCAGAAAGATGAAAGAGGCCAAGTTGGCCCTGAATAAAGCGTAATACAGAGCAAGGCGCGCTGACCCAGGAGGCAGAATAAAGGGACTCTGGTCTTCATAATGTCGGTAACTCTGTGGCCTCGACCAGTGAGTCACTCACCCTTTCATAGCCACACCTCCTTCATGTATGATCAGAACTATCATCTCCAAGTATTTTTTTCTCTGAAAACAATACGGTAGCCAACAAAGATAAAGTAGATTAAAATAACCCTAGAAGCCAGAAGCTCAGTGTTGTGGTTTATATCTAGATGTCCCCCAAGAGCTTCATGCGCTCCTGTGGTAGATGGGGCTTTGGGAAGCTGTTCAGATAGGGGCTCATGGCTGACTCACTGTTAGGAGGTGGGGACTGGTCAGAAAAGCAGGGTCACTGGGGATGTGGCCTGGAAGGCTTTATCTCCCTCCTCCCTTTGCACTCAGTCGCTACTTCTCAGGACTCATGTATTGAGCATCTTTCCTCATATGTCCCCTCCAGGGGCCTCTACCATGCTGCTCTGCCTTGGAGCCAGTGGACTATGGACTGAAACCTCCACAAACTGTGAGCCAAAATAAGCTTTGGCTACTTTAAATTACAGGTGCTGGATATTCTGTCCCAGCAACAAAAAAGTTGCTGAGATACTCAAGAAATATAAATCAACATATACAACAGTTGAAAATTCTGCCTCCCTTAGATGCCCTTAAAGATAACCTTGCAGAAGCAGGAACAGGGACCCACTGGTCAGGTCAGCCCTGTCCTGGGGCTTTCTCTGCTGAGCTCAGTTCCTCCTCACACCTGGATGATCCTGAGAGAGGTTGCTAGAGTGGACCACCTAGAAAGTATGTTGCGGAACTCAAATCGTGACACCACAAAACTATTGCCTGCAAAGAAAACTATTGCCTGCAAAGAAAAGTTACCCCTTTGGCCAATTAAATCAAATTATTTTATTTTCAATAGTAAATATGTTCAAGCAACCTCTTTTAAACATTACATCCCGGCCAAATAAGGTGCTTAGGAAGAAATTCACGAAATAAATCTTTTCCCAAACACTTATAGCCTTAGGTCCCCAGCTTTGCCTGGCTAGGGGAGCCTGAGGTGAACTCAACACTATTCATTCTGTCCACACCAAAGAGTCACCAGCCTGGAACACACAGGTCCAATCAGGCTTTCATTTTCCTTGCATGGAAAGTTTCATTGTGGAAAATTTCGCTCTGACTGCAATGTCCTCTACCTGCCTCTGGGCAATCAAAGAAACTTGAGTTGGAAATTACGTGAGAAATGCCCATAAAATGGACAGAGGAGATGCATCTGTTCACTGTGATGGGCATTATACTGAATGATCCTGACTGGTTGCTTAAATTTACTAAGAGAATCTGGTAAGAGCAAATTCACTTAAAAACTATTGACCAATGACATTGAAAACTGTAAGGAGAAAACGTATACTAAAAAGAATATCATTTACTTCTTTCACCCATTAGTGCCAAGATCTTTAAATCTGGAACAAAATTACTGTAGATAGACGTACTATCTGTTAGCTAAAATGAGAAAGACAATCTTTTGTGCATAATTGTTAGCATCTTAGATCTGGTGATCTTAGTGAAAAGTTTGCTTAATGGTGCCTGTTAGTAAATAAGAAGGAAAATGGTCCCCATATACTATGAGTGCTTAAAAGTACTAATTACTAGAGATAATGTTCTCATTTTAATAGCACCTCCCTAGTCTACAAATATAAAAGCAGAGGAATGCAATGCTTTTTAAAAAGTGTTCCTAATTAAATGTGGCTTGAATCTAATCATACTCCCTCCCCCAAACAGGAAAGTGTCTGTGAAAGTTAAACTTCCATAACAACCCGCTAACAAATAATACCACATAAAACCACAAAGAAGTTAAATTCAGTTCATGTCAGTTGGATTTATTTTCATTTTTGTTATCCACTGAAAAAGTGAGCTTGCAATACAATGTTCAGAATCTTGTAAGGGCTAAGGTAGACATAAGTGTACACTTCTATCTGTCCTAACCAGTCACAAAGGACAACCTTCTATTGCCCCCTCCCCTTTGAACAGCAAGACAGAGTTAAGAACAGAATTGCTCTGATCTATGATGTGAAAATAGACAGAGAATGCTATGAAGGAAGCAATTTTCTTAAAGAGCTAAAGTAATAAAACAAGAGGCTGCAGGAGATGAAATGCAGGTATCTTCAAGGTCAACACTCAGAAATCAATAGCCTTCTTGTACACAAATAACAGACTCACTGAGAGAGAAATGAAGAAAACAATTCCTTTAACAATATCATCCAAAAAATTAAAAATCTAGGAATCAATATAACAAAGGAAGCAAAAAACTTCTAGACTGAAAGCTACAGCACTCTGAAGAAAGAGATCAAAGAGGATAAATGGGAAGACATCCATTGCTCTTGGGTAGGAAGAACCAATATAGTGAAAATGGTCATACTTCCGAAACTGCTATACAGATTCAATGCAATCCCAATTGAAATCCCAACAGTATATTTCACTGAACTAAAGAAAACAATGCAAAAATTCATTTGGAACCAGAAGAGACCTAGAATAGCAAAAGCAATTCTAGGCAATAAAGACAAGGTAGAGGGTATCATGATCCTTAACTTGAAACTATACTACAAAGCCACTGTGATAAAAACAGTGTGGTACTGGCAAAGAGACAAACCAGAGGAAGAGTGGAACAGATTAGAAGATGGAGAAAAAAAGTGAGACATACTCAGCTGCCTCATCTTTGACAAAGGAGCCAGCAATCCTTACTGGTGTTGGAAAAACTGGATTTCAATTTGCCAAAGATTAAAACTAGATCTCTTTCTTTCACCGTGCACTAAACTAAAATCCAAGTGGAATGAAGATCTAAATATTAAAACAGAAACACTAAACTTGCTGGAATATAAGTTAGGTAGAACTCTTGAAGACATTGGCATAGGAAAAGACTTTATGAACAAATCCTCAGTAGCATGGGAACTAGCACAAAAAATCAACAACTCGGAGGATCTCATCTTATAAAAAAGCTTCTGCACTGCAAGAGAAACCACCAACAGAGTTAAAAGACAACTTACAATGTGGGCAAAAAAAATTATCAGCTGTTCCTCAGACAAGGGACTACAAAGAGAATATATATAAAGAACTCAATCAATCAAGCCCCCCATATATAAAGATTCAATTCAAAAATGGGCATCTGAAATGAACAGACATTTCTCAGACAAACAAGTAAAAGCAGCAAATAAATATATGAAAAAATGTTCAACAGCACTGGTCATTTGAGAGATGGAGATGAAAACAACACTGAGATTCTACCTCACCCCAGAAAGAACAGCTGCTATCAAGAAATCAACAAATAACAAATGCTGGAAGATTGAGGGGAGAAAGGAATCTTCCTCCATTGTTGGAGAGAATGCAGACTGGTACAACCACTGTGGAAATCAATATGGAGATATTTCAAAAAACTAGGATTAGAGGTCCCATTTGATCCAGGTATTCCTCTGTTAGGTATCTTCTCAAAGAAGTAAAAGCATCATACTACGGTTATATATGTGTACCCATGTTTATAGCAGCACAGTTTCTAATAGCTAAAACTTGGAAACCACCCAATTGCCCAACAACAGGAGATGGGATAAAGAAAATGTTTGTTTGTTTGTTTCAATAAGATGGAGTACTACTCAGCCATAAAGGATGAGAAATTAGAGATATTTATAGATAAATGGATGCACATTGAGGCCATACATTTAGGTGAAATAAATAGGACAAATAGGTAGGTGTAAATAATAAGTAAATAGTTTCTCTAGTGTGAAAAAAAGGAAATACAGGTATCTTCTGCTGGATGAAGAAGCTTTCTGGTTCTGGAAGGGAAGGAAGCAGGAAAAAGAATGAGGGATCCTTTTGCACATTGGTGAGGTGGGGATTTAGCTTAGTGGCACTGTTCCTGCCTCGCAAGTGCAAGGTCCTGAATTTGATCCCTGGTCCCAAAACAAAAAAATTGGAAAGCTTCCACACTAACACTAGAAACACATGCACAAAGGATAAAGGAAACCATTTCTCATCCTTGTTTTTCAGCATACAAGATGCAGATGATTTTTACTGAACACAAATGATAGGCTATCTTTCATAATATAAAATAAAAAAATTCAAAACATCTTTTACAAATCTGTCAATTATTGGCTCATTATTTCCAATGTTTAAAAAACTGGTTGATTTTATTATGTGGCAAATATGACCAAGATACGAAAGGCTTCTCTAGTACACATTAGAGCTGAGAAACTGAGCTATAGACAAGCTATAGAGATGCTAATAAAAGATAGCAAAGAAGTAGCACTTGAGCTATCGGGGAGTGAGGGGCTGAAAGACTGGCACCATGAGAGAGGGGAAGTTTACAAGGACAGCTCTACATGAAGGCTGGGGTGTAGTCTAGAAAAAGTTGGCGCTCTGACAGGATAATTTAACCAGTGATTAAAGTGTCTGAAGGAAAAGAAAAAAAGAATGAGAGTATCATCAACTTGGGATAGAGGTTGCATTTCCACAATATAAAAAAGGCAACGTGAAAGAATGTTTGTAGGAACCTCTTTGCCTGGTGGAAATTTAGTCGGTACCTAGGAAAGAAATTAGAAATAAAATTGGACACGGTGTGTAGACAGAAAAATAAATAAATAAATAAAGATACCTCCTGCTTCAGGGTATAAAGAAAGTATATTAAATGTTTTTATGGTGCTGGGAATTGAACCCAGAGCTTTTGCACTGACCTACATTCCCAGCTCTTTTTGACTTTTTTATTTTGAGACAGGGGCCCAATAGGTTGCCCAGGCTTGCCTCAAACTTTCCAGCCTTCTGCCTCAGTTTCCTTGAGTGCTAGGATCGTAGGCATGTGCCACCATAAGGCCCCTAGTCAGAGTTAATTTAGAAATAGAGACTTAATTTTTCTTAAGTCTCTATTTCTAAATTTGTGGAAATGCTATGCCTCCCTAAAGTTCAGTCTGCTGGAGAGAACAAACAAGATAAAAGAATAATTCCAATTCAACATGATCATTGCTGGGTCTCAAGAACGATGTCCTGGATACCTTGAAAATTGAAGGATGAGTATGAAGTGGCCAGGTGGAAAAGAGAGACAGGCTTTGTTCTTCCAGCAAGGGTATCTACATGCCCAACAGCCCAGAGGAATAAACTGTTCGAGAAACTGTACTGTGGAGCGGAGCGGGCAGCGAGTGTGGAGGAGGCCACGTGGTTAGGAAGTGAAAGACCAGTCTTTTGTGGATAAATGAAGGAGTTCAAAATGAAACCCATCCCCGGAAAGTAGAGGGAAACTGGAAGGATTAAAGCAGTCACTTGAAAGCACTGTTACCTGAGATTTCTCACAGCACAATTTCTGAGATCGCTGAGATTTCAGAGATGTAAATCTCAGATTTCTCACGACAATATGGAGGATGGGTTAATACAGAAAACAATGAAGTCATACCAGAGTGGAGTGTGTGGGCTTGACCAAAGGTAGGAAAAAACTGAGTTCATTTTACTCGAAGGTTTGCAACTGACTATTCTCAAATGAACTCAAATAAACCTAAGACAAGAATTCCTAATTTATTGACAGTTGTGCCTGAGATCTGACTTACTCCAAGGGAAGACTATTGAACAAATAGGCTGAAAACCTGCCATTGGGGCTTGCTTCCACTCCTCTGATGTCTGTGTGTCAAATGCAACCCTGTCAGCCTCTTCTGATGGTAAGGAACTTACCTGTCCTGGGACCTTGAAAAACCTGAGGAAACAGAGATGCAGCTGTGCCTTCCACTGGAAACCCAGAGGCAAAGTCTGGCAGCCTTTGTGTATTGATCCTGAGCTCCTTTCTCAACACTGTGTTCAGGAGACAGAGAGTTCTAGATGGCCAAGCCTGCTTGCTCACCTTCATGGCCAGGGAGGCAGGAGGCTATGACAAACAAGGCCTGAACACCTGGAGGGGTGGTAGGTGACAAACTGTCATTTAATGAAAGATAAGTGTATTGGACACAGGATGATGAAAACTGTGTGTGTGTGTGTGTGTGTGTGTGTGTGTGGTGTGTGTGTGTTTTGCAAAGGATTGAACCCAAGACATTTCACATTTCCAACCCTTCCTTATTTTTCTTTTTTGATACAGTGTCTCAATAAGTTGCCCAGGTTTGATTCGAACTTGCAACCCTGCTGCCTCAGGCTCCCAGAGTCCTGGGATTACAGATATGCCCACCATGCCCAGCTGAAGAAAACATTTTGTGGTAACAGAAATAGCAAAAGTTCACGCAGTTCTGCCACTAAGTTGAAAGTGACAGCACATGAACTAACTTAGGGAGGTATTGGTTAAAGAAAAAAACAGAAGTAAAATATATTTAGAAATTAAAATTGAAAATATATGGCAAGTGGCCCGTGGGATGTGGGTAACCAATTTTGAACCAGATGGTTTGGCATTTTAATTTTCTGTTAGGAACAGAGATTGTGTAAGTCACAGAAATCTTAATATAATAAGCTTTTTGAGGTGTTCCAGGTGTGCCTGACATTTTGTTTAATAGATGTAGTCCAAAAGTGACCAGGAAAAAAGGTGAAAAGGGAGGGAGAAAGAAACATCTCCCAGTTACCTGACTAGATCTGCTGCAGAAAAAGTACCACCTACCAAGGTGGGAAATAAACAGTTGGGAGGATGAACTGCTCAGTTTGGGCCATGTCTGGAACATTGAACAGAAACATGTTAGCAATCTCAGGCATGGTATCCAACAGGACCGTACAATTACATTTAGCACTAAGTACATTTCTGCTTACTAGCTTTTCTAATTCTTAATCAGTGAAAATTCTTGGGTTTCATTGGTCAAACTTTTAATCAGTGGGGTCCTTTGGTTTCTATTGACCAAATCTTTGCAAGATGATTTTCATCTTTTAAAGAGCTCTCAACCTTTTGGCTGTGTCCAATTCATAAGCATTTTTAAGCCATTTGCTTTGCATCCAAACCACACGGTTATACTGTTTTCCATGAACCGTAATTTCTAACCCAAAGCACTGCACATGGGTTGGGTGATATCGAGTGAGCCATCCAATGACTGTTTGGTGACCATGTCATCCACTGCCATTTTCAAACTGCTGGCCAACTGGAGCAGGAAATGTAGTTTGGGTAGGTGGGAAGAGGTTAGACAGGAAGGAAGCTGAACAATGTGTTGTAAATATCAGATCTCTAATTGTAAATGTGAATTGTTCAGTGAATGGAAACCCAGTGTGCAGTTTGCTTCTGTGGGAATGTCAGATTGACTATAGCTGTACTTGAAAGTACTTCAGTGGTGGCAACTTTACTTGAATGAATTTTTCATCTTGATTGATGCAGTAATGTAAAGTTCAATTCTAAAAGCTGGTGCCTAACTTTGGTAGGAAATGTTTGCATTTGGACACTAAAATAATGAACTTCTATGTGCATTCTTCTATGCTTTATTTTTTTAATTTAGTCTCGTTTCATTTTCATGAGATGTTGGGTTTGTTTGTAAAATCTAAGGATGGTTATAAATACTGTAAGGTATTGTAATGTTATGAATACAGGTTATTTGAAAGCTGTTTATTATTACATCATTCCTGATAACACTGAGTGTTTTTAATAAAATTTATATTTAATGCAAAAAAAATATGTCACCTATCATAAATAAGGACAGCAAGAGATTAATGCCGAACTTTCATCCTGCAATATGTCCTGATCCAGTTTTTTCAGAACTAGAAAACCTGAATTTGTGCCCAGAAACCCCACTGAATTTTCATGTGACTCTCAGCAAGTTCGCTGTCAACTAGTTTATCAGACAATAAACTGGAGAGAACCGCAACACCTACCTCATAGATAGTGTACATAAACTGTCCCGTGTGTAAAATTAACTCAATAAATACAATCCCCCACCTTGTTGGCAACCCAAGGATATAAATTATCAAAAACCAAGACAACTCAGACCATCAAGAGGAAGATTTATCCAGTTTACACTGCATGCCAGACTTCTGAGTATATAATATTATACAAGAATGTCAATATTTCTAACCTCTAGAAATTTACATCCTGATTAGGACTGATGACCGGTAAGACAGTTACAGAATGTGAAAAGTGTTTCAAAAAAATTAAAACAGGGTGACATGGTCAACCGAAACTGCAGTGGACTCTGTGGACTGGCAGGTTGATTTCTTTAGCCTTTTCATCCTGGAGAGAGTGTAATCTTTTTTCAATAAAAATGATATGTAATATATACATCACTCCTCTCTCCACCCCCCCTTTTCTTTCCCTCCCTCTCCCTATCTCTCTGTAGAATTTTGCCACCATGTGAGGATTTCAAGAATGCCTGACTGGTCTGCATGGGATTCACACAATGTAGCCTGGGGTGAATTTATGACGTTTTATAAGGAAAAGTGCAAGAATGGGAAAATGACCACAGGATCCACCTGCTCTGCCATGTACCGTTCCACTTTGGAATAACAATGTAACAAGTTCAGACTGGTATCAGCCTGGGGACATCACCCTTCACAGTTGGGAATACCCTCCGGGATATTCTATATACACCGAATCGACAACATATGTTAGTGCTTGCATTAGACCAGAAACTGAGCGTGGTGTGTGGCAGTTCTTCACATCGTCGCTCAGCGAGAACCAAGTGCACAAAATGAGGTTCTAGTCTCTGAAAATTTGGATTCGACTGGGTAAGAGGTTCTGATGTCCAAGGGGAGGATGTTCACATGAGGTGCCGCTCCTCAGGAAGAGATCCAACTTGAAGCCACAACTACCACCTACTACTCATCTGTGACTATCTGTGCCAGTGGGGGAAAAATAGGCAAAGAATGTAATCCTTGCATTGTTAATGTGAATAGATCCAGACTTCCATGGAGAGCAGAGACACGGAGTGCAGGCAGGAGTACTTCTGGAACCTAGGGGAGTCCCTGAGGTGCTGCTTGCTGCTTATGTGCCCGGCAATAACTATAATTGTGAACGTATTAAGAAATTACAACACTGTGGCTCATGAAGGTAAGGCAAATCAAACTCAGATGCTTCGAAGATGAAGGTCTGTGTCTGCCCACTTGGTGAGCAATCTTTATTTAGTTGAAGTGCTGGCTATGAGTGACAAAACTCTGGAGTAAAGAGTAGAGGAAGAAAATAATGAATATAAACCAGAGTCACAAGGTCAAACAGCAGGGAACACAGACTGTTTCTGAAGTCTTCCCGGCATGAGTCTTGTACAGAAATTGCAGCTTGGTATAATTGGGTAAATGATGAGGGTGAATGGAGAGCATGGATGCAAAGGAACAGCCAAAGAATATGGACCCCTTTGGGCCCCGCTCACATCCATCCTGTCACTTTTCCTCCAGCCATCGCTGCAGGAAGGAGCTCCGCATCGAGGTCAGTGAAAAGCACACCATCACAGATGTGCACAGGTCTCCGGAGTTCTGCTCCAGGGCTTCTCTCGGTCTATGATGCAGAACCTGTGTGCTGGGGAATCAGCATCCCATAGGACAACCTTTCTCCAAAAGGGACAAGAGTTTATCAGTAAAGTCTGCCACTGTATGTCCCTGCTAGAAGGAGAAGCAGAGAAGTGAGGGAGAGATTGGATGAATAGTCCTCCACATCGCCCCTCAGAACATGCCCAAGGCCAAAGCCCAGCTGACCACACGGCCCAGCACGGATCAACTGAAGGATTCTCTACAGGGAACTGGCTTTCTGTCTTCCCTGCTTCGTTCTCCCCTTGTCCTATTCCCTGAATCAAGTAAACTGCCTCCCCAGTTAAACTACTTACAAATAAGCTCGTTTCCTGGCCTACTTTCCGATTACTTTAAGCTGGGGTCCTATCTTCCCTCTAGTTCTCCCCAGAGTTCCTTTGTCATAGATTATTTTAACTGGTTCTGTGCCTTATAATCCAGAATGCTGCTGGATAGAGACTCTGAAATGAAGTGTAAAGAAGTACACAAGCTGCAATTATTCCATAATGAACTTGACACTGCTAAGTTCCAGTAAATCATCAAACACAGCAAAAACAGTTCTTTATTTCGGTTGGCCAATCTTATGAAATTTGAAATGAAGTATTCTTCATTCAAGCTGAACAAGTTTAGTAGAAGTATTCTTTTAAAGAATGCTTTTGTATTACAGGTTTTTAAATTGCCATTATGTCTCTGATCATTCAGCCAAAAATAGAATTGAATTCTTGATTGTGTATATTAACTCACATGCTACTGAGAGGCTCCCTATTAAGTCTTTGAAGTATAACAGGTAATATCTCCAGATTATTAATGTATAAGAGTTCACTCTTTGCTAGTCCATGGGCTTAACCTTACACAAATATTATTTTAATATCTGTTAATCCTTGAAGTTGAATGAGTTTTTTTTTTCTTTTCAACAGCAAAAATAAATTTGCTCTTGTTCTTGTGATAATGGATAACTGTTTCCCTAGACGAGGATTTTAGAAAATGCTGATATGGTGGAGCCAGGGTACTTGCATTGTTCATGCAAAAGCTTCAGGAGTGAACACTATGTCGGCTTTGTGTTAGAGGCTTTGGGACTAGAAGGTGTGAAATGTCTTTCTTCAGTGTTGTTTGCTCACATCCTGGAGAGACTCACAAGGCTGATAAAGCGGAGCAATTGTTCATTGGAGACTTTATACAACTTGCCAACTAGGAAAGCTGTAGACTAAGCACAGAAATATCAGGATGCTGGAAATCACCTGAGGAAAGGCTCACAGCATTCTCCGGGAGTGTGCCAAAGGGAGCCTCTAAAGTAAAGAACTGGTGACCCCACACTCTTCATGAAACAGACCTGGGGGTCCATACACAGAGCCACTTTCCCTTCTCTCTTGTCCCAGAGCACTGCAGCATCAATTACTAGCGCTCCGGGCTAACGAGTCCCTGCTTTCCTAGATAAAGATGTCTTTGGAGAACTAAATATTTCCCTTTCATTTTCAGGGCTTGAATTCTTTAAATTGTGCTATTTCTCTCATTTTGAAAATAGGAACATAAAAGGATAAACTGCAGTACAACCTACCAAAGTGCCAAATAAATTCACAAAAAATAACCATAACAATTGCAGGCAATTCAACTAAAAAGGCTCCATACGTTGAAATTAGGGACCTTTACTCTTTCCAAACACAGCTGTGGGTGGAGAGGTCCCTGTAATCCCTCTGGATTGTGAAAAGTAGACAACTGAAAGAAAAGCTAGAGGGAGGTCAGGGCTCCAAAATCAATAATGGCCTGGTGTAGTTGTCATTAGTGATGAGAAAGTACCAACTGAAATCCTTTAGTAACAGCAATACTGGCTTTTTACAATGTAAAAACAAAACAGTCCTGTTTGTGAAGCAAAGTAGTCACCATGGTGATCTTTAAGAGGATGTTCAGTATGTTTAACGGAAAGTTTGCCCTTGTAAGATGACATGGAACAGTAGACTTCTTGAATTGCTGTTAAATCAAGAGAATGTGCACCTTTGCATATTTATCAAATTGTTCAAACACTGTTACAAGATTATGATTTTCAGATCTTTTCTTTCCCTAGAAAAGGTCTTAAAGATTATATGAAAGTTTAAGTCAATATATGTATGTGTGTCTGTGTGTGTTATTGGGAAGTCTACATTTTTAAAATTATTGCTATTATAGATTATTGTGCATTTATATATTTGGTAATCTGCACACCTAAAACAAACACCTTACCATTAGGCACTGTGAGGGCCAATTTATGCCCAGCAGAAAAGGATGGGGAAAATGTTGATTCCACAGGTTGTTGTGAGTTTAGTTTTAGAGAAAGAGAAACCATATGAAAGTTATTTAGGACAACTGAGTTTTGAACATATGATTCACATTGTACGCACATGGCAACTCCACATCACCAATTCTGACCTGAGACTGGGTGCTGTTCCCCCTCTCAGAACTGTGGAAGCAGAACCAAGATTGAGCAGTAAAAGTGATTTTTATTCTTGACCAAGAAAAAAAGTGAAAGATAAGTTCACAAATTCACTTCTCAGCCTGTTGGGGGTTGGGGAGTTCTAGATACAGGGCAAAGAAATGAGGAGGAGGGGTCAGGGGAGTAAAGAGTATGACGATTCGTCGCTTTTCTGGGAATGAGTGAAGATTTTCCAGAAATTCAAGCACTATGTCTTTTTGCTCCTATTATTGTTCCTCCCAGGCAGCGCGTGGCAAGTACCAAATGTCATGGGGCCGGGGTGTGTGTTGGTCGGCACGCAGGTGGGACTTTGAAGTCAGCCTTTGTCTGGCTGCATCTCTGCAGCCATTTTAGATCAAGTTTCGGCTGAGGCAGCTAAAGAGGAATTTCTGGCCTAAAAGCATCCTGTCCACAAAAATAAATAAGATTAGAGTAGTGCAGAAATGTAGCTAAGTCATTTAGGTAGTACAAGACTATGGCAGGATAACACCTGGGCTTCCTGTCGGCCTGAATCTCTTCCTCCACCGTCTTGCTTAACTCCAATGGATTCATGGCTCCAACTACATCAGAGGGCACGTGGCCCCCAGCACCACATTAAGTCAGCCAGAAACCAAAAACGCTTTCTCAGGTTCCACAGAGAAGATGAGAAGTGTTATTGGTTTTTGTTTTATTGTTCAAGTATTGTGGGTTCACAAAGGTGAGTTCAAGTACTGCATGTCCAGTAAAAAAATACTGTAATGATCCCAAACCTATTATCTGTTACCCAGAGATAACTGATTAATATTTGAGCTATATAATTCTAATATTCAAGAATGCTTTTGAAAATGAGTATATAATATACATATATATGTTTTTCACAACTTGTTTTGCTTGGCACATTGTACATTATTTCCCCTACTAGTCAGTTTCATATCTTTATTTTTATATGTATATATTAATGAATCATAATTATCTTATTACTTAATTGGGAAATTGTACTTCAGAACAGTTGAGCACAAGCTCAACTTCTCAGGCTTCTTAGGTTTGAATCCCAGCCTTATATGCATGGCACTTGTAGTAGTAAGTACCTTATAGCGTTCTTACAAGGATTGGATGAATCCATGTACTTAAAGTTATAAGATTGCCTATCACACAATGTGTTCAATAAATGTCACATCATTTTTAAAGTTTCATAATATTCCATGGTGTTCTCTCTGCAATTTTTGAAATGTCCTATTATGAGTTATTTATAATTTTTTGCTACTAAATCATTATAATTAATATCCATGTAAAAGCATACATATTTTTTCATCCACTAAAAACTATAAAACATTGGCTAAAGAAATTGAAGACACAAATGAACAAAAAGATATCTCATATTTGTGAATTCACAGAATATTGTTAAAATGTCCATGGCTACCTAAAGCAACCTACAGATTCAGTGCAAACTCTACCAAAACATCAATGACATTTCTTAAGCAAACAGGAAAATGTACTAAAATTCATATGGAATCACAAAAGATCCTAAGTAGAAAAAGCAATCTTGTACAAAAAGTACAAAGCAGGAGGCATTACATACACTACCTGATGTCAAATATAGTACAAAGCTACAGTAATCAAAACAACACAGTATTGGCAGAAAAACAGATACAGAGTCCAATAGAACTGAAAGCCGCACTCAGAAACAAATCACATTTTTATGGTCAGTTGATTTTTCACAAAGATGCCAACAATGCACAATAAGGAAAGAAATACATCTTCAGTAAATGATGCTGAGTAAGATGGATATCCACATGCAGGTGAAGTAGACTCAAACTTTATCTCACCTGACAAAATTCCACACAAAATGTATTGAATGCATAAATGTACGACATGAAACAAGGAACATGTCTGTGATATTTCCTAGGAAAACTTTTTAAATATAATTCCCAAAGCAAAGGAAACCCAAGCAAAAATAGACAAATAGCATTAGATGTGTATAACTAAAAAGCTTCTGTACAGCAAAGGAAACCACCAACAAAGATACAATCCACAAATAGGAGAATTTGTTTGCAAACCATACATATAATAAGAAGTTAATATGTAAAATATACACAAAGTCAAACTGTTCTATAGCAAATAGATAATTTAAAATGAGCAAAATATCTAAATCAACATTTCTCAAAAGAAGGCATACATTACTATTCTTCAAGGAAATGCAAACACCTTAATGAGATGTCAATTCCCACCTGTTAGATTGGCCATTATTAAAAAGACAAAAGGTAAAAAGGGCTAAAGAGAATGTAGAGAAAAGGAAATGCTTATATACTGTTGATGGAAATGTCAATTAGTAATTATGGAAAAAGGTATGAACAGTCCTAGAAATAGAACCACAATATAATCCAGTGATCTCACTACTAGGTATTCATCAAAAGGAACTGACATTTGTGTATCAAAGAGACATTTCCCCTCCTGGGTGTTTTGCAGTCGTCTTCACTACAGCCAAGATAGGGAATCAGCCCAGGTGAACAATGATTGATGTGTGGATAAGAAAAGTGGCACACGGTGACAGTGAAATAGAACAGTAACAAAAAGAATGAAACCCTGTCGGTTGTAGCAACATGGATGCAAGTGGAGGGAATTATGTTAAATGAATAAGGCACAGAAAAAGAAATATTGTGTGCTCTAAGGTGTACTTGGAAGTTAAAAAGTTGATCTCAAAGAAACAGAGTGGAATAGCAGTTCCCAAGATCTGGGAGGGTAGGGAGAAGGGAATGTTGGAGAGGGGATGATTAATAGGCAAATGGTTCAGTTGAAGAGGAAGAATTATTTTTAATGTTCTGAAGCACAGTAGAACTATAGCTGACAGTAATGAATTATATATTTCAAAGTATCTAATAGAGAGGATATATGTCTGATTGACAGATGTTCCACTCACACTGATCTGATCATTACACATGGTAAACCTATAATAAAATTTCACACTGCTCTCCAAAAAAATGTACAAATGCTATGTGTCAAAAAACTTTTTTTTTGCAGCACCTGCCTCACAAACACAAAGACCCAGGTTTGATCCCCAGTATTCAAAAAAAATTATTTTAAAAGAAGGAACTCTTACTTGAGGCATGGATGAACCTGCAGGACATTAAGTCACATGAAATAAGCCAGTGACAGAAAGGCACAATCTTCATGATCGCACTCATGTGGACTATGGAAAAAGTCAAGCTCATAGATACAGAATAAAATGGTGGTTATAGAGTTTGGGGAAGAGGGAGGTCATAAAATTTCAGTGGGGACTACAGTAAAAATATATATATTTGAAATTTTCTGAGAATAAATTCAAAATGTCTTCATCAAAGTTGTAGTCATGTGATAATGACTCTGTTAAATAGCCTGATTTATCCATTGTACTATATATAGTTGTATATCCTAAATTTGTACAATTTGACTTATTTATTTAAAATAAGAATTTCAGGCACTTCCACTCTCAGAACCGTCTGACCCAATCTTCACCATCAAAATTGTAAAGCAGATTAAGTAAATAACAATACATAAATATTGTTAAATTCTTCCTCAGGATAGGACCCAGAACTCCAGTCCTTGGAGCAAAGACTTCTTTCACTTCATGAGTTAGTTTTTAATGAAGAAAGATTATCAGGAAAGACAGGAGTACATCCTGTTTCCCCAAACATAGGGTCTCCTTGCTTTGCTACTTTTCTCTCCTGTCTACTTCAGTAGTTGCCCTCACAAATCCCAGAAAAAAAGACAAACTAACTTTTCCTGCAAGGATAATGTGGCTAGCATTCAGGAAAGAATAGTGCACACTTTGGAAACCTTCCTGCTCCATTCACTGCAGTATGGAAATTAAATGATTAATGAGCTGTCCTTTTATTTATGAAGATGACACCACTGGCCCAAGATTGGACATTCCCTCCGAATTATTTTTTGGCAGTGGGGAATGACTACAGAATTTTTTACAGTCCATTGCTTGCCCCATTTATCAGCAAGCTGCAGATTGTCTGCCAAGGATAAGCAAAGTCTGTGACCCTATCCCAGCACATCAAGAACTTTTTACCTTATAATGAGTACTAAGATAGGAGAGAAGCATTTGAAGGAAGCAGTCCAGAGTGAAACAGATTTGCTGCTGGAAGGAGGTAAAAGAGACAACTGAAAAAAAAATGCCAGCAATTATTAAGGCATAAGAATCACATGTCGAACTTGAAAATAAATGGCCACAACCTAAACACTGTGATTGAATGATTCTGACGGATCCCAAGACACTGACTTTTTTTTCCTTTTTTATTGAGTTTATTGGTACTTTTCAAGTATACAGTATAGCTACATTCATCATTGGGATTTTGTACCCTTACATGACAGATCTCATGTTTCCCCCTTCCCCTGCCCTCCCTTCAACCCTTCCACCCTCCCCTATTTACAAAGTCTCTGTTTCCATTTTTTTCCTTTTCTCATATGTTTTTTTTTTGTCCCTTATTTCCTTTCCTCTACTCTTCCCACTTCCCCAACACCTTTAGCCCCTTTCTTCCTATTTCACATTATCAGTTATACAATTTGGATCCTACTGAATTTTAATGATTAAAAAAAAGTGGATTCTGAGATAACACTGTAAGATATAGTGATTAAAGGATGACAAAAGAAAGAAGATGTGATGCTCAGTTAGATAGATAGGTACGTAGATAGACAGACAGATAGATAGATAGATAGATAGATAGATAGATAGATAGATAGATTTTGGGGGGTACCAGGGATTGAACTCAGGACCTTGTGCTTGCGAGGCAGGTGGTGGAACCACTGAGCTAAATCCCTGGCCTTTATATTTTATTTTGTCTGCATATAATACTTAGTAAATAACTGGTGTCTTTATTAAATGCCAAGAACTGAAGAGAATAAATAAATAAGCTTGGAGTTATTAATGTGTATGTAAACATTAAGTTGCTTTGGTTTGTAGACTTAAGCAAAGAAAAAAATACACTAATATAGTTTAATTTTTTTATCTTTTCCTTGAAATAGTTTTGGATTATAATTGTGTACTTTGAGCAGTCAAAATATTATATATCTAAGCAGATCAGTTTTGGGAGAAAATCAAATGATTTAACATGATCATTTCTATACATTATCTCTCACCTGTTCTGTTTCTTGATCCTATAATTGCCACAGAGAGGCCAGAGTCATTGTGGCAAAGAACTTTATTAGGGTGTCATCTTCAGATGAGAATGAATCACAAGTTTTTTTGCCAATATTATGTTGTGTACAGAGATGCAAATACCGGTGGATTTCGTAGGTTAATGCAACGTCTATGTTTTCTCAAATTTCTGGAGATTGTCCATACAAGGGGGAGTTTTAAAAAATGCTATTTTGACTAGTCTTTCTGGCATAGAGGATAACCTGGGTCCCTTTCCTCCAAAATCCTGTAAGCATAAATACTCACGAATAGGGGATGTAACCAAACTCCCATCCAAATCCATGAAATAGAGTATGATGTATTCTAGTGAAGGTACTGCCAGCTTTTAGTCTTAGTTTGCCAAGATGTAAATGAGTACAGTTTCAATTATGTTCAGCTGTTGGCAAAATAATTTAACCAACAGAATAGAATTGAGAGTCACCCAGTACAGCCATTATTTTGTCTCCATAGCTTCTGTTTGCCTCATGCCTGACAAGATGACAAACTTCAGCTGGTAGAAAAGGATTGAGACAGGAGATCCTTGTTGCCATAGATGAGCGTGTGTGTGTGTGTGTGTGTGTGTGTGTGGCACGCAAGTGTGTGTGTTCCCTAAGTAACCCTGGGTAACAATGTCTGCTTCTATACATCAAAGAATTGATTAAAATGAAGGAAAGCATTACCATTTTTTAATATTTGTATTACTGGCATGTGATTTTATTTAAATTTATGAAAATGCCTAGAGCCTGTTTACAAAACTGTCCCTTGAAAAATCTACTCTTTGCAAGCAAGAAAATGCAGATTGTTATAATACTACTTTATTGGAGCAGTGAGCTTCAGATTTCTTGCTGGTTTCCTTCCTGATTTCATCCTTGGAGACCCTTGGTCACTATTTTTTTTTGTCCTTATTTGATTTATTTTTCCTTCACTCATATTTTGGACTTATTTTTTATTCTATACATTTTCTTACCATCTCATCAAACAGTTCACCTTCCTTCTTTTGGGGTGGGTTAAAGAATTTGAAGTATACATGAGAAACCTAAAGTATAAATAAGTTCAAAAGCAAAGTAAAAGATAGATAATAAGAAACAGGTAAAACAGAAACACTAAACTTGCTGGAAGATAAGCTAAGTAGAACTCTTGAAGATACCAGCATAGGAAAAGACTTTATGAACAAATCCTCAGTACCACAGGAACTAGCACAAAACTCAACAACTGGGGTCTCATCTTTTTAAAAACCTTCCACACAGCAAGAGAAACCACCAAAAGAGCTAAGAGACAGACTAAACTGTGGGGCAAACAAATTTACCAGAGGTAGATCTTTTGCAAATGGAGGGAGATGGAGAAAGGGCAAGGGAAGGTGACATACAAATAATTAGGATGTGTCTTGTACCTGTACCAACTCCCATGATGAATGGAATCGCTATGTACCAAAACATACTCATAAAAATTTTTTAATTTTTAAAAGATTTTTAATTTTCTTTATGTTCACACATTGTTGCATCAAATATTCCCTGTTTGTATACACAGGATATACAGAATTTTCTCTGGATAGATTTCATTAGACAGATTGTCTTTAAAACTTTATATTTCCCAATCCAGTCTTGAAATTTTCAGTTAATCTTGACAGGAATCCCATTCCTATCTTAATACTCAATGTGAAGGTATTACATTACTAATAATTTTGCACCTGAGCATACTGTATTAGTATTGAATCACACTACCCAAGTATGAAATCCTATTAAACCTTGTTTTCCCTTCATTGCACAAAAGGCTGCATTGACAGCCCATTTTGTCAAGACCAAATACTGTGGACAAAGAGTTCTAAATTACATTTCTTAATCCACGGCACCACCATAAATAACGTGGTGTTCAGAATTTAGATATTATGGGAAAATAGTAGAATGCTATGTACAAAGTATTTTGGTGAGTAGCTAGTGGCTAAAGTTTCAGGTGACAGCTGTAGCTGGAAAAGCTTTTCTCCTGCTGTCCATAATATGGTGATTGAAACTCTCTCGACTTCAGACCTCCCAACCTCATTTTAGCAGTCTGTGAAATTTCCCTTGCATCACTGCAATGCACTCTAAATGGGGTTCTCTTTAAAGACCACCCAGAAGTTACATCTGGTGTGAAATGCAGCTGAATGGTCCACTTTGCACTCATATGTGCTACAGGGAGACACTAAGAAGCCTATGTGTTTTAAACGCCTTGCTTAAAATTGCCCTATTTCTTCTGGGTCAAAATGACAAGTAGAAGAGCCATGAGTTTTTATCTTTCTCTCTACAGATTTTTGTGTAGTTTATCATCCAGACTGGAAGACTTTTCAGCATCAAAGTAGGTGTCACTAATAATGCTACTTCCAGTAAATTGAATCTGTTCAGTCAAGGAAAAGGCAAAGGAGGATACCATGAAATTCTAGAAACCTTTGCCTACAACAATTTGGCATCAGCCTATTGAGCATCCTACATCATTGACATTCCATTAAGAACATAAACAGATCAATGTTGCTCTGTTTTATAGGTGCTGATTAATTGCTATTAGATATGTGGTTGTTAGATAGATACACCTATCTTAGGCTTTGTGTACCTAGTCATTGTGTGATTACATAAACATTATTGTCCATTGCTAAGTCTGTGATTGAGTCACCTATAGCAAAAGATAGAATAGCAAGAGAAAACATACAAATTTACTTAATGTAAGTTTTACGTGACACAGGAGCCTTCAGAAACAAAGAAAGAAAGAAACCTGTGCATTTCTATGCTCACATGTGTTGAAGAGTGGATAGTCATATAGAATCCCAGTTGGACAAATGGGGTCTGATCTAATAATAACAAACTGGAAGGAGCTTGGCAAAAATTGTTTAAATTCTTAAATGGGGAGGGGAGGAGGGGGTGAAGGGAGGGCTGGGACAAGGGGGAAAAGTGAGAACCAAGACCTGTCATGTAGAGGTACAAGATCCCAATGATGAATGTAACTGTACTGTGTACCTAAAATGTACCAATAAACTCAGTAAGAGGGAAAAATAAATAAATAAATAAATTCTTCTTTGTGTTCCTGTGCCTTCAAAACTAAAGGTGTATCTTTCCTCTGGATTTAGGGTGGGCACTTCTTACATGAGGGTCTTAGGACCCACTTTAACGGCCAGGGAATTTTGGTGACCTATTTTAAAGGAGAAGAGTAAGGGCTAGGTCAGAGTGACTTTCCTGCTTTTAGTGTTTTCTCATAATGCCAAGGTACCATATTTTCAAGTGCAGGTATCATGTCCTAAACCTCATTGACATATAATAAATAAAAAGGTTTTTACATATCTTAATTTCAGAATATTTTTTCTGTTGCATAAAAATGTTAAATATGTTTAAACCCTACAAGATGGGAATAAATTGTTTTTCTTTCTACCTTTATAGTAAGCGATCACTAGAAAATGCCATAAAGTAACCACAGAATTTTTTTCCTAATCTTTTTTCTCTGTGCCCTTTGCCTTCTTTCATATCGTATCTTCAAACACCTCATCTGTTTTTCTTTTTTAAGCCCAGGAGAATTAAATTATTATATGAGTCAGTTTAAAATGTCAACAGAAAATCCTTTCCTTCCTCTTCACTGATCCTGGGCCTTTTTAAAGCTCATCCAAAATATATTTGCATACTTCATTTCTATTGCCTGGAATGAAATAAATTTCTATTGTCTGGAATAAATAAATAGAGTTGGATGCTAACATAATTTAATTTTAACCCAGAAATAAAGCCTAAACTTGTTGGCATTATGGGTTTTTTTTTTTTTACTACATTCTGAGAAAACACTAAGCAATGTGTTATCGAGACATGTTAATCAGTCAAATATTTATTAAGCTACTCACATGTCAGCTGACCCTGATTTTGGCCTGCTCAGGATGAGCACACCATGCCCTGGTAAGGTGACTAGTCACAGAGCGTAAGGCATCGGCAGGCTCTGCACGTAAGATGGACTCAGAGCTGCAAAGAGGGATGGGTTATATATAAGGGAAGCTAATCAAATAACACCAACAATAAGGAGAGTCGGGTTTCTCAGTATTAGGCAAGGAAGTTACAATATGGAAAATGAGAAATAGAGAGTGAATCCTGTGTTTGAAATGGAATTGGAAGGGTTGGGGATTTAGCTCAGCGGTGCCACCGCCTGCCTCGCAAGCACAAGGTCCTAAGTTCGATCCCTGGTACAAAAAAAAAAACAGCAAAAATTTTATTTAGATTCACAGTCATTTGGAAACCCTTGGTCAACATAAAAAGCAGAACTATATGTGTCTAAAGACTATGCACACTTTCATATATAAAATAATCCATAAATATATATCAATTTGATTCACCTGTCTAATTTGAAGCCATCATTATCTGTTTCCATGTTCATTCACGCTAGCAAAATAAAATTATATGAAGCATTTAACTTTTAAATCCTTAATGAAATGATCAATTTATTTTTTGTGAGAAAATATAAAAGGCAGTGACAACTTCACTTGCCAGTAAACAATTTTATATTTTATTTTAATTATGATTCATATATCTTCAATTATGAATATAACAAAGAATTAATAAAATAATTGCTAGGACTTTCCTTTTTTTGTTTGTTTGTTTTTTTGGCACCAGGTATCAAACTCGGGTCCTGGCGCTTGCAAGGCAGGCAGCGGAACCACTGAGCTAAATCTCCAGCCCTTTCCTTTTGATATTAATGCATTTTACACTGAGTATTGTCATATGAAACTTAAAATTGATTTAAATTACTAAGTTATACTTGCAAGGTATAAGGACAGTATCCATTATTGCTTCAAAAATGCAGTCTTATTAAGCATTTTGAGATTAGTTGACACTGTCCTGTTTTCTTACATACTTTCATCTCTTTTTTTCCCATGGAATATTTAATAAAATTATGGAGGCAGGCAGTTTATGCAGAAATTCCTATGTATCTATCAAATTACCTGAATGGCTTGGTATAGTTAAGACCACAAACACAATTCTTAAAACATGAAGCTGTTCTAAGGGTTCCTTAAGTGCCTAAAAGTAGAACAATTCATCCTTTGATGTTATTAATGAGGAAATTCACACAGATAATTTTGTTAATTATTTAGATCCTGGACATCTGCAGCTACTCGCTTTCATCACTTTCCTGTTACATTCTCAAAACTGAGTTTGAAGATTTTTGCCTTTTAGTTGTCTGTTTTTGTGTGCTGCTTCTTAATGGAAAATGGATTGGATATTTTCAGTTCTATACCCCTTACTCAGCCCCAGTACACGGGTTACAATATAGAATCAACAAAAGAATGCCAAATGTTCATCACTGCATTCACAGTACTCTTGATTATTGGAATGTATGTAAAAATATTAGAGTTATACAAGGTAAACCCTCAGCATTAGATAAGTGAATCAACCAATAGGTGGTAGGATGAGTTACATGTATCATTCATATTTTAAAATATATTTGCTACGGGGCTGGGGATGTAGTTCCACAGTAGAGCACTTACCTAGTGCGTACAAAGCCCTAGGCTCCATCCCCAGCACTATTTTATACATTATGTATATATAAACATATGTGTGTATAGATGTATATGTCAACCATTTAACGTCTATGAGTGAGTAATTAGTACAGCTGTAATGTGAGTTGAGCAATAATTTCACCATCAGCAAATATTTTAAGCTCCAATTTTCTCATGCCAAGCAGTGGCAAAATAACAGTATAATAATGTGTACAACTTTGTTGTGCTCCTTGTGCTAGGATTGGATTTTGACCCTTATTCATTCATTTTTGATTTAACATATATGTAGATGTTGAAATGGGAGCATTCCCAATGGCTTTCTCTAAAACTTCTCATATGTAAGATGAGTGCTCAAGTCAGTTCTCATTCCACTGGTAGCACCAGATGACCCTGATGGAATGGAATAGTTGTTGTTGTTGTTGTTGTTGTTGTTGTTGTTGTTATTGCTGTTTTTTCTTGCTGCTGGCTGAAACCATTTTGGCTTGTAGGATGCCAGGAAAAATAAATGAGCTTCTTATTACACTGTCACAAGCTACATTAATAGTAATAATCTAAAGAATTGAAATTTTTAAAAGAATTCTGATAAATACAGAAAACTATGTTTTTAATATTTAGGTCATGGACAACTGTGGCAGTTTGGATTGTCTGATATTTTAATCTAACACAAGTGTTTTATATTTCAGTCATTTTTATTTATAATCTCTCTGACATTCATACTACCTTAGTTATTAGAACATAAATGAATATTATTTAAACTTTTACTTTTTTGTGTTTCAGGCCATGAGGGTTATCTGTCAATACCAATGACTTTAGCAAGAAATGATTATATACAGGGAAGGGGTAGAGGACCAATAATGGCAGCGCACTGATCAAGATGATTCCAAGCAGATTTTTAATTTTAAACCCTAGTGTAAGCTTTTTTGATTTGATTCTTCTATTCATTAAGAATTATGGCTAGCTAACGCCAATGTTTTATTATTGAAAACTCTAAGCATGATTAAATCTGGAATATTTTAGTTACATTTTGCTAAAGTAATTTTGAAAAAAGTTTTTAAAAGTTTATTAAATAGGGCAGGGGATTTAGCTCAGTGATTCTGCCAACTGCCTCACAAGCGCAAGAACCTGAGTTCGATCCCAGGTGTCAAAAAAAAAAAGCTTAATTAAATAATGTCTATAAAGACTTCAGAAATTAAAAGAATTTAATCTACAACAATTATTCTATGAAAAAACTGCTAATAATAAATTAGCCAAATTTTTCAAAAAGAGATATGCAATAGAAAATATCATGTAACAAAGCATATCACTAGTGTTCGTTATTATTCAAGACATCACTTTTACCTATACAAAGATATAATTGGTAAACTCGTTTCTTACATTAAAGAAACATTTGGAATTAA
This sequence comes from Fukomys damarensis, assembly GCF_012274545.1. Classification (NCBI taxonomy): domain Eukaryota; kingdom Metazoa; phylum Chordata; class Mammalia; order Rodentia; family Bathyergidae; genus Fukomys; species Fukomys damarensis. The sequence goes on along the minus strand of NW_022900915.1, from coordinate 30,508,475 downwards.
AACCAATACATCTTTCAACATCTCTTAGTCCTGCTCTGGATTGTACGCACCTCTCTCCTTAAATAAGTCAGCTTGTCTTCAAATTCTCTCAAAGCCAAAGGGAGTTCAGCACAGTAAAGGAAAAAACTAGGCCTCTGGTTATAGACCTTCACCCTCATAGCAGCAAGAAACCAAAGGTTAGCAGGCTTACAAAGCAGTCAAAGAAAAAAGATTTTGAAATTTCAAAAACATACTGAAAATGAAACAATATTCTGATTCCATTTTTAGTCTCATGGCTATCATTCTAAATTATTACTGGAAAATTGCTGAACCCAAAGCATTTAATGGATTTTTATTGTTAATTCATGTTGAGCCACCATGGAGAAAACCCTCAGCAGCTCTCCTTTCCTGCTTGTGTAGGAAATGCCTGAGTTGAAGAAGAATCAACTTCATCAACACACATGTGTATCTTTGTGCCAACAGAAAGGTGGAAACCTGTTAGATTCTCTCAAATCTGTATAAAAACAACAAAGTTAGTAGCATGCTGGGCCTCCCAAGAGTCTGCATTTCCCACACTGGGGTTCTTTTACTGACAAGAAGTTATGATTTGTGTTACCAAAAAATGTCAGCTCCTACTTTGGATGAAGCTGAGATGAATTACACACAGGTCCTTAGAAGCAGTGTAGTCTGCAGTGAATAAAGGAGCTCACAAAATCTCTCCACTGACACACTGCGGGCTTTGAAGAAGTGCATCCTCATCCTCTGCTCCAGCACTTGAAAAATGGAGTTGTGCAGAGAAATAATTACTAGTGTATGCCTAGCACACTACTACTGTAAGTTATTCTCAGTTCTCTTAGAAAAAATATCAAAGAAGAGAAAGTATTTCTGTTTGTCTGTAACAGCCATTATTTAGTTTACTAAATCAAAATATGGTCCTCCTACACTCTCTCTGGCTCTTTGAGTCATTGTTGTACCCTGTTTCTGTCTGATTTCCTAAATGACAACTTGTCATGATTTGCTGATCAACCCTAAGAGCAATACAGTTCTCTTTCTAGGGAAATAATAAAAATAAGATGGGGAGAGGTGTAATTTATGCATCATTCTGACACTTAGGCAAAGAAACGGGAAAGTTCCAGTCCAGAAAGGGAGCCACATTACGTCTCTTTTCGGGGACATACTTGGAAAGTACTGGGCCGGTCCCCAAGCTCTACTACAAGCTCTTTGCCACCACATATATTAATTTATGTTAAAATTTCAATATGTCAAATCTTATACCGACACAGAGAAACCCAGGCACAGGCTAGGGCCAGGACAAGGAAAAACAGAAAATGACACAAAACATATAAAAGCATAAGACAGGCAAAAATAGGTAATTAAACTAGGGGCATTTAACTAGCCAAATATCAGAGAATTCTTCAATTCTAAGTGGAGGAACCCTAGGTTAGAATAGCAGTTGTCAGATGAAATCCAAAATCCCAAAAGCAATAAAGCCAAAAGCAACTAAGGTCACCTGTAAAAGGAATGACACTGAGAAGAGTGCCAGGATTTTAGAGTCACATGGACCAGCTATACCACAATCACATATTGACTGGCAGAAAAGAAATAGAGCCAAAAAGCAAATATTGCCTGTTTTATAAAAATGCATCATCTCGCCTGGGAAGCAACTGAAAATACAATGATTTACCTTTATGCTATTTAACTCTATGGTAATCAAAAGTCCCATATCACAAGAATTGTTAAGAATATAGACAGATATTCATATAATATAGCTTTGACGTGAAGAAATGGAGTTCAGATGGCATTAATGTGCAATCCCTGCAATCCCTGAAAGGTGGCTCTATATCTGCCTTGCAATCTGTCTTCCTCAGGAAGCTTCAAGAGAATACTACACCACAGGGAGAGAAACTATTAGAATTGACTGGAGACCTTTAGCAAAATCTTTTTCAAAAATCCTTAAGTATAGAAACTTAATTTGAGCCACAGAAAAAAAAGAAGGTAAATAAAATTTTCATAAATGAAATTCTACTCCTCTAGGACATCTTTTAAATGGAAAACATTGCATTATACTGAATCTTGTTATATATTTGATTAGTTCTTCACATTTTTAATGTATACCATTATCATAAACAACAAAGCAAGTCTGTGTAAACTTTTCCTTCTTCCATATCAATAGGAAAAATCAATCCAGCCAACAATAAACAATTGCTTCTTGTCTATTTTTCAATATGAATGCAAAGATTGGGTGGGAGTATGATTATAAGGAAGAGATCAAAAAATAATAAAAAGCAATGTATATCTGCTGATGATCTGCCCACAAACTAGAAGCTGACTGAGCTGCCACCCAGAATTGCAAATACTGAAGTTGCCCAATTTTGAATACTCTCATCCATAGCAAAAACCCATGGAATGCCAGCTGTCATTGTTTTGGCACAGACGGTATTGTTTCTGCTCCTGCCAACCCCACACATCTTTGCCTTCCCTAGTCAGTTTTACAAGCCAACCAGCCCTCCCTACAGCTCTCCCTGCTGTCTCTGAGGTACAGTCAGTCCTTTCAAGAATTCCTACTTAGCTTGTTTATGCTTCAGTGGCAATAAGCTAAACACACTGGATATGAAAGGATCAGCCCTTGTTTTATTCCAAAGGTAAAGCAGAAAGCGATTCTAAAGCAAGGTTTTCATCTATAGTCATTTGGGACAGACTGCACACCACAGTACCACACAACTCCATGGAACAAGAGTAATAGAAATCTGTTGGAAATGCTGCCTCCAGGAACTGGATGGTGCAGTGTTTCTATTCTGTGTGTCCCCAGTAGGACAGAAGGTAAACACCACTGGAAATTGGTTCTCTCTTCTCAGACATCTTCCCATTTTTCTTCGCCTAAATAAAAGTTAAATCACCCTTCTTTGCAAGTTTTACAAAGAATTTCTGTAGACTACAATTTCCATCTTCTTTCCTGACACATTAAAAGGATTAAAGAGAGAGGAAGTCTTAAATATCTAATTACCTTTATCAAAGAGAACATTTCAAAAAGAAGAAAAGGTGTTTAATTTGTTTTGTTAATTTATTTTTTTTCCAGCTGCTATATTCACCCCTGAGCTCAGCAAGAGCCTTCATTTTTTTAATGTGCAAATGGGAAAATTGCGTTTTATGAGAACATTTAAATTTTGCAAATACTCTTCACATAATTTTTGAGTGGCAATTTTAATTCATCATGTTAAATAATTTCAGAGTTTAAGTGATTCTATTCACATTTATTAATCTTAAAAGGACAGGAAAATGATTGAGTTTTTGTAGGATTTTGTTTGCCCTTTCCCAACCAAACCTAGTAAGGGTCAATTGTTCAAAGGTGCTATTGTAAATTTGAAAGTATCTATCCAAACAATCATCCTCTATTGCATTTTAAAAAGTAAAGGAAGTTGGGAATAATCTACTTTTCATACTTCCTTAAGCACTATTCAGATGAAGGAAATCACAAACATCTAAAAGAAAAATAATCTCACTGCAATGCCCCAATTTGAAAGAAGTAATCAGGAAAGGAGAAAGGCTTGCCAACAAGGCTGTGGGTACAGAAAATCCTTTTAGATTTCAAACTCCTCCCTCCACAATAGAGACTGCAACACAACAGAAGCCGAAAGAACTCCTTAAATCACCACTTTGTTTTTCTGTCACTTGAAGGGAGGCAGAAGACCCATGTGATAAGTTCCCAAAATAATTGTATCCTACCACAAATGCTTAATGAAATTGAATAACAAAAGAAGACAATGACATGCGCTAAGGCTGGTCGACTTGGTGAAGGAAAATCATAAATGCTTAGGTGGAGATTACCTACTTCATTGCAATTAAATAGCACCAGAATCTCCTGAAAGAATTCTTCCATTGTGGCTGCTACTCTCAAAGATCCCACACACAAAGGAAAGCAGAATGACAAATGCAAAGAAGGAAGTGAGGTAAGTAAGGGCTGCTGGAAGTCAAAGTGTGGTAGAACTGAACTAGTGGGCTTGCTCTGAAACCCAACAGCTCCTCCCGCGGGGTATACCGTCTGATGCCAGGATCTCCAGGGGCACATTGGAGGGGGACGTATCCCATGGTGCAGGCGCTCTCCCCTGATCCAGGACTTTCTGCTGGGTTTCTCTTGCTCCAACACAGATCTGTTAGCCTCAGCATTAGTTTCCTTCTCCATGTGTCCTCTTCGCCCATAGGAAGAGTCTGGTGTTTGACGCCTAACAGAATACAAGTTGACCAACTGCGGGCTTCTCAATCATCACCTTGCCAGCAGAGGAAACATGTCCAAGAGACCCTGCATGTGGAGCTTTCCACACTGTAAGGTAAGCACTGTTCCCTTCATTTACAGACAACTTCAATTATCTGAATGGTTATTTTGAGTTATCTTCTCCTTATCCCTGCCTATATACTGACACACACACTTGACTTGAGAAAAAATGAACAAACCACCTCCCACCCTCTATTCTGTTTCCAGTGAATTAGAGAGGAAAAAATATCTAAGTATTATCTATGACAAAAAATTTCCTTTGAACAATCTATTTGGTAAATCTTTAATACTCTCATAGATTATGGTAAGTGATGTCACAGATCTATACAGACACCATTTGAATGTATGTTGCAAATCTCTTTAAGTCACAAAGTTCTTATCCTTGACCTCAACTTTGCACCTTAGCCAATGTTCTGAAGTATAAGGGGAAATACTATTTGTTTTATGTTATATAATAATTAAAATATTATAGATCTGAGTGTTTTTATTTAATGGTTCATTTAAATATCAAACAATAAATTCCCTTTATTTTTATTAGTTAAAACACCTGGGCTGAGGATTTAGCTCAGTGGTTCTACCACCTACTTTGCAAGTGCAAGGTCCAGAGTTCGATCCCTAGTACCAAAAAAAAAAATTTTTTTTGCTAGCTTTGTTAATTTTTAATTTCACATAAACTGAATCTTTTCCTATGATTGCATATTTTTAAGTACCAAAAGAGCTAAGATATGGTTAGGTCTTTTAAATATATCTTATAAATGCCATTTGTTCAAATTTAAACAAAATTGTTACAACAAATGGAGTATAAATGCTCGTTTCCACAGCCTTGCAAATAACTTTTCAATCAAAAAAAAAAGAAGAAACATCATTTTTCAGAAAATTCAGAATCTAAGCTGTGGCTTTTAGCAAGGCAATCTATTTCTCTAGATATCACCTTGTTAACTGATGTGCCAGATGAAATCACTATTTGTTATGTCTTATATTTCTATGTCCCTTCAAAGCCTCATGCAGTCTTACATGGGAATATTTCTGAGGTGGTTCGATCTAGAGTGTGTGATGCTGGAACTGATTCATGTTGCAATGCTAAGATCAAAGGCACAAGGATTAAGGGTGTAAGTGCTACCCACTTTAAGCAGCCTGGACAAGATATAAGGGATAGAAAGAGCTGTGGTTGTCCCTTCCTTGCTTTGTTACCTGCTACCCACCATGAACTATTTTTCCTCTGCGATGCCTGTCTGCCATGCCACCCTACTTTGGAGCCAGCTGATTATGGACTGAAACCTCTACAAACTGTGAGCCCAATAAACAAACATTTTCCCCTTCAACTCTGGGTGTCAGGTATTCTGTCTCAGCAGAGACAAGTAAGTAAGTAAGCAGAGGAAAGTAAGACACCAGTCTCCCTCTTCTTTCTGGAGAACATTAGACTACATTTGCCAATGTTCCTGGGAATCAAACATGGTCATGTGGCTGAGTCCTACTCGATGGAATCGAGCAAAAGTAAAGTATGCCTTGGACAGCCAGCCCATAAAATCCTCTTGTGGGCTCTCTTCTGTGTTGTCTCTTCTAACTGGCAAGAATGGGAATGATATACTGGGAAGATTTGAAAGCTCTGCTGCTTAGACAAAAACCAATCTGCCTTCTGACAGTGTCTCAGTCTTGCCATAGCCACCAAACACTGCCTGGACCACTCTACTGCTGTCTGTGTTGGCTCCCTTGATGAGCTCACCAAGATACTGGAATCTCAGGAGAATCCCCATGCATTCACGGTCTGCTCATGCCACTCTCTGCTCTGAGATTCTCCACTTTCACACTTACCGTATTATACCTGCAGTGTCAGTAGCTGGCTGGATCACTGCAGGACCAATCAACCGACCTAGAAATATGGAAGTGTTAGAGCTCTAGAGGGTAAAACTCAGCCACTGGGAAACATGGAGTAGGAACAAACTAGAAAGATAACTCTCTTGTTCTTTCTCCCTGCCAGGAGTAGATAGCCCCAAGGTATGGTTTCTCACTGTAGTCTTTGTGGGGGAGTCTCATACTCCCAAGGTAAAGCTGTAGTCAATGTAATAATGTACTGCATTCTCACATCATTTTTGGCTTTCCCTGACACTTCTTTTGAAGACATCTGAACCCTGATAGACAGTCTAATGATCACACGTGTTCCCCAAGTTGCTGTATAAACAAATACAAACATATGTTGTGTTTGAGTCATTCTTTATTTCTAAAATTTAATAGTGTTATGGTTTAGGTCTAAAATGTCCCCCAAAAGTTTCATGTCTTTGGAAGATGATTGGATTTGGCGGATGATCAACTCAGCAGTAGATTCATCCTCTGCTAAGTCCAATGGTTGAATGTGCTATTAGGAGGTGGGACCTGGTTGGAAGTGGGTCACTGGGGATGTGACCTGGAAGGATGTATTCTTGTGCCTGGTGCCTGTCTTCTTCCTGTTTCCTGGCTGCCACGGAAATAGGTAACATTCTGCCACCATTCCCTTCCGTCATGCATTTTTGCTTTGGAGCCAATAAACCATGGACTGAACCCTCTGAAAACCATAAGCCAAAATAAACTCCTTCAAATTGTGGTCCCAGAAATAGGAAATTGACTAATATAAGTAGCTATAGCAATACCTAACATAACAAAAGATCCCATACCTAAGTAAGGACTTGACCCCTTTGGAAAAAACATACTACTAGGATTCACATCTCATTTCACACATATGTACAGTGTGACCTTAGGAAAGTGTACTTAACATCTGTCACGGTTTCTTCAACTATAAAAATGAAGTTTAACGATGGTCTGGGATTAGGGATATAGCTTAGTTGCAGAACACTTGCTTAGCATGCATGGATTTAATCAGAGAGAAAAAAGTCTTGCCGGGCATGGTATCACACCTCTATAATCCCAGCACTTGACAGCCCAATAGAGGAGAATCACCATGAGTTCAAGGCCAGCCTGAACTAACAGTGAAGCCCAGTCACAAAAAACAAACCAACAAAATAAGACAACTACTGTATATAGTTATACAGGCTATATCCAATATTCTTTTATAAAGGTTATGGCAATGTTAATGAAGTAATACTAATAGGACTCTTGAAATAAGTCCTGGCATATAGAGAGAAATAGCTAATAAGTATAATTATTATCATCATCATTCCAAGATTTGCTCCAAATAAATTTTTATTAGTCTATGCAACTTTTATACCGCCATTCAAAAGAATACTATGGCTCTCCTGCTTTTGTTTCCTTCTTTTTACATCTGTTCCCCAACAATGTTTTCTTCTAAAGAAACTGTACATTCATTTGTAAAATAATCCTCTTTTAATTTCATAATAGCAATCTTAGAGGAATGCATTGTATAAATCATGAGTACACAGTCTTAAATTATTTCAATTTAGTAGAGTTAATATAATAGAGCAACTTTGGCTTTAATAAATACTAAAATTTTAGGTCATTGTATTTTACTTTAAAACTTATTTTTAAAATAACACTTTTTTATTCTGCACAGAGAAATCCCATATATTTGTATGCTCTAAAACTAATTCCTGTTTTGAAACCAAATTTGCTTTCTTCATGGCCATTCCAACCTTGGCTAAAGAAATAGCTCCATGCATAAGCATAAAGATGCCCTTTCTGCTGGGTTTTTTCTTCTAAGATGTCTTGAAATGTCAGAGGGAGATTTCTTTCTCTTAAATCAAGCTGTATATGTGTTGCTACCTTACCCGTTTTATTTCAGGCTATTTTTTACACTTTGGTTTTGTTTTGGTTTTACTAATCTTTTTTCGACTTTTGTTTTTGTTTTGGTACTGAGGATCGAACTCAGGACCTTGCGCTTGCGAGGCAGGTGGCAGAATCACTGAGCTAAATCTCTGGCCCTGGTTTGGGTTTTCGAAGTCTGCCTTTTCCTGAAAGATACTTCTACTCTGGAGTGGAGATACTCCAATTCATGTATTATTTTAAGGCAATAACTTCCACCATGGAAGCAAGTATATCACAGCATACTTATTTTATATTATTTTTAATAAGTTATCTCTTTTCTTTTGTTTGAAGGGTCAAAATGGTTAGCAGTAACATGACAAAGAATATATTTATCTTACCACTCAGAATATTTGAACTAGGAAAAATGTGATGACAATTCTAGGTCAACAGCTTAAAAAACATGAGTTTTAAATGAGCAAAAACTTTTCCTGTTGTGTGAAGGGAAGGAGTCGAAGATAAAGAACAAGGACATGAATAATTGTGCTACACATGTGACTCTACAAAAAAAAGTGACTAAAATTTCTACAGGGGCTTAGAGCACGCTGTGCCCTCTGCTTCCTCCCCAGCCCTACTGATGCCACACTTCTGTCTTGGTTTTGGGTCCAGCTTTAGCAGTCATCTCCACTTACTAATGGTGTCATTTTTGGCAAATAAACTGTTTGAGTTCCAACCTTTTACTGTGAAGTGTGAGAAGTGTCTACCTCTTTGCTTATTTGGAGGATTAAATATCAGTAATGTAACTGAAATACTCTAACAATTTTTCACATAAGTACCACTGTACACAAAATGTTGGTTTTCTCCCTTTTGGATTCTTTATCTCTCAGTAGATAATTAAAACTAGGAGTCAAGCTTGAGCGTGATCTGGAAAGATAGACCACATGTAATCACAAAAAATAAAATAAAAGTACTCTCTTTTGTCTTCTTTCTAGAACCTGGCCTGGAAGGTAGAAGTTAGTGCCACACAAGGTAGCCAAAACTCTGATAGAAAATCAAGAGTCTTTCTGGCCTAAAGAACCAGAGGAAAGTTATTTAGAATAATCACAAACATGGAAAAGTGGGGAAGAGATAAATTATGGAAAAAAGAAAAGCCTCAAATTCTGTAGGTTTTTTAAGTATGAAGGCAAAATATGACATTTTTAAGAAAAGCAAAAAGAAATTCCAACACAAAAGAGAGAAGTTGGAAAATATTAACTGATAGAAACCAGACTCTTTGTGTAAGAATAAAGAAAATATGAAATGGTAAATATCTGGGTGAGTATATGAATAGCATTTCCTTTCAATTTTCTTAAAATAAAAATTGCAGCATTATCTTGTGGAGTTTAAAAATACAATGGAATATATATACTATTGAAGAGTATTTTTATTTCACATGCAATGCTACAATATTAAATCTACAAAGTAAAAAGTGAAGGATAT